>NW_026099574.1:33736964-34111551 GCF_025091365.1 Daktulosphaira vitifoliae
ATATATTGATTCTGTTGACTATATCTTTTTAAACACATTAATAAGAATTAATAACTAAAGCAATCCTAGAGAACTGACACTTACTGGCTGCCATAATATTATTAGTAGACTTAAAGACATGTTAACAGTATCGTCAAAACTTCTTACTTAAAACTTCATAACAAATTTAACTCTCACCCAAACCCTAATATTCAATACCTCTATTGAAAGCACATCCCCGACAAACCACCAAGAAGATTAAAAAGAAAATGGTATAGAGACCTTCTATAGAAAAAAAAAAAAAAAAAAAAAACAAAATTCAAAGTAGGTAGCTCCATTGGGTGCCCTCCTACTGCATGCTATTCAAGTCAAATTGTAATTTTTTTTTTTTCACTACTGATAACCCAATTACGGTTGTGCTTATATAGAGTGATTGATTAACTATGCCTCACAAATTATGGCATAGTGAATATACAGGTGTTCAGTAAGTTAGGAAACAGTTAAATTGTTACAAACAATGAGTACAATAGAAATTCGTTTCCTTATTTACTGAATACTCTGTATAGTGAGGTATAGTTAATCAATCACTCTGTATTTTGTATAGATGTAAATTTTATAAAGTTATTTGAATAAACATTATTAAAAAAAAGATTTTTTTAGACTTAAAGAATTGTAACTCTATTAAACATAGAGAGTTATATACTATAAAAAATAACGAAATATGTTTTAAAATATATAAAATGTATGTATATGCATTTACAAATTAATAATTTTTAGCTTCAACATTTTTCAACTTCACTTTTGAAAATTTTCCGAAAATACTGACACTTTAATATATATTTTAAATTAAAGCTTATGTAATATACTTCAATTTGAAAAAGATTGACCTCTGCCCTTGTTTTCATAGTAAAAATAAGTTCCGTATTCTAAAGTATGCTATTTTTGTGTTAAGATTTTCGATTTTATATTAGTCATCAATTTCCAGTGTACGGCTATCGTCAGCGGCGGTTCATGACTTGGACGACAGGACGATCGCACCCCCAACTAAAATTAATTAAAAGAAGGAAATTAATATTATATTCTTAATTCTACATTTTTATTAAAAATGCAAATTTTTAAATTGTAAAACAGTTATAATACATTTGTCATGTATAAACATTAAAGTTGTTTTTCTCAATATATGTGGGTACCCATGCACACACGAGCAGTGTTAGGAGCAANGAGTACCCATACACACACGAGCAGTGTTAGGAGCAATATTCTGAAACATAAATTTTAAGCTAGGTGCTAATCGTGTGCGTGCGGGTGCGGTTATGCCGCAATCTTATGTACGGGTTTTGGACGACCGACAGCGACGTCCCCACGGTAAAATATTAGTATATTACTATATTGGGTGATTTATTTTTAGAAACGCTCGTCGTTATCGGTTGCTATAATAGTATAATCACTATTATTATTTATAATATTATTATTACTATTTTCTACCGCGACCTTTAAAATAATAATATGTGTATCATGTTTTATTTTACTAAATTTCAAAAGATCACAAATCGTATCTAGTCGAAGACATTACCCTCAAAAATTGAAAAAATTTCCCTCGTTCCCCGTAAATGAGGAAAACCTCCAAAAAAATTACGAATTTAAAAATCGCTAATTTTCGACATTTTTTCAATTTTTTTTACTAAAAACTGCCATAACTTTTTCAAAAATGAACATATCAATATAACTTTTTTTTTTTATAGATGCTTGATATCTTTACCTATCATTTGGTATATTTTTTTCATAAATTTAACCCTTTACCAGCCCACAGAGGGGGATTTAAAATTACAACTTTTTCACAAAAAATTAACATTTTTAACTTAACTTTTGAAAATGTTCCGGAAGGTCTGACACTTTTATATATATCTTAAATTAAAGCTAATGTAATGTACTTTATTATGGGAAAAAAAATTTGACCTCTGGACTTGTCTTCATGGTGAAAATAGCTACCAAATGCTATTTTTGTGTGAAAATTCTCGATTTTATTTTTTACATTTTTAACTTTATAATGCTATAACTTATTGAAAAATATATGGATCAAAACAATTTTTTTATGAGAGATAATAATTTTTAATAATCCCTGTTTCATTCACATACTTTATCTTAATCAGGATATTAATAAGGAAATAGCAGATCATGTAGCTTTTAGAATAATCCACCAATTTTTTTAAATTAAACACTATCTAATGATTTGCATCGAAGCGTTTTATTTTGATAGTGATTTTAATCACTGTCAGATATCATTACACTTGAGCCACGTCACCACTGTGCCGCGACCCACCAGTGCTGGGTTTTTAACTTTGAGGAGTTATCCCGAAGAATTCTTCAGGTACTACCGTATGTCTATACGCTCGTTTGATGAATTGGTAAGTTGAATTATTTACTGTATTTTAAAATTATTAGCTGTAACATAAAAAAACATTCATTGATTTGAACAATGCAGATTTATATTCAAGAGCGACAGTATGAGGGAGGATTACTTCATATAATAATAATAATCTGTGAAAATACAATTTTTTGTGGAGGGAAATAAACAATTTCTTTTATACATTCCCTCAAGACTGAGTACTTAGTACATCACGACTAATACTGACATGCATTTGAAATGGTCTTTTCATTAAATCCATTCTTTTATTTTAGGGTGTATTATTAGTTTTAACCTTATACTTTACAATATAAATATTATATATGTATTATTTTTCTAAGGTATACGTTTATTAAAACAATTGTTAATAAGTATACCGCAAATACCCCCAAAAACACCACTGCGTGTACAATTGTGTAATAATAAAATTAAACTTTGTATGCTAGAAAGATTTTTAATTCATTACTTTACAAACATTAATTTAAATCAATAATATAATTCAACCCTAGTTTGTTCAATTTTTAAGTTTTTTAGTTATTATCTTACACGTACAGAACAAAATATATTCAAAAATAGTTTTTGTTTGTTTTATAAAAAAAAAAAAACATTTTATTTTAATTTTACTACTAGACCTAAATATATATATAATATATATATTTGCCATAAAAAGGAAATTTAAGTATTTCGTGGATGATTATAAAACACTAAAACACACATTTATAAATTATAATTTTTTTATGATAAATGGAGTATTTGTAAACATTGCAAAAAGACTGACGAACATTAAACATAATTAACAAATTATATTTCTAGGAAATTGAATTTTATAAAAAAATTTAATTTTATATTTTTATTTTAAAGGAATTTACATTAAACCCAATTAATCAGGAAAAGTTTGTAAGACATTTAAAAAACTCGAAAATAATTTTACCAATATAATTTATGAAAGAAAAATTGTTTACTTAAATATTTATATTCAAATTTATGTTTGTTAATTTGGTTCAAAACGCCAGTCTTTTTTACAATGATCCCTATTCACAGTTATCCCACTGGACCATATAGCTGAATAAAGAATTTCAAGTAGATTTTAAGTTAAAACTTTAAGTTTTTTGAGTTTGACCAAAAACTATAAACTTTAGTCTAGATCAATATAAAAAAATATGTGTTTTAAAAAAGATTTTAAAATATTTTGTTGTCATGAATCCATAACTATATGTATATATTAGTTTTAAGGAATTTGTATTATTAGAAAGTAAAAGTAAATAATAGATTATTATTAATTGTATTAGAAAGTATAACACTAGAAACATTGTTAATTGTATTGTTAATTGATTATTATTTCTAATAAAAAGGGACCTGACCACTCACCGGTGGTCAGTGTACAATCGATGAATGTTACATTATAGTTATTATTTTGACTCTTCTCGATTACACTCATCGGCGTGGGCAAATTGGACGTAGAAAACCCAGTTTACCACATTGTTAAGTATTTTAAGTAATGTAATGGATGAAATAATTAAATAAAATCTCATATAATATATCATATTATATCTCATATAATATTAAATTTAAAAAAAAAATATGAATTATTTAAAATTTAAAGATTATATTAGTTGGATCAAAATTTCAAAAAGAGGATACTTGTTTACGATTATCAATACCACCAGAAGAGCGACTCACAGTTACATTGAGGTAAAAAAAAAAAAAAAGAAAATTGTAAGGTAAATTTTAGTATAAATTTTCAAATTAATATCTAGTAAATGAAGACTCTGTGTTTGGTTTTTGTAAGTGAAAATAGTTTGAATGAACCCTCACGTGCCCGGAAATCGCGGCATTTAATCGCCCCGTGAGAATGATAACATGCGATTTGTATTGTTTAATTTTAGCGATCGGTCGCGTCCGATCGCCCAAAATCAAACCTGCGCGATCGGTCGAGTCCGAACGCATGTTTTTACTCATAGTGTGCATGGTTCAATTTAAATGCGGGTGTTTTATATGAAGCGATTAATCGCCGCGTTTTTAAAAACGCGTACGCACGCGATTAAACGCCTAGTGTGTAAGCCTCTTTATACCTATGACTAGCGGTATTATATTTTAAGTCCACCCCCATCTCTAGCACCCACGAGCCTCCACTAGCTATCGATATATGTACCAAGATATTTATTAAAGACTTGTGTTTCAATACTAAATAATTGCAAAATAAAATTTGTAACTTTAATTGTTGATTATATTCAATAGTTATATTTTACAGTTACTTTTTACACTTTTAAATATTTATGTATGTATTTGCCACAAGTCTCCAAGCCTAATTATTAATACAATTTTTTTTTTCACTAAGTACAGCAATTATAAAGAATAATAGCACNTTTCAGTAAGTACAGCAATTATAAAGAATAATAGCACAGTCGAAATTATTTATAAGTCGCCATTCAATTGTTTTAATATAAAAACATTTCATCATAACTATAATCGTTATGGGAGATATACAATGACGAGGTTTAGAATTATCGCTTGATTTTTTGATAAGGTTCTCAATAAAACTAAATTTACAACATCGTTAGTGAATTCGTAGATAAAATCTTGCAGGTGTTCAATTTTTCAGTATACTATTTTGGAATATGACGAGCAACTCTATTGACCAAAAAGTTAAGCATTCATTCGATTGTAAAATACACGAATACAACAATTATGTGAAGAAATTAAATTTATTAATATGCTATATTGTTAAAACAAAGAGTACCCTAATTATAATCGTTTTCACACGTTGATTAATTGTGAAACAAAATATCTGAATGTACTATATTCGCAGTCGTATTTAAGATGCAATTTTTAAAATAACAACTTTAATAAACTGAGTAAAATTAATTGAATTGATTATTTGCTAAAATTGAACAATTTAAAAATTAATTGCAACTATTACACCTATAACGGTATCACTTAATACTCCAGAACTCCAGGTACGAAATTCTTATCACACTGCCCTAGTAATAATTTATGGACGTTTTTCTTAATTTTTTTTATTGATATAATTATTAATTCTTATTAATGTGTTTAAAAAGATATAGTCAACAGAATAAATATATTTTAGTTTTAACAAGACTATTAATTTTGAATATTTTATATAAAATACTCGATTTGACCAATCATTGTTTGCACAATAAACGAAAAAACATACATTATTATTATTATATGTTTGTTCCTTATCCTATCTTCTCTAGTCACTCCACTTTTCCATTTAATCATTCTCATCTTTGCTACATTCATTTTCTGCTTTATTCTCTTTTCAATCGCCCAACACGCTGAACTATACATCATAACTAGTCTCACTATAATCATCTGGTCCTACTGCTATATTGAATCACATCCTTCTATACCTCTTTCTCACTAATTAAATCTACCAGTCCCTCGTTCCTCAAAATATCCTCTGTCTCTCTTGNATCCTCAAAATATTCTCTGTCTCTCTTGGATACTCCTAATTTAGTAATTTTTCAAAATACTCTTTACCTTTTTTCATATAATCATTGCTCGTTAGCACACTCTTATCATCACTTTTTATAAACTTAACATTGTGATAATCTTTAGAGAGTATTTTTTTTGCAAATCTACAGACTTGCAAAAGTAATAACTAATATTAATGGTATAATTAGCCGTTAGTTTAAGAAGAATTATATAATAATAATAAATTATAATATTAGCATTGGAAGAAGATAAAAACTATCGTGTCATGCGATTGCACCTAAAGTTGTGATCTTTAGTCCAATACTGAGCGGTTCATTATATTAATAGTGGGTAACTTCAAATATATTGAATTGAATTGTCCAAATTACGCAAATAGAAACGCCACGGGAAACATCCTTAGAATCATCGATTGCATTTCCCTGGTGTATATTCATCTGGAACGTTTCTCAGAAGAGACTTGTCGTTAAAGTAATACTCGTGTAAGAGATTAAGATAAAGATTATTCGTCACCTGCATATTTGGCGGGAACGATTATTTTATTGTGAATTTAAAATTAGGCTTTCTATATAATAAATTATGGTTGAAGGGGATTTGTCCATAAACAATATTATAAGCTTTAATTTGGTGTATAATTATTGCCTGGACTCGTCTCGGAACTATGTCAAAAGTACGAAAACCGGTTGCACGTCGGAGAATATGTAGTGTTATTACCGCAGATATTGCCCAGCAATTTCTCTGAAACGGGTTACTTGGAAACTCGAGTACCATTTGTGACTAATGCCATTCGATAGGATATTTTATAAGCTTTAATTTGGTGTATAATTATTGCCTGGACTCTTCTCAGAACTTTGTCAAAAGTACAAAAAACCGGTCGCACGTCGGAGAATATGTAGTGTTATTACCGCAGATATTGCCCAGCAATTTCTCTGAAACGGGTTACTTGGAAACTCGAGTACCATTTTTGACTAATGCCATTCGATAGGATATTTTATAAGCTTTAATTTGGTGTATAATTATTGCCTGGACTCGTCTCGGAACTTTGTCAAAAGTACAAAAAACCGTACTCAGGTCGGAGAATATATGATGTTATTAACGCAAATATTGCCCAGCCATTTCTTTTAAACGGGTTACTTGGAAACTCGAGTACCATTTTTGACTAATGCCATTCGATAGGATATTTTATAAGCTTTAATTTGGTGTATAATTATTGCCTGGACTCGTCTCGGAACTTTGTCAAAAGTAAAAAAAACCGGTCGCACGTCGGAGAATATGTAGTGTTATAACCGCAGATATTGCCCAGCAATTTCTTTTATACGGGTTACTTGGAAACTCGAGTACCATTTTTGACTGATGCCATATAAAAATTACTATAATTTTTATAAGTTTTTTTTTTGAATATAATTTTTAAAAGAATACCCTTCGGAATTTTTTCGTAACTACTTTATAATAAAACATATATTTTAAATAAGTGGCGCCCTCTAGCGGTGTATTTGAGTTTTATATATGATAAGGAATTACTATATAGGTATTGCTAACTTCCAGACATTATCATATCAGGTACTGCAACATTGATAGGTAAAATCGATTTATTCCTAATGTTCATAATTGTTTCAACGGTTGTAGATAGGATCCAAGGACCGATTGTGATATTCTTAGATAGTATTATCAATAGGATTTGTTAACATAAAAATTAATTTATCTATGCAAAAATAAAAATTGATCATTTTTTTGTGAAAAAATAACATGTATACTTTTAAATAATTTTTTTTATAAAAGTAAAAATATCGATTAATAACTGAAATTCCTAAGTTTCCCTTTTTTAGTACAATTATAAATTTTCTTCTTTTTTCCCTCCAATTGATTACGGTCCCATATTTTCCCTCTAAACGGGAAATTTCCCTCTATCTGGCAACACTGTCTATGACTTAATAAATATCACTTCATTTACTAAATGATAAGAGTTATCTTTTCCATAAATTATAAAACAACAAGTCTGTACATAGTCACAGTTAGTTGAAAAAAGTTAATTCGTTGATGATCAGTGTTGTTATTCAATGTTATATTTAATTAAAAAATAATTATTACCTTATATATAGATTTTAGTACAAATTGAATAAAATAGTATGTAATTTTTTAATGTCATGACACATATAATTTGAATGATATAAAATAATTTAAATTTTTTAGAGTAGTGTTTTTTAAATAAGTTGATTCTGAATGTTTTTAACTATTTATGTAATATGAGTAAATCAATTGATATTTGTAAAGCTTCTGTAAGTATTTGTTGTATAATTTTCAAATGTTTAATAAGATTAGCTTTTAAATGTTAAATTTTTTGAAAAAGTTATAGAAAATGTTATAAATAACATTGTATTATATATTAAAATAAAATCCAGTATTATCAAAAGTAGTAAGTGTATAATTAATAAATATTATTTATTAATTACAGTTGTTTTTATTTCTGTATATTTTAAAATTATTATTAAGTTATAATTCGGGCTTAGTCTTCTAGTAATTATAAATTATATCAACAAGTTAAAAAGTTCCTAAGATATCAATTTCTGAGTCATAATTTTTACTTAATATTGTTAAAAAAAAACAGAACTCTAGTATTTTTAAATTTTGTTTTACCTAAATAAAATTTAAAAAAATTGTTCAATTCTAATTTGTACAAATTAAGATACAATGTTTGTTTCATTATTTTTACTTTGGTTCGATTTCGTTTTACGGGGCTATATATATATTCCAGTTTTCTCTGGTACAGTCAATAGCTAATAATGAAGGTGTTATACATAATGTAATGATTAATGATTACATAATTCTAGGAAGTTAACTGTTTTGAGTATGATATGATACTTGGTATAATTTTTTTGTTAGCGTTATCACAATAATTATTTGTTAAGTTGTAATAGTTCATTACGAGCTATTCATTATGAATAGCTCAACTTACTAGTTTTGTTCATTTATTAATTTAAAAATATTATGATAATTAAGGTTAAGTCTTGTAATATTTAGCCATAATTATCAAAAATATTTGTGAGTGTACATCGTAATTCTTTTAATGTTAGCCTCTCAATTTCTCTTATAAGAAATTTTTTTTTGGTAGTTAATTGCATATTTATTTCTATATATCTATTATATAATATTTTTAATGTTCATCACTTATTGAACATTTTTATATCTAGACGGGATGTAGAGTGTTAATATTAAATTATTAATAACTTCTGAAATACTGGTCCAACAGTGGTTATTGATCAGTCATTTTTTTAATAAGATTATTTATACGATACATACATTTTCCAAGTCATAAAAATTTGTTTTTAATTATAGTAACGATCAGTATTTCAAAAGTTATTAACATTTTTATATATAGGTGAGAGGTGAGAATGAGAAATGTCTAGTGATAAAAATGACAGCACCCACACCTCACCTCCAGTCATAATTTTAAATTGTTAATAACTTATTAAATAATCGACCATTAATCTTAATTATATAATTTTCTATTTTATAAACTAGTTAAATATGCATGTTGCCATTTAAAAAAATAATGGTGGCACCTTTATAAGACATAAAAGATGAACATTTAAAATATATAACAGATAAATGGAGATACATATGTAACTAATAAAAGCAAAAAAAAACTAAATGGCTAGTATTAAAAGAATCACTCTGTATATATATGTCCTTGTCTTAAACTTCCTATATTTTATGCAGGGTATATGGGAATTGTAATTTATTCTTAAAATCCATCTTATAAATTCAAATTTTTTTAAATGACTAAAAGTACTTTTAAGTACTCCTTAAGTCTTGTGAATTGGAGTTCACTTGTTGAGTAACAATCGTAATTGGTATAGTGCATTATTATTTAATTTGTATTTTTAAATTCTTATTAAATATTTCTTAGTAGTTTACTTTTTATGTTTTAGTTGGTCAGTTTGAAAGCTGAACTTTTGCGAAAACAAGATGAAGCTAATAAAGCTAAAAGCTTTTCTGGTGATACATTTATTCGACCTATACCTGGCGCTAAAACTCCTTCGTGTCTTCTACAATCAAATGAAGGTGTTCAAAAAAGAAATGCTAAAGATATGGAACAAGAATTTGAACCGAGTATTGATAACAGTTTAAAAAAATCTAGGTAATTTTTAAGGATATTTAATAACTTGAAAACTAAGATTGGTTGAATATGTAAAAACTATATTCAGTATAATTAAATAAGAATGTATATTGCAATATGAACTCAATAAAATAGTGAATTATTTTTCAAAGAATGACCTTATTTCAGTGTTTTGAGTTAACCAAAATTTTTTAATATCAAAGATATTTGTATTAATCAGTGAATTTCTTTTTTTTCATAACATATTTTTTAAAACCTTATATACATTAACTTTAAGGTCATTTAAATTTTTTCATTAATTTGATATTAAATATATTTACCTATTGAAATGTAAAACTAATTACTTAGTAATATTATACAAAAATACATAATTATTTTAAGCTCAATTATGTCTATTTGTATGTTTTATCTTTGTTATGCTTATTATTAACATAATCTTTTTATAATATTCTTATAACTTTTAGGGATATTTTGGCTATGAAATCATTACTTTACGATAAATTAGTTAGTGGTGAAATGATTCCTGAGCAAGATAAAACATTTCTAGTTAATTTTAAACAAAAAGTCAATGATGTTGCTCTTAAAGATTGTTCTACACTTGAAAAAAAAGAGAAAATTTGTAATTCTGATGTTGAATTAGATAAATTTGATTTTGGTGATGATGACGATTGGTAAGTAAAGTACATTTGTACATTAAAAAAAAAATTATTACATTAATATTTGTACTAATGAATATCTAAATATCTAATGATATAAAATATCTATGAAATTATTGTTTCAACACATGAGGTCCTGTGTTCAGTCCTCAGGGTGCCAACAAGACTTATCTTGTGATTTTCTTATTGTTGGTATCTGATGTCTGATGCAAAGCAGTCATAATATCCATCTCGTTCATTGGCCTAGCCAAGAACCATATTTGACTTCCTAACATGTAAAACAGGGCCACAACTCTGTAGCATGTTAAGTTTGGGAAATAGAAGAATGTAAAACTGATTATTTAATTTTCTTATTTTAGGTCTATTAAATAAGTTAATAAAAGCTAAAGTGATTGCTTTTAATTATTTATAAGTTAAATTAAAATCTTAAGTATGATTTAAAAAGTAATTATTTTGTGAAAATAGTTCTACAAAATAAAAGAATGTACAATTCTTTTTATACTTTAGAAAAAATTTAATTTTTATTGGAAATTATTTTTTAATTAATCCAAATGTTGAAAGTTTTTTCTAAACAATACTCAGGGTTTCATGGACATTTTTGGACATTTGGTTCTGTAAAACAATAATGATCATTTGATCTATTTTCAAAAAAATTTCTTTTTTATTTCGACAGGTTTATAACATGGTAAATGATAATGTTTTCATTTGTAGATAGTAGATAAAATGTATAGAGGTTTTACTTATCTTACATTTACTGTTGAATAAAAAAAGAAAAAAATTAAAAAATATTTTTATTATAAAAATATAAAAGTATTTCATGTCTTTATAAAAATATTTATAATATTTATAACTAAAAATATTTTTTCTAGGGTTGATTATACAGATTTTTTTGGACGTACCAGACGTTGTTTAAAAGTAGACTTGGAATTTTTTAAAAAAAGAGATCAAAGGATAGAAAATGAATTAGGGCCTCCTCCTAATAACATAAAATCAAATGATATTTCAAAAGAACAAAAGTTTGTGAAAGAAGGAATGAGTTCAGTAAATGAATCTGAACTTAATTTTTCAGACATGCGTAGAGAACAATTACGCTTGAAATGGGAAGAAGAAGAACGTAAATTAGCTGACAGAACTGATATTCATTATGAAGATATAAGATTTGATGGTAAGTTATACAAGATGATTTATTTAATGCTAGCCATATAATTTCTCTTAAAATAATGTTTTTTTTTTTGCTTTTGTTAGTTACATTTGTATATCCATTTATCTGTTATAAAATATGTTTTATGTACATCCCGTATATCTTATATGGGTGTCAACTTAATTTTTTTAATGTAAATATACATATTAAATTAGCTTATTAAGTAGAAAATGATCTAATTATAAAAATGACTGGTTGATAACAATTTTTAGACTAGTTCTTCAAAAGTTATTAACAATTTAATGTAATGACTAGAGGTGAGGAGTGGATGTTAATATTATTATCACTAAACATTTCTTGGCCTCACTCCTCATCTTGCTTAGGTTAAATGAATGTTATTTTTCAAAATAATAACTGAATTCCCTATGTTTTTTTTACTTGAAATTAATTTCAAAAAGAAATTTAGGTATTTAAAGTTAATGGAACATAAATTAACATATTTTTGTAGTAAAATCCCAATTATTTTTAATTTTTAAAATCTATCTTCTTCTTCTTCTTCCTCGCCTTAATCCCAACTACTTGGGGTCAACCACCCTTTTCCTAAACTTCTACTTGACACGATCTCCCTCATTCTCTACGCTTACTTCAGCTGTCCTCATATCGCATTCAATAACATCTCTCCATCTCTTTTTTGGTCTGCTCTTACCTCTTCTTCTTTTGACATTCATTTCTACAACTGTTGTTACGGCTTCCAATTCTTCTCTTCTCATAACATGATAAATGATCTAAGTCTATTTTCTCTCATCTTATCTACGATTGACTCTACATCTATACTTTCTTATCAACTGCCCAACACTCTGAACCATACATCATAGCTAGTCTCACTACAGTCTTGTAGAATTTATCTTTCAGTCTCATAGGAATTCTTTTATCACATAAGACATCAGACGCTTCTCTACACTTCAACCACCCTCACTTAATCCTGTGTCTTACATCCTTGTTAATACCACCGCTTTTTTACACGACTGAACCTAAATACTTAAAACTTTCCACCTCTCCAATCACGTCTTCGCCTATTGTTACTGGGCTCCTTATTTCACCCAACTCGTGTTCTCCTTTATCAAACTCGTACTCTGTATACTCTGTCTTACTCCTACTTATTCTTAAACCCTTTTCTTCAAGAGCTGATCTCCACACCTCTAGCCTTTGATTAATTTCCTCCCTATTTTCTCCTATTAACATTATATCGTCAGCAAACAACATGCACCACGGCACCTCTCCTTGTATTTCTCTAGTAATTTCATCCATCACTATAGAAAATAAGGAAGGGCTTAAAGCAGAACCCTGATGCACTCCTACTCTTACCCGAAAACCTTCTGTTACTCCTCCCACACTTTTTACCCTAGTACAAGTGCCATCATACATATCCTCTATTATATTAATGTACCTTTACTGGGCTCCTTTTCTCATTAATGCCCAATTTAGAACCTCTCTTGGTACTCTATCATACGCTTTCTCCAAATCTATAAATACCATACAAATCTTTTTCTTTTTTTCCCTAAACTTTTCTATTAGTCGCCTCACACAAAATAATGGCTCCATTGTTAACTTCAAGGCATAAATCCCAACCTATCACACAACTCATCATATCTCTTTAATATCGCCTTACTTACTGCACACTTGGCTTCTTTGCATATGCGTTTATACTCTATCCAATCTTCTCTCCTTTTGCTCTTCTGCCATACTTTGAATTGCTTTTTCTTACTTTCTATGATTTCTTGAATGTCCTCATCCCATCGTCAGGTTTCCTTGTTTCCTGGCATTCTACTCTCACCAACAATCTCCTTTGCAATATTCTTAACACAACTAGCAAATCTATTCCAAACATCATTTATGTCTCCATCGACATCCGCACGGTCTTCTTTTTTACCGTCTTGACAAACTCTTTTTCATTTTCCTCTTTCAATTTCTAGCAACGGATTTTTGATTTTTCTCCCGTGTTCCTTCTGTTTTTGTATATTCTTTTCCCGGTACACCAAAACTCCATTACCATCAATCTATACTGTGTAGTTACACTCTCGTCTGGAATAATTTTACAATACTTTACTCACTTTACGCTCTCTCTCTTCCACATAAAATAATCAATCTGTGATCTATTCCTCCCATGTCTTATAAGTTATATAATGTTCTTCCCTCTTTCTAAAATAAGTATTTATCACAGCAAGATGATACGATACTGCAAAATCTAGGATTCCTTCTCCAGCCTCATTTTTCCCACTAAAACTATACCCTTCATATACTCTTTCATATCCTCTCCTCTCATTATCTACATGTCCATTTATATCTCCACCAATCACTGCATCCTCATTGCCAGGTACCCCTTGCATCACCTCATCTATTACTCTCCAAAGCACTTCCTTGTCTATTTCATCACATCCTACTTGTGGTACATAGGCACTTATTACATTCAGCACTTTTTCCTCGAATATCAATTTCACGACCATAATTCTGTCACTTTTCCTAGTTACTTCTACTACTTTACTCTTTTCATTTCCTCATCTATTATTATCCCTACACCATTCTTTGTACTATACTTCCCTGAATATATTATTTTATAACGCTCACCTATTTCCCTTGATTTCTCTCCTCTCCACTTAGTTTTCTGCACACAAAAAATGTTAACTTTTATCCTCTTCAGTACTTCTACTAATTTTCTACTTCTACCAGTTAATGTTCCAACATTCCAAGTACCTATTCTTACTTTGTATCTATCTTTCCCCCTTATACACAAGTCCAGCCTCGAGTTATGTGGTGATGTCCCTACACCGTTGACACTACAAGGGTTGGGTAGACCTGTACACATGACTGGTGAAACAGCTACCGCACAAGTTGTCTGGCTGGTATCAAATACTTTATTCCTTAGGCCTTCTCCGTTTTTAACTACTTTATGTTGTTCCCGCTTATATCCGAGATGGGGCAATCCGCCTAAGTTTTGTTCAGGATTCCTCATACTTTTTTTACAATAATTTTTATGACCTGACTCAACCTCATTAGTCGCTTATTACAACTTGCAGGGGGGCCATGGAAGTATTCTTAGCCCCTATCCACAGGGAATTTAATTTTTAATTTTTTAATTTTTAAAATCTATATTTTTTCTTAATGTCATTTTTGGTTTAAATTTTCCTAATTAAAATTTTATCATTGTATGAATTATTAAACATTTATTATTTTAATATAATAAATAATACTAATTATTTAAATTTCATTTGTTATCTAAAAAATTTCCTAAGAAGTTATTCAGACTGTGTTACTAAATTTTAACAATATATTTTTTATAGTATATTTTTTTATATATTAAAATAAGTAAAACTTCACAAATTTAAAATAACATTGTTTAAAATTATACAAATAATAACTAAAAATGTTTTAGCATTAACTAATGCAGCATTAGAATTATCAAACATTGGTTCATTTTGAATAAAAATAGAATTTAATGACTTTTTGGTAGTAATATTTTGAACTATTGTTTGTTTGTTATTTAATTCAGTCCAGTAATCATATAACCCACTTCCATCATCTGTGGTTTGATCTAAATCTTCATCATCTGATATAATTGGAATTGATAAAACAGTCTCATTGTTACATTTGTTGCTATCACAAAAACAATATTTTACATTATTTGCAATTTTGCAATCAACAATTGCTTGTTCGTGACAGGTTTTCAAAACTGTATTGCCTTAAAAAAAATATTTTTATGTTATTTTATCATAAATATTATATTCCTATTTTTTTACCATAAATTTTAGTTAGACATCCTTGATATCTTCTAGGACATATTAAGGTAAAATTTTTAGCTTCGTTAGTTCCACAAATTGGTATAGTTTGAATATCAATACTTGGAAAAGTTATGTGAGTTTCAAAACTTTCTGTATTATCGGATAATGGCTGTGGGTTACAAATGTAGCATATTAATCCATTTATTAAGGATGCAGAATTAACAAAGTCTGTAAATTAAAAGAAATTTTCTTTATTATTTAAATATACCTTTTAAATTAAAAAAATTTAAAAATATTAATTTAAAATAATTTAAAGGTTTCATTTTTTTCATGCATTATTTTTTATTAAAGATTGATTTTAGACATAATATTAAATTTAAACTTCTAAAAGTTTGCTATTATTTACGTTCTATGTGTTTGTATAAAAAAATATTATGTGAAACTACATTTAAACCAAAAAGTTTAAGTAGAAATAATTAGCTTTATTAGTCAAAATTGTTTAGAAAATGCAAAATATTAAACATTTTAAGTAATATACTGTGTATATTAGAGATATTTACATGCATTAATCGATATTCCCCCAACCGCAAACCAAGTTATCAACCTATACAAAAATGTATTATCATGTGAAAATAAATAAGTGTTAGCCTAGTGGTTTGGCTTTTCTATGTCGCCTATGGTTGTGGGATCCAGTATCATACCATGCTTTTTTTTTTAATGTGATTTTCAATACACTTTTTGTTGTCAAGTCATTAATTTTGGGCGAGGAATGGTATCCTGCTTAATATGTGGAGATACCTCTAGACCATTGATATTAGCTAATTTGGCAAATAAATGTATCTGGTGATCACATTAAACTGTTCAGAAATATGCTTTATATCCGAAAATGTAAAATTATGAATTTCAAAAATACCGGAGACAACCTGTTATTGAACTAGACTTTTTAGAGTTTTCCAAAACTAAAAATATAGAGAAGAGGATGAAACACATTTTTTTACTTACTGAATATTTTTTTTGTGAAATTTTTTTTATTAGCAACCTCATTTAATGAAAATTGCTTACATTAATGACAAAATATTTTCAATGATATACAAAAGCCCTCTAAAATCCTCCTTTGGAATGGGTTCAATTATCTTTTGAAAATTTAGACCATGAATACATAACATAACATAATATTGTATAATTAACTCTTATTAGTATTGTTAATTGTCAAAAACTTGATACTAAATGTGTAAAGAATTTTTTTGTTTATTTAGGCAAAAGTCAAGAAAAATATAAATAGAAAATTTAGTTTTTTTGGTATTATATTTTTAATTTTGTAAATTAATTTCTATTTTATTCGTGTTAAAAGGCAATTCTCATTAGTTGAATTTTTTTTTCATAATTTTTGGCTGTTTAATATTTAAATTATAATCAAAGCAAATAAAAAAAATTAATTAATACAAATTTAATTCGATTTCATAGATTTATTAGCTCTTGCTTTGTCTTGACATTTTCTGATTTGCATAATGTATAATTTTAACTATTGAGTTTAAGTCTGATGTACCTTATATTTTAATCATATTTGTTCGTTAATTAAACTATACTAACTAACTATAACTAACTGAAATCATAATGTCCAACCTTTATATTTTAAGTTATAATATGATAATATATTCATTCTCAATAATTGTATAATACCTTATAATAATATTAAAATTTTCATCTTAATAGATATTTTAGATACAGTCAACATTAACACTATTCAATTTTTTTTAGACGAAATAATAATCATATTCAAAACTGTATCTGAACAGGGGTCCATATTTTTTTTAAAATATACATACAAAGTAAATTTTTTTAATGCCAGCCTCTTAAAAAATTCTAAGGGTGTCAACTTTATTTTTTTTTAATAGTATCACATGTATTAATTTAGCTTATAAAATATAAAATTATTTATTTAAGAAAATTATTGGTTATTAACAATTTTTGGACAAGTCAATGGAAGTTCTAAGTATTTTAAAGTATAGATTGAAGGCGAAGAATGAATGTTGCTTACTTTATGCTTATACATTATATATTTAGATCCGATACACACATATATATATATACAGAGTGTTTAGTAAGTGAGGAAACAAGTTTCTTTTGTTCTCTTTGTTTATAATAATTGATATGTTTCCTTACATACTGAACACTCTGTATACTAAATTTAAATCTTTATAATACACCTTTCAATAAATTTGTATTTAATAAATTCATTTTTAATTCAATAAATTTTTCAGTAACGATTTATACACAATTAGTGTTAGTGCAAAGGCTTGGCGAGCGACGTTTCCCTGGTTTCGTACATCTATGTAGTATAGTAAGGGTTTTGTTTTGGAGGGATATACATAAGAAAAAAATTGTTAAATGTATGTCTTTTATTTTTTTAATATTTATCATTTAAAATGAGGAACTTTGCTCCTTAAAAAGTAAATAGTCTTGTTTACTAAAATTTTTACATTTTAAAATATATTTAAATATTATTATTTTTAAAGTAGGCTTAATTTATCTTTTAAATGTACTAGGCAGTGTCTATTTTTTTATCATTAATACAATGATCAGTATCGCAGACTATTTTAAGAATTTTAGAAAAATAAGCTGTTCTATTTCAAGAATAAATAATTTAGTGTTGATTGAATATACTAATAATTTAGTATCAATGGTATAAAGTTACGAAAATTCCTATCTTCATCGACCTAGTGAAATAAAGAAAGATGGCGTTTATTTTATTACTGTAATCTAGCAGTAACTTATTTATTAGTTAACTAGTCATGATCATTGAGTGAATAGTAAATAATTTCATAATATTAGAGGTTATTAATTTGGCGTACAATTATTTGCAGACCAACCGAATCCAGTTTTTCATTTTTAAGATTTTAAATATGACTTATCTTCATATTTTAATCATAAATTATTGGAAAACTGGGATTTACGACTTTCCTTAGCCCACGCAAATGGACTCGCTTCTTGAAGTTTTCAATAGTACATTAAATAGATAAAACATTTATAAATATCTAAGTTTAAATATTTAAAAAAAAATCCAGTTTCATTAGCTATTTCTTAGCGTTGAAAAATAAGTTTACGATATAATATGTCTAAAATCTACTATTATTTAACAATTATAATGCTAATTAATCTACCCATTGATACTATATCTTATTGGATTATTTGCATTACCTTAACTTATATATTTTAAAAGATATAAGTGTTTTTATATTGTGTTAGTAGGAGAAGAACGATTCATTGCTGTAACAATGTTGATGAACATTTTTTTCTTAATTTATTAAAAATAAAAAAATGTCTCGAGTGATATATTAAACATAAAATTTGGGTATCAATAGCACTTAGAGGTGATCGACCCATCTCTGTTCCCACCACAGGCCTATGAAAATTACTGAAAAATTTGCCTTAACATTCTTGAGGGGAGGGGGGGCGTTATAAGGGGTTGATATTTAAAATAATTTGGTATTGAAAATGTATTAAAAAATATATTAATAATAGTTATTAATATACTGGAGTGATAAATGGGCTATACATTTTATCAAGGATGTATTTTAAAAATTTGGCGCTAAGGGAACATAATTTTTCTGTGGTAAAAATTGCAATTTTTTTAGTAAATAGATTAATTTATCAAAAGATGTTTATTTTAACTCATTTTAAATTATTACGTTAAGAGAATAAAAGTCCAACGCGTAACTAATTCCTGTAAAGTAATCCATAAAATAACTTTAATATTAAAGTTGAAATCAGAGTCGGCGCAAGGGGTGTGTAAAGTGTACACTTTACATGGAGTACTCCATGACGAGGCTCCTCGCTTTGGATGGTCTTGTAAATCAAGTAAATTACTAAAAAAAAAATCCTTATTAATAAAAATTTAATCTAATGCCAACCCTGGTTAATATTGGTATTTAAATTGACCCCAAATATTCGTAATATGATCTTGACCAAATATAAGTTCATTTATGACGAATAAGGGCTAATTCTTTTAGTTAAAAATTAATATTAATTTTGTTTTGCTGATCCAATTATTATCACATTTATTTCACGTAAAACTATAAAATAATTTTAAATATTTTTATTTTAGTGATGATAAGTATTAAGGTTTTTTTTAAATAATACGCTCTTAATATTCTAGTATTGTAAAATATTCTAATGAAAGTATTTTTGTATATTTTCTTTATTCTGAATACTTAATATATATATATATATATTTGAATGGTATTCTAAATACTTTTTTTTTTGTATTTTTATTTTATATTTAAATGCTTTAAATGTCGTTAATTATAAATTTAAAAAATACTGACTACAAACCCAAAATTAAATATATTGTTAAAGGATTTTTATTATTTGTCGGGCTTATTGATAATATTGCTTTTATATTTGCTAGTATTTTGAAAAATGTTATTTTTCAATTTCTTTGGTCATATTGATTATTAAAATCGGTTGTGTAAAAGTTGAGATTTTTCGTGGTACAATATAAAAAAACCCAGCACAGGGGGGTCGCGGCACAGTGGTTACGTGGCATAGTTGGATCAAGTATAATGATATCTGACAGTGATTAAAATCACTATAAAAAAAAAACGCTTCGATGCAAATCTTTAGATAGTGTTTAATTTTAAAAAATTGGTGGATTATTCCAAAAGCTTCATAAACTGCTAGTTCCTTATTAATATCCTGATTAAGACAAAGTATGTAGAATAAAAAAGAGATTATTAGAAAATAGTATTTCCCATAAAAAAATTATATTGATCAATACACTTTTCAATAAGTTATAGCATTATAATGTTAAAAATGTAAAAAAAAAAATTGAGAATTTTCACACAATAATAGCATTTGGTAGCCATTTTCACCTTGAAGATAAAATAAAGTCCGAAATTTTTTTTTTCCATGATAAAGTATATTACATTAGCTTTAATTTAAGATATATATAAAAGTGTCAGACTTTCCGGAACACTTTCAAAATTTAAGTTGAAAAAGTCAATTTTTTGTGAAAAAGTTGTCATTTTGAATCCCCCCCTGTAGGCAGGTAAAAAGTCAGATTTATAAAAAAAATATACCAAATGATAGGTAAAGACATCATGCATCTACAAAAAAAAGAATTATATTGATCCATACATCTTTCGAGAAGTTATAGCATTATAAAGTTAAAAATATAAAAAAGAATTTTTTTACAAAAATCGTATTTTTTTTATTAAGTTTAATGTCTGTTTTCACCATGAAGATAAAATAAAGTCCGAAATTTTTTTTTACCATTATAAAGTATATTACATTAGCTTTAATTTAAGATATATATAAAAGTGTCAGACCTTCCGGAACACTTTCAAAAGTTACGTTGAAAAAGTTCTACTTTCTATATGCATTTTTATGTTTTGAATCCCCCCTGTATTTAGGGAAATGGTCCGATTTAAAAAAACAGTATGTCGAATGAAAGATCTATATAAATACTACTTCTCATAAAAAAATTGTAATGATTCATACATTTTTCAAAAAGTTATAGCATAATAAAGTTAAAAATGGAAAATACAAAATCGAAAATTTTCACACAAAAATAGCATTCGGTAGCCATTTTCACCATGAAGATAAGATAAAGTCCGAAATTTTTTTTTTTCATGATAAAGCATATTACATTAGCTTTAATTTAAGATATATATAAAAGTGTCAGACCTTCCGGAACATTTTCAAAATTTAAGTTAAAAAAATTAATTTTTTGTGAAAAAGTTGTCATTTTAAATCCCCCCTTGTGGGCAGGTTAAGGGTTAAATTTATGAAAAAAATATACCAAATGAAAGGTAATGATATTATGCATCTATATAAAAAAGAATTATATTGATATGTTTATTTTTGAAAAAGTTATGGCACTTTTAAGTAAAAAAAATTGAAAAAATTTCGAAAATTAGCGATTTTTAAATTTGTAATTTTTTTGGAGGTTTCCCCCTTTTACGGGGAACGAGGGAATTTTTTTCAATTTTTAAGGGTAATGTCTTCGACTAGATACGATTTGTGATCTTTTGACGTATCATTGAAAGAAATCGGTTCGGTGAGAGCTGGGAAAAAGTGGTAACAGACACAAAAAAAAAAAAAACACATCTTAGTAAAACCAATACCTTCTCAGCTTCGCATCGAAGCTAAAAGCACTGACCGTCACAAAACCACTACCTTTTCAGCTTCACATAGAAGCTAAAACTAAAAGTTTCAAATGCTCATGAAGTGCTAAAACTTTTTTCCGATAGTAGAATAAATAAGTAATAAGTAAATAAAATAATTTTTAGAAGGTTAATGTTGCCGATTTCTTTCATAAAAAAAATGCAGATCGTATTAAGTAAGTTTTACAGGATTGACAATTTTCTCTTAGTTTTATTATACAATAGATTTAATTATAAAGAGAGAATAACATTGATGAGTAGTAAACTACATATGTTAAATTTAAATATAACTGTTATTTATATTTTGTAAATATTAATTTTACAAGAATATTATTTATTTTTAATTTATAAAATTTAAGTATAATACTATTTATTTGCTTTTAAACTTGGAATGTAGACAATTAATAATTTGTTTACACTCTTTGATTTACTATGTGTCAATATGCTAAAATTGAGTTTTATATTATGATTAGGAATCTTTGTTTTGTATGTTTCAATTAACTCAATAAGTCGACCTTAAATTTTTACTGACCTTTTATGTATATTAATGTGATTAGTCTTTTATTGTTTCTTATACATATGGAATATATTTTTTAAATACTATTGCTTTACACTATATGAAAGGTTATTAAAAAATAAAAAATATTTTTTTAGAAAACTGACTTCAATTTATGATTATAACTAATGCTAGAACATTTAGGTTTATATTTAAATTTACATAACTTACAGAGTTTTAATATAAATTATGCTTAGTATGTAAGTTAATTATTTCATTTGGTTATATTGAATAAAATTATAAAATACTATTAGGTAAGAAAATGATAAACGAACTATAAGAACTGGTTTTGTTTTTTATTTACATTTTTTCGTGAATATTGTTTGGATTTCTAGATAAATTGAAATAAAGCGTGTTATCATTTTTTCCGAATAAAATACTTTTTTCAAAAAGTTCTTTTCTATTACATCTTCAATTAGTGATATGTTAATTTTAGCATGCACAATTTTTACATCTTTAATATATGTAATAGACTATGTTGTACATATTATATAAATCCAATAATAATGATATATATACTCAATGCACTACAATAATTTAGTATTATTTAATCGAATTTTAATTCTAATATGATGTGGTGCAGGTATTTAAAATAAAATTTTAGGATTGATACATATCACAGATATTGCGATTTTAACGATTAATGTAAACTTACTAGTTGTTATGAGCCACATAATAGCAAATTTTGTCCATCGAGTCCCAAAGAACATTATCTTAGGAATTTAGCAGAATCGAAACTTTAAGTTTTCATTAATAATAAATATAGCATAGTTAACTTGATAAACTAATTATTTTTTTCGAACAATGTAGTAAATAATTTTCTTATTACAAAATATGAAACAGTGTGAGAGACATTCCTCTATGCTGTTCACGCGATTACTGAAAACAATACATTATGGATATGCTAGTGCAGTTATACATTTGAGAAATCAACTAAACTCCCTCTCGCAATTTCCTCCTTTCTGCTACCCGTCATGGTGACGGCACACCATACCATAGGGTCGATTCATACAATTTATTATACTGTTACACAAACAATTAATCAAAAGCTAATATTTGTAACATTGATGTAATAATATTATAATTTATTAAATTTAATATGTTGCTTACTTTAATCTATATATCAAATAAACAATGCAATTTGTTTTTTAATTCACGGCCTCTTGCCATCGATTTAATTATTTATTTCATTTTATTTTTTAATCAATCAATCAAGTATAATTAATATAATTACTATAAGAAAGTATAATATACGAATTGAGAAGAAAAATCAAATTAAATAAATTTGATTACGCACTACAACATATGAAGTGATTTGTTTTCATTTGATTCAAAATTAATACAACAAATAATTACAATAATATTTTGATTGCTGGTGAATCATAACTAGGATTCGAAATTATATGCATTTAAAATTTTTATTTAAGTCACTTTGAAGGATCCGAAGTTTGTGCAACTTCGTTGTAAGATTATATAGTAGGGTAGAAATATTTTTTATTTTTGGGGGGATAAACACTCTTAATTCTCTTGATGCTATAACCTCGATAACATCGTATTATAAAGTCAATCAATAAAAGTTTGTACTGGCTGTTGGTTTGTTCCGAATTACTTAACAAAGTTATTAATGCTTATAAATCCGCGATCTATTCATAACAGATTTTAATAAATCCATTATTATTAAACATTTTATACTTCATCACTGATGATTTTATTTTTAATGATTATACTATACGGATTTTTAACATGAGAAATTATTTAATATAAAAGATAAAACTTAAATTTTTTAGTGAGTAATTAAAATTAAATATTTTATCATATAGTAATCCTAACAAGTCCGAAAAAATGTTGCATACAATTTTTATGGAATGGTATATTTATTTATAGTTAATCAATGTCTATTTTTTACAATTATCGCTGGGTTTTCTTTTATCTAACAAGGATAAATAATCACACGGGTTGGGTTGGGTTAGCGTAGTTAATTTATACAACTAAAAATCCTTTCAATAATTTTTTGGAGCAAGTGAGCGTAATGTAATTTTTTTTTCAACAAATTTTCTATTTAAATAACTAATGCATTAAAACTACAACATTGATATGAATAGAAAAATTAAAAGATTTTTTAGATTAAAATATACTTTTTAGATATAAATTTGAATAAATAAGTATCTAATAAATTGAATTTATTATTTGTTATTATTAGGAAACGTTGAACTAAATATTATATACATAGAATACTGTGTATTAAATATATTTTTTAGTGTGCCTTTATCATGAAAAAATAAAATAGTAAAAATAATTGTCTATTTGTACCATACTGAAAAATTATTTGATTATTGTCATAATATTAAGTTTGTTTAAAAGAAGCTGTCTTTAAAGTATTAAAAAATTATGGTTTTATTTATACATCTTGTTGACAAGCTAGCTCTCATAACATTTATATTTTTCGTTTTATAGAGGTCAGAGAACATGGAGTTGGATATTATGCTTTTTCAACAGACGAAAAAGAACGTCATCGACAACAAGCTGAATTAAAAAAGATTCGCGAAGAAACTAAAGAAACGCAAAGTGCGGTACAGAAATTGAAAGAAAAACGTGCAGCACAAATGGCAGCACGACTTAAAGCTGTTAAACGACGTAAAAAAGAAAAACTTGGTCTTCCATTAGACTCAAGTTCAGGTTTGTCAAATTTTAACTATCGTGTTAGTTTAAAAATAATGTAATCATTGAGTATAAGTTATTAACTTCAAAGTTAATTTTGACGGTCATTTTACAAAAAAAAAATCTGAACTTTTCCCTGTCACTTTTTTTTAGGTTAAATCTATGTTTATAATTTTTTTTATGGCTGTTAAGAATTTTTATTAGGATTTTAAAATTAAAGTTTTTATATTTCTAACATAGCTAGTATTATTATAGGTACTGTGAACAGTAAAAAAACATGAAATGCTCAAAATTTTAATATTATCACAATATTTTTATAAAAAAACTATTTTTTTTAATTGTTTAAAAAATCACATTTTTACCTTCTCTTAAATTATTTATGACAGTTCATATTCAGAATTAGTTCATAAAAAAAAAATTAATTATTTTATAACACTTTTTAATAAAAATGATAAGTAGAAAATATATTGTATAGTCGTGATTTTTTGAGTTTTAATATTATCTTCTTAATTATAAAAGAATATATTGAAACTCACGTCGACCTATTCAACCATATACTCTGAAAACAAATTGGTTACTTCTGTAAATTATTTTTTAGTGACCATTTTAAAATTTTATGACTTTTTACCTGTCATATATATTTTTTTTTAAATCTAGAGCAAAAAAGGGGAACTTACAATTTAATAACACTACAGCACCCAATCGTCACATCCCTAAATCCACTTCTGATTGATTTTGTTGTAAAGTACTTATATATATAATTAATTACTTCAAAAATTAATTTAACATTGCTGATTTGTATTTCAATCATTAATTGTGAATTTATTTATAACCTTGAAGGTTTTTATTGGCTTCAAAAAAATCTGATTTATTTCGGTCTTTAAAATTTTTTTATTATATTAAACTTAAATTTTCAGACGAAGAGCAAGTATTGCCTCCTAAAAGCCCTTCTCCGGAAATTATTGAAGACATTAAAGCACAACAGGCATTTGAGAAGTTAAGAAAAGCTGCTCACGTTAGACCTTGGGATTACGGAAAAGACGGAGTTCAAAAACCACGTAAATATTTAAATAAGTTTTTTTTAATAGATAAAAATTATGTACAGCTTATGTTTATAACTTAATAATTTATTTTTAGTTATGACTCAAGATGAATGGAATGAAAAACAACGTAGTGAAAGGCGTACCGAATTTTCTTGGGATTATTCTGAGACATCAAAATCAGTCAGTAAGAGTGAGCATAGCTCCGACGAGGACGACATGGTTGGTCCATCTTTAGATATGTTCACAAAATCAAATAATATTGAGGAACAGTGTTCGGTTAAGGTTAAAAATTATAATCAACCCATTAAAAATGAATTAGATGATGAATCAAATACTACCAAAAGTAAAACGATGAACATAGAAAATTATTTGGATAGTATTCCTTTACCTTCAGAACCTAAAATAGGAGCCGAAGTTGCTCCACCTCCTACTTATGAATATTATGGACCTAATATAAAATGTCCTAAATTTTCTACTCGATCTATAAATATGGATGAAATGAAAAATTCTATTTTAATTGGTATTGAAGTGAAAAATAATTGTAAAACAAAAAAAGTAAAAGGAATTATAGATGAAAATTCAGACTAAAAATGTTGGATATTATTAAATTGTATATTAAATATAAAATATGTTTGTTAATAAATGTTAAATTGTATTGATGATGTGTTGTTTATCAAATATATTTTTAATCATTGGTACATGGTCCTGGGCACTAGTTATGCAATGTTTTATTTACGAGGATTTAAAAAATTAATGAGGGATTATGATAAGGGATCGATCTGGCTTTGTGGGTGAAAACGTATGTTTCAGCGCACAGGGTCCCGGGTTCGATCCCCAGGGTGCCAACAAGACTTATCTTGTGATTTTCTCATTGCTGGTGTCTGGTACAAGCCAGTCATAATACTCATACATCATTGTCATCCCTAACATATATTATATTCGAGAAATGAAAGGATGTAACACTGATAATTATTACAGAAGAAATATAATATAATACTTACAAGATATTAAAAAAACAATCAAAATATTTTAATATAGCATTTAAAAATAGGTTTTCCATACAAAACCCTTAACGTTTTATGTTACTGTGTAAATCGCTTAAAGATTGATATTTATATTTCTCGTAACAATGTGGTACTTTCACCGTTTATTTTAAGTTGAAAGTACTAGCTAGTATTAAAAAAGTAATTGCTGAAAATGAAATTACTTTTCAATAAAATTTTATGAAAAATTATATTAACTAATTTAAATGAGTAATAAAACTTGTAAAATAGTTTATGTAGGTTTTACCATATTTGTAAATTAATTTCTTGGTATGGTACGATATGGCTTATTGTAAACTGTATGATAATATGCATTATTAATGAACAAGTTAAATTTAAATTGTATAATATTATCAATATAGTAATAAAACATCATCCGTCATTTTTTTTAAATTGCCGTATATTGTTAATGTTCAATAAATTTATTCATTTATCATTAAAAGTTTAAATAATGGCGGGTATATTCAGTAGGTGTTTATCTAATTTATACAGTGTGGTCAATTGTCCCATAGGTATCACGCATGTTACTGTACACTACAGACGTATGTCACTGCAGGGTAACAGTATCATACGATAATTATTATGAAACATCACCACGATCACTACTGGTAGAAACTACTGTGGTTTGTCCCTTAATGTTCATTTCCATCGTTACCCGTCCCGTTTTCTCAATTCCGGTCACCAGTGTCTAGACCGACTGATTACCGTTTTAGGTCATTAGTGTCGTACATACTTTAATTATTTTTATTTCCAGTGGATCAGCGAATATAATTATTGGAAAAAGTTTAGAAAATCGTACTCGAAATTAAATTAAAAATAAGTATTTAATTTATTTCACCATCGATTCTGCTTGTGGTATTTTTACCATATTAAAACTAGTAAGTTTTTGTCATTGGTTATTGAATTAGTTAATGTATGTGAAATAGTAATGAGAATAAGTATTCCTTAGGTTGGTTTTGATAGTTAATATTAAAGTTAAATTGGAGATTTAATTTTTTACTTGGTATTGAACCATAATTCAAATAAAATAACATAAATTTTAAATTGTTTGATATTTATAGTTTTAAAGTTGAAAAACATTAATTTGACTTGATGACTAAAATTAAAATTAGTGCAATCTCAATTAACTTTTTTTTTATGGTTTAGAATTTTTTGTATCCCAAGTATGTGTAAGTATAACTCATTAGTATTATAAAATTGTTTTTATGATTTATTTATTGTAAAATGAAAAATATTTTAATTTTATATTGATAAGATGTTGTTTTTCCTTTCCTATTGATGTGGTTATTATATGATCTTTTTTTTTACTTTTACCTATGACGTAAATGTTTCAAATTAAAATTGTAACTAAATGATAGTCATTTTATTCTAGACTAGATTGAGTTTTGAATTTTTTATAATCATACTCATGAAATTTAAGTACTCCCATTTTTTATCTAGGTAATAAGTATTTATTTTTTTAGAAATCAAATTGAATTTAACTATTTATTTATATTTAACTGCAGGTTTTGTTACTTTTGATGCCTTTTAAGAACTAAATTTTAAATAATTATTTTAAATTTATTAAGATGGAAGCTGCAACTACTTCTATAGAAGAACCTATTTTAAATATCACTCATAAAGTAATTTTCATTAATATATTATAAATGCGGTTTTAATTTTAACTCTTTTTGATTTATTTCTTCTAAGGTTGCCGTAAAAGATAATTCTTGTGTTGCAAATGGTTCAACATTATCATCCTCATCCAAACCAAATGATATAATTAATTCCATACCTGCAGCCACTCATGCTTCAGATATTGATATAGATTCTAATTTACAATCTAATGAAAAAAACCGTAAAAAGAAAGATCGACATCTGGCTCAAGCATTAAAAACAGTTTTAAATAGTATGAACTCTCTTAATACTCCAGAAGAAAAGTTGGGAGCTCTTTGTATTAAATATGCAGATTTAATGGATGAAAATACCAAACTCAAAGTAAATGATAAAATAAAAAATGTATATTATTAACCAACTTCATTTTTTTTTTTAGACAGCTTATAAACAATCTGAAAAAAAAGTTACTCAAGCTATGACTGAACGTGATAACGTAAAGGGTGAAATGAATAAAGCTATAATGACTCGAAGTCGATTAGAAAGTTTATGCAGAGAATTGCAGAAACAGAACAAAGCAATTAGAGTAAAAATATTATTTAAATTAATAGTTCAAGGTTTAAAGTTAATTTAATTAAAAATTACATAATATATGAGATTCATGTATTCAACAAATTAATTAAGGGTTCTATAATGATAATATTATCTTGAACTTATATCTTTATTGAAATTTAAAGAAATCGTAAAAATAAAGATTTAGTAATTTAATGAAAAAATAAAATTCTTATTGTGTGTTGATATATATTTTTTTTTTGTAATACTATATAATATATAAAATTATTAGTCAAGTTGATCCATTTAATTTTAGCCACCCAATTTCTCTTAAACTAATAAATTTTTTAGATATATTTATATCTTATAGGAATGTAATTTTTTTTTTTTTATAGTAACATATGTGTTAATCTAACTTATAAAATTGAAAATTATCTAATCAAGACAATGACTGCTTGATAACAACTTTTGGAGTAATTCTTTGAAAGTTATTAGCATTTTTGAAATTTTAAAAAAGCTATTTTTAGGATTTTTCTTATTGATAATTTTGATGGCCTGATACAAATTTAAAATTGTTTATTAATTGTTTAGGAAGAGAGTCTAAAACGTGTTAAAGAAGCAGAAGATAAACGTATAGAAATGACAAACAAGTTTCAAAATACCTTAGGAGAAATAGCTACAGTCATGCAACAAAATAGTGAAAAAAGTAACAAACTACGAGATGATAATATAGATATGTCTTCTAGGCTTAAGAATGTTTGCGAACAGTATGAGCTTAGAGAACAGGTAAATGGCGCTGTAAGCACATATTTCTTTAACTATTTGTTAATTATCATTATTTAATTTTTTCTCTATGACTTAATTTTTTTTTTTTTTTTTAATTATTTAGCAAGTTGTTAAATTAGCAAAACAAATAGAGCTTGAAACTCAGTTATGTGATGCAAAATTAGCTAAGGCTAATATGGAAATAAGTGTTGAAAGAGAGACTTTATTGAATGAAAAAACTCACCTATTAAAAGTGAGTTTTAACTATGCATAATGTTTAAATGTATATAATTGTATATATATATATATTTTACTTTGTAGGAAATCAGACAGTATCAAACTAGAATTGAAGAAATGCAAGCTACAGAAATTGATCTTCGAAATCAAATATCACTTTACAATGAAAAGTATGAAGAATTTCAAAATGCACTAGCTCGCAGTAATAAAGTTTTTGCTGGTTTTAAAGGCGATATGGAATTAGTGAGTAAAAAATAAAAAAATTGTTTTTAAATTAAAAAAACATATATTTTTTGATAGATGTCCAAAAAAATTGTAAAACAAGAAAAAGAATCTGCAAGTTGGAAAATGCGATATGAACGTTGTCAACAGTTGTTGGATGAAATGACCAATGAACGAGCTAGAATGATAAGTGATTTATCAGTGGCAACACGACAGTTAAGTACTTTACAAAAATTATGTCGTACATTACACTCTGAACGACAAACATTACTATCTAAATTGGAACAAGGTAAAAAGTCATCTGATGTCCCAACTGATGTCATATCTGAAGAACTAGCTGAACGACTTACAGATATTAGCATGTGTACTATGGCTGATTGGTTTGCGCGAACTGAAGATCCAAAGTCTAAATGTAATTCAGTTTTATTTTTTTGTTTGTTACTTGCTAATTTAGTTATTGCATTTTAGCTGATGCTTTAAAAGAAGAGTTGCAAACAGTTATGGAAAATGAATTAAAATTGGTCAAGGAATCTATTGAACAGCAATTACAACAGGGAAATGGAGAAGAAATATCCCCTGAATCACCAACTTCTTCTCGATCCCATTTGTCTGATGAACCTGCTTATGATACTGGAGTAAGCAGCAGTTCTTCAGTAAATGGTGATAAAATAGAATGTTTAGTTGAAAACAATATGAAAAGTGAAATAGTTGATGGAGCTTCAAAGCAAGCTGACACAAAAAAACCAAAGGTGACACACTTTTTGTTTAAATTATAATTAGCGGATTCAATATCATATAATTATGTTATATTTAAATTAAATGGAAATTATTCTAGCATAACTATTATTATATTATATTATATGAAATAAATACATAGGGTGTTAAGTAAGTAAGGTAACAGGTTAATTATTTCCAACAATAGAAACCTGTTTCTTTACTTACTGAACACTCTGTAAACTGTTATTTTCTCTTCTCTTATTTTTATCCTTTTTTCAATTTTAAATTGTTTATAAGTTAAACTTATAATTATTTAATTTACATATTCCTATATAATATTATTTAGAGGGATTTTATCTGTTATTCTAAATTTTGTTTTTATTGAGTAGAAACAATTAAAACAGTAATTATAATAAAGTATTTAATGTTACATAAAATACTTAAATTATATTACACAAATTATACTTGATTTATTAGACATTAAGCCAAAATAATTGAAATAATGAATTTTTAACTAAAGAAGATTATAAATATGTGCATAAACTAAATTAATTTTTTTTTGCACATTAACTTATATTATTTGTTTCAGGAAACACAATCTAAAAGGAAGTCAAAGAAAACGTAGAGTTTGCTTTTGTAGTCTGTAGTAGTAATTTATTAACATCAATTTTTTAAACATAAATAAATCTATATTCAATGATATCAGGTTTTTATTTTATAAATATTGGTTTTATTTTTACTTTCATTATAAGCAATTAATTAAATGTTGAACTCTATTATTTCTATTGTTAATTATATATTTTACTATTAATTATGAAAATTTATTTTATTTTAAATCAATATTGCAGTTATATTAATTAAAAAATTTTCATTATTTTGTTGCCTTATTAAATATCAAAATATTATAAAAATAGTATAGAACTTTTTAGTTGTCAATTAAAATTTAACAAATTAATATACTTTTAATACTTATAAACATTTAAATGAATGGTGCCACAGTAAATAAACAAAACGAAAAAGATTTTATAAATTTATTTTTTAACTAATGGAATATTGTGAACTAATGAAATATTTAATATCAAGTTTTTTAGAATACATTTTTCTTGAGTTATTAAAAAATGTATTCAAGGTATCTAAGGTTAGAGACTTGTATATAAAAATTTAGTGTTGTCATTGTTTAAAATTTAAACTGCATGACACTAGAAAAAATAAGAATTTTCAGATTTTAAATTGAAAATTGATCTATTAAAATTATATAATAAATATTGAGTTTCTTTTAATATAAACTGCATTTCTGATTATTAAATATATATCATGATTATTTTTAATATTTCTAGTGATAACTATGAAGAATTATTTCTATTCTACATCATTATATATTATCTTATATTTTATGTATGTATACAAAGTAATTTATTATGCATATTACCACCCATTTTTTTGTTAAATTATGATTTTTTCACAAAAATGTATAGATTAAAGTTGAATTTATGTTTATAAACCTATATATAAATGTAAAGTTTATTACAAAAAAAATTATTCTTAAAGGTATGTTATGGGGGTTAACTTTTAAAAGTTTAATGGGAACAAATTATTTTTGTATTGTTAAATGGAGAATGGTCTAAATAAAATTATGATTGATTGATAAGTATTGTGTTAAAGGCAAGCAGAATGCGCAATGAAAGATTTTTATGCGTTATGGTTAAAATGAAATATCTCTAAACGATACCTAGCTTCAGTTTTTCTAAATTTACAAATGTTAATATCTCAAAAAGTGATTATTCAAAACTAGTTATCAATCAGGTAAAATTTTATTAAGACCATTCTCCAATAATAGAAAAATAATTTGTTCCCATTAAACTTTTAAAAGTTATGTCCTTTAATCTACCTTAAGAATTCTTTTTTGCAATGAATTTTACATTTACTAAGGTTTATAAAAATGAAATAATAATAGTAATAATTACTACATAGTGCATTTTCCTTTTTCACGTAGTTTAAATGGTTGGTATTAAATTAATTCTGCAAATTTGTCAATTCTATTTTTTATATGACGACTCCTTTCCTGAGAATATGTCGTTATAATGTTCCAATTTTAAATTACTTGTTTTAATTTATTAATAATATACATCTCTTCTGAAATGTGTATAACATAACCAGCAACTTTACAGTCAACAAGAACAGGCCTTCTACTGTACCTAATAATAACATTATCATTCAATTAATTTCAATTTTTTTTATCGCAATTGCAGTACTTTCTACTGCTTCTTCGGACAAAACAATTAGCACGCACGTATTGTGTGTTGGTATAAATATCGGTTACATGTTTTCCGCGCTTTCGTCTGACGGTATTATAAACGGGTTATGGAGATTACCACGAACTGATAGTACTCCGACAATCACATACTTCTATATTATAAAATGTGTTACAAATCTTTGGGGAAGGATTTCAAATGTTGGAGTAATATCAGTTTGCGTTAAGGTTTTTTTTTATATTACAAATATGTTTTTACTAAGATCAATAGTTATTTTAAATTAAAATGCTTGATTTAGTTATGCAAATTCGGATCTTACGACATTGATTTTTATATTAAAATATTTATTTTTATTTTCATTTTAATTTCTTCTGTACCGTGTGTTTAAACATATTTTTGCTGGCTTAATTCTAGGGCCGCATTTGGACATTAGGTGTTAAAAAAATATAAAAATTAATTTACCTTTATATACTATTTCTTAAATATGATTTTAATCTCAGAAAATATTCTTATAGGTAATGGCTGTTGACATTAGTAGTGCGCATAATACTTGTAATAAATTATAGATATTAAAAAAAAATTTCAGAATTGCATAATTTTGAAATACTCAGTTAATTTTTGAGGGATTTCCAAATCTTGAAAGTTCAGTTTTTCATAGTTGTAGTTTTACTCTACGGTTTGATTATTATATAGAAGATAACATTTTACTAGCTCATCAAAGTCTTCAGATTCTTAACCATTTTCAAATAAACATAGAAACCTAGAAAATGTACAAAATATTTATACCAATAATAATTATATTTATTTTGATAAATTTCCCTATTAATTGAAAAAAATCTTTAAATATATTATTATTTGTCAAAAACCTTTCACCTTTTTTCCATTTGATTTATAAAGTAGTGAATATAAGGACGAAATATAGTGACTCTATAATACTCATTAGGGTCAGACTCATTGTTTTGATAATCATTTATATGTGAATTATTTCTGTAAGTTTGTCTTTTATTTATTCTTTTATTTAAAAAAAAAAGCTTATAAAATAAAGCTACGGGTATTTAGTTCTAATAATACTTTGAACTCCTTCAAAAAACCAATAATATTACACCCAAAGAAAAACCTCGATCTATATAATAAATTCATTGTTCAATTTGATAAATATATCATTACTATTGAATCAATGATATATTTATCAATATGATATTTTTTTTTCTTGTCTTGAACAATAATTATTTATAAGAATAGTTATTTTGTTCGTATTAATAAAACATTATCATAAACCCTTGATAAAATTTCTCTTTCAATTTTGATTGAGGTTTTNCTAGCTCTATCATAACCCTGTTAAATATTTAAGACATAATGACAGTTGTTATTTTTTTATAGATGTATTAGTTGTTTTATCAACCAATACAGAAAAATATCTTGATTCATTAACAAAGTTAAGAATTTTTTTTAATACAACATTTCCATATGATTCTATTATTTTATTTTGAGTTCAATTACTGATATATTTATTAATTCGTTCTCTAAAAATAAATTAAGTTAATCTATATCTTTTGATTTTTACTTTAATATTACGTGAAAATTTTCTTTTTCTTCTTCTTTCGAGGCTTTTACAAGCCATTTAGGCCTTTTGCCGCAATAACAACTTGATTCCATCGGTCCCTGTCTCTCGCCAATTCCTCCCCATTTTCTACTCCGAGTTTTTTCAAATCCTTGACCACTCTATCGTTCCATCTTTGTCTAGGATATCCCCTAGGACTCTTAGTGTTTGGTCTCCAATTAGTTACCTGTTCAATTGTACCCTCCGATTTCTACACGTGTCTAGCCCGTCTCAATCTACTACTTTTTAGAACTCCAATGATATTTGTTTCTCCGTATAGGTTTTAAATTTCTTGGTTTGTCCTTATCTCATATTCTTCTTCATTATTAATTTTTGAGTCATATATTCTTTTTAATATCTTTCGTTTAAAGGTCGCCAGTTTACATTTATCCGACATTATCGTGGCCCACGCCCTACACGCATACAAGGCTATCGGTAACATAGTACATTGTAAACAGTTATTTTTAACTTCCAAGGTAAAATCTTTGATTTAAATAGAGGAATCAATCCAAAATAACATCTGTGTTGCTGCTGTTAATATAAGTTTTATTTCCTCGTGGCTATTTGCGTCCTTGTTGATGTCCACTCCTAGGTATTGAAAATTATCTACTCATTCGAATTTGTAGTTACTAATATCGAATTATCCTATTCTGTGGTTATTCCTAGTTACGACCATGTATTTTGTCTTACCCTCGTTTATTGTTAACCCAATTATCTTCTCATATCCCAGCAAAGTTCTTGTAATACTCTTTAGACTCACTTCATTTTCTGCCATTATGACTAAATCGTCTGCATATGCAGCCACTACTAATTGTTTGTCAATTCCAATCGCTGTTACTAGGGTTTTTCTTATGACTGATTCCAGTCGTAGTTAAGCTATATTGAATAGAGCTGGGGACAAGGTATCATTTTGTCTGAGTCTCGAAGTCCTCCGACACGACACCTCCGAACTTCACTTTACACTTTGATTTACACATGCATGGATTAGTCTAACAAACTTTTCAGGTATCCCCAATTGGTACATTATACTCCATAGCTTCTCTCTGTTTACTGAATCGTAGGTGGCCTCGAAATATATAAACAAGAGGTGTATCTGATCTATTTCATATATTATATATATAATATTTGTATATATTTGTATATATATACATATATATATATTTGGGTTGACTTTCCTGCCATAAACCCCCCCTGGTAATCTCCAATAATTTCTTTTATGTTAGGTTTTATTCTAATAAGTAGAATATTAGATAGTATTTTATACACTGCGTTCAATAGCGAGATTCCCCTATAATTTTTACAGTCCATCGGGTCTATAAAATCTATAGGGAGATCCTTTTTCGCGTTGAAGTCATCAATAATGAGTTTTGGCTTTCCGGACAGTAATCCACCACATACACTGTTCAGCTTATCATAGAAAACATTTTTTACTTTTTTATTTTATCATCTGTAGGTGCCTAACAATTTACTATTATAATGTTAAACCATCTGCATTTAAACTCCATATAACATATTCTATCACTTATTGGTTCAAACTTAACAACACCTGATAAAACTTTGTCCTTAATAACAAAGCCTACTCCCCTTTCATGTTTTCTCCGCCACTGTAAAAAGTTGTGTTTCCTTGTGACCTTTTACTACCAGTTCCGTCTCACCTTATTTCTTGAACTGCCGTTATATCCAATCTGTATCGCTCAAGACACGATAAGATTGTCGTCATGATTCCAGTCCTATACATTGATTGCACGTTCCAAGCTCCTATACATAAATCCGCAGGCTCCACGTTTCGAGGCAATGTTTGTTGTTCCGAAATCAAAGAGTTTTTTAAAGGATAGAGTGATTAGACCTACACCCAACCACCATTAATGGGGAGACAAACGCAACTACGTCCGAATCTTCTCTTGAATGAGACTTTCAGGGGTCTAATTCTTGTCAGGACTTTATACAATATAGTGAATGAGTAAGAGATTGTCTGATATTTTTATTCACTTATAGGAGAATTGAAATATCTTAGATAAATTAATTAATGATAAATTTCATGTACATAATATTTGTTTAAATAGAATGATATTTTTTTAAAATAATTTTAATTTTTTCTAATATACAACAATCAATATAAGTTGTTTGTTATATATTTCTCTAAGCCATTAGCAGAAATTTATTTCTTATGTAGCCCGATTAAAAACCAACATAATTTAGACATCAACTGAAAATATATTTTCTCTACTTCTTAAAGATAAATGCACTTTTAATTAACTAACTAAAATTTTACTATATCTGAAATAAATGTAGTATTTTTAGTTTCAAAGATACAATTAAATTCATCTATTTATAAAAGATATACAAAAAAGATTCGTTTAATTTACTTTTTACAGATTTTTTTTCGTGTATTATGGAATCATAATACACTAGTTCATTAGTTGAAATCATAAAATATAATTTTAATATTTTAGCTATCAAGAAAACTTTTGGTAGATCACTAACTTGAAATGTATAATTATTCCCTCACATCCGTATACCCGTATAGCAACCATTTCCTCTTAGCCATTCATAACTTTATTATTAAATTTTGTTCAATCTAAGATAATTTTTATTATAAAACAGTAATATATAGAACAATGAAACAACACGATAAATGCGAAATGAATCTTAAAGTAACACTTAACTATTTTACATTTATTGACCATCATTAAAATACTGCAAGTTTTGTATTTTAATTGCTTAAGTTTCTTCGTAACTTTTAAATTTAATCGAAGATAATTGACAATTTAGCTTGTATCTTATACCATATACTTTTTAATGTATTCTATAATTATAATATTGCATATATATAACGTTTAAATATCCAGGATTTATCCTTTGAGTATTCAGGCATATTGTATTTATAGTTAGTTTAATTAGATATTTAATTATTTTATTGGTACCTTTTCAAGTTTAAATATGTTATTTTATAAAAATAAAAAGTTCTTAAATCTGGAACATATAAATAAACCTATTAAATAAATTTCGAGTCTACATTTACATACTTATTTACTGATGGACTAGGATAAATCAATTCAGAAAATTACAGTCCTGTGAATTAACAATCGTTACTTTTTATGTAAACCAAACCTATATTAGCGTATAAGTTGTTATTGTTAACTCGTTTATAAGAAAAGAAGAGTATACACTTTGATGTTATATTACCAATTATTATTTTAAAATCCTACATTTATTTTAGAAATAGTAAAATTTTAGTTAGTGTAATTAAAAGTTCATTTAACTTTAAGGAGTAGAGAAAATATATTTCCAGCTGAACCTTAAATTATGTTGGTTTTTAATCGGACTACATAAGAAATAAATTTCTGCAAATGGCTTAGAGAAATATAGAACAAACAACTTATATTGATTGTTGTATATTAGAGAAAATTAAAACTTATTTAAAAAAAATATCATTCTATTTAAACAAATATTATGTACATGAAATTTATCATTAATTAATTTATCTATATATATATTATATAAATATAGGGTTACGGGGATTGCCACGAACTGATAATGCTCCAACACTCATATACTCCTATATTGTAAAAAAATCCTTCGAATATATTTACTCCATAAACAATTACTGCGAATACCTGGTTATAACAATTTGGAATTTACTACGACGGTGATTACTCCGAATAGGACAAAATACTATGTTTAAATAATAATGTTATAAAATTTAATTTTTGTGTTAAAATATTTTTAAATAATATATTAGATTCATGGAACAGTGGTAATTACAATTTAAGATATAATTTTAAAATTAATCAATAAAATATTTTTACTAATTAATAGTAATGATGATACATAAGTTACAGTATAAAATAAATAAAATGGACTAGACATATTTGTTACTTTATTAATAACAAAGAAAAGTGATAAGTACATATTTTTAAGAGGAACAACAATTATTTAGTATTATAAAATGTTTCATTACTGATAAATAAAATATCAAGGAATACTCGTGAAAAAAATGAATAAAATAAATACAATTTAAAAAAAACATTGTAATTTTAATTTAAATTTTATAATATTAATAATAAATTCAAAACACAATAAACGTTAAAGGAACGTGACTCTGACGTTGCAACATGCGATCGATGTGCTCTATTTCTAATAATATAATCAAAATATAACATAACTTTCGATACATAATCGAACTGTTAAACTATCGATAATGTCAGAGTTTTTACCGTCTTATTTTTTTAATTAAATTTCGGAGTAAAATTTGTCGTGGTTGTGGTATAAGATGGTCGGAGTACCAGATGTTCGAAACAATTACTACTTTGTCAAATATCGAAGTATGTAAATGTCGGAGCATTATCAGTTCGTGGCAAAGATGTTTTCCCTATAAATATATGTGCTTATATGATACATAAATGTTAATAATTAATCTCAATGACTCTTTAGTTTTACTATATCTTGGCCAAAACTGTTAAGTCTTATAAATTGTATTATCTAAGTTATCATTAAAAAACAATAAAATATGTAATGTGTTCTAAGTATCAAGTTTTTTTTAATTATAAATGTTAAAAGTTTTATCCATTTGAATCGAACAACGTTATGTAATTCTAAAATAATTAAATACAAGTTTAGTACTTGTATTAACCATTCAAGTTTAAATACTGGTACTGTATTACTCTCCTTTTTTTATTTCACTTTTGTGTTAATAAATTGGAATAATTTTAAATTTCCGTTTTTGTCATACCACGTAGGAAACAAAAATTAATTAGCCGCCTATTTTATATTATCCAGACATTCGTAATAGGCTTGCTAGAATTTCTAAGTATTTTGGTGTTGCTATCATAGCATATTAAATAATAATTTAAAAGATTTATTAGATCACACTTAAGATAAAGTATAAAAAGAAGAAAAATGTGATAAATGTTACGAAGACCAAACAAAAAGAAACATTAAAAATTAATAAGTTGATAAATCTCATGCGTCTGAACATTTATTGGCTCATAATTAAGCCATTAAAACTATTTAACTAGATAAAAAAGTAAATAATTTCAAAGAACTTGATATAAACAAAGTAATAGAAATTTAAAAAATAAGAAAAATTTAATTAATTGAGATTTAGGTCCACTGCAAAATTCTATTTAAACTTGTGCAAATTGGCAAAATATGACAATCGACCAGGTAATAACATTACTAAGTGATAACGTTACTAGGTAGTGATAAGGTAAATGAGGGTGTATAAGGGAATAGTTGGACCAAAATAGTGACAGTATATGTTTAGCACTGATTATGGTACTATTAGTCCAAAATACGTATACCCGATTGTCTGAATTGAAAATCATTTTATTTTAAACTATGACTTGGGAAGGGAGCTGAAAATTTGTATAATTATGTTATAAATGTTACTTTTATTTTGCTCAAAATCCTTCTAAATTAAAAATTTATTCGTGACATTCATTTTGCGGGGTAGCTCACCCACATCCAGTTCATCTATTAATATGTCTATGTTTTCCACAATGATAAACATTATTATATATATTATTCAAACTAAACGATAAGTGACAATAATTATAATTTGTTTATAGATTTTTTTTTGGACGATAATCAAATTATTTATTGGCTTGGTGAAGTTTCATACTATTAGGATTTGTTAAGCACAATTTTAATAAAAATTCTACGGAAAGATAGCAACATTTTTATGCTAAAACATTCGCATACGACGTATTTTAGTATACGTCATATAAAGGTTGCCAAGAGACAATAAAAGGGCCACACACGAAAAAAGTTAGAATAGAAACTTTTTATACATAATTTAGTAACTCTTGCCGTTTAAAGTTATCAATAGATTTTAAGGTTATTCGCTTCTTTGATATTAAAACTTAGAATATTTATTCATAAGATAACTAAAGATGATTAATTACTTCTTAACCCATTGATATAATTAGATTGATTACAGTGGCTTCTTATGTAATACTATAAAGCCTCGAAATTATGTACTAATGAACCAAAAAGAATGTTTAAATTATCATAAATGGAGGTTTTGAATCTTAATATAATGTTTTTTTTTTAAATTCTTCAAGTAATATAAATTTAATTATATTTGATAGGGAAACTTTATTTTATAAGTTATAATTTAAATTATTACATTTTGTGGATTGTAAAAATACGTTATACTTTTAAAGATTATAATTAGTTATATGGTCTTTCCATAATTAATAATAATTAGTTGAATAAAAAATAAATGAAAAGAGATTTTAAATATTAATTGTAAATTAGATCGAAAATTTTCATTAAAAAAAAAATATCATTAAAATAAGAATTTTGAGTTTCAATTATTATAATTAAAATTGAAATAAAAAAACCCAGCACAGGGGGGTCGCGGCACAGTGGTGTCGTGGTATAGTTGGATCAAGTATAATGATATCTGACAGTGATTAAAATCACTATAAAAAAAAACGCTTCAATGCAAATCTTTAGATAGTGTTAAATTTTAAAAAAATTGGTGTTTTATTCCAAAAGCTACATGATCTGCTGGTTCCTTATTAATATCTCGATTAAGAGAAAGTATGTCAAACGAGAAAGGGTTTATTAAAAAATATTATTTCTCAGAAAAAAATTGTGTGGATCCATACATTTTTCAAAAAGTTATGGCATTATAAAGTTAAAAATGTAAAAAATAAAATCGAGAATTTTCACACAAAAATAGCATTCGGTAGCCATTTTCACCATGAAGTCCAGAGGTCAAATTTTTTTTTTAAATTAAAGTATATTACATTAGCATTAATTTAAGATATATATAAAAGTGTCAGACCTTCCGGAACATTTTCAAAAGTTAAGTTGAAAAAGTTAATTTTTTGTGAAAAAGTTGTCTTTTTAAATCACCCCCTGTGGGCAGATAAAGGGTCAAATTTACAAAAAAAATATATCAAATGATAGGTAAAGACATCAAGCATCTATAAAAAAAAATTATATTGATATGTTCATTTTTGAAAAAGTTATGGCACTTTTAAGTAAAAAAAATTGAAAAAATTTCGAAAATTAGCGATTTTTAATTTTTAATTTTTTTGGAGGTTTCCCCCATTTACGGGGAACGGGGGAATTTTTTTCAATTTTTAAGGGTAATGTCTTCGACTAGATACGATTTGTGATCTTTTGACGTATCGTTGAAAGAAATCCGTTCGGTGAGAGCTGAGAAAAAGTGGTAACAGACACAAAAAAAAAAAACATTATAGTAAAACTAATACCTTCTCAGCTTCGCATCGAAGCTAATAAGCTCAAAATGGGCTATAATTCCTTTCATTCATTTAAACAGGTCTCAAGTTTTAAAATTGTTTTATATATTTAGAATTTTTTCATTAAAAAATATATAAAAACATTTCATTGATTTTTTTAACGAGATTTTATATTAATAACAAAATGTCAATACCCTATATGCTTTTAAAGATATATAGAGTGAAAGGCTGCTAAACCCCTTTTTATTTAATGCGCCTGAATATGATTAACTAATATATCTAATAATTACTTTATAAAAAAATTAAGTTTTCAAGATGAGATTATTAATTAGTGAATTATAACTGCCAAAATATTATGTAGTGTAATGTTGCCTGAATATCCTGTGAAATTAACAAACTTGATTATGACCTTAATATCATCGCATAGATTTCTAAATATTTATAATGTTAGCTCTTTTGAGTTCTATGCGATGTTCCGTTATTATAAAGTAATAACCAGTTGACCTCGTATAGAAGATTTGGTGAAAAGTTCACATTTTTAACATCACTCAACTTGCGTTAGGCATATTAGGTATATTACGAAGTACTTGACAAGCATTATTTTGTAACCTCACAAAATTAAAAGTAAAATATATGTAACCTTTATGTTATTGAATAATGCACAAAAATGCACATTTAAAAAAAATAGTTACCGATACACTCGTTCAAAAGTTGATTTCGATCTGTCATCATTTTAACTAAATCATGTTCTATTTTATAAGTTAATTATTTATTTGTTATTAACATAGATATACTCATTTTACTGTTAATAATGTAAATTTTGAGTTGCCTAACCTTCAGCGCTGTGTGACTCGAATGATATATCGAGGTACTAATTGCTTGAATTAAGGTTCAATCTTTTTAATCTTCATTTCCTTATTACGTTCTTCATTATTTAATAATAAGGAACTTACTATATTAACAATGACCAAGATATATTAGGTTTGGAAATCAAGCAGTCCATATTCGGTATAGACATTTAAGGGTGAATATTATATAAATAATTCTTTTTTTTTTTAATTTTGTAGTTGGATAATTTTTTTTTTTCAAATTATATTTTTTTCATAGGAATAATATGTTTATGAAGAGTTCCAATGTGTTTTTATAATTTATCCAATATTGGATCAATCCTACAACTCATTTAATTTTTGATGAAAAAGGAAAAACTTTTATTTAACTTATGTTTTTAGCCATTTTCTACTTATTTTAAAGCTATTTAAAGCATGGTACCTTTTTTTGGTTAACACTTGCCTTCTAATACTTGACTTAATGCTATTAAAACAGTCTAGTAACATAATAGAATGAAACGAGTATTAGATACTTATATATTAAGCTTAATTGCACTTTTAGTAATTATTTTAGAGATTTTTTTCTGTATGTTATTCAAATACATTAATTCTTTTTTTTATTTTATTCATCAATAATGTTGAAACCTTACTATTGCTTAATAGTTTACGGAGTAGTGGCTACTAATGCAGGAAAAAAAATTGCATAAACCCAAAAAGTAAACCATCAATTGTTTTAAAATCTGTTGTCGCTGTATTTCATAGCATCATATTTATTAAGTGTGGTTGCTATAGTGACCAACAAATGTTACATTTGACTTCCATGTTCTACTTTTTTTCAAATATCAAATAATACGTCAAGTTTTTAACATTGAAAAATAAAATAAAATTTATATATACTAACTGACTAAGGTGGATTAAAAGTTTATTTATCAATAAATTGATTTAATTTTGAAAATCGTCCAAAGGCTTCATTGCAATAACTTTTTTAATAAATTGGTATAATGATTTAAAAATTTGAAAACGTTAGAATTTGTAGTAGATCATAGTCTTCTTAGAAACCCTGATTTATTTAAACATAAGACGATCTAATTTAAATCCCTTTAAAGTGCATTCAAAATTATAAACTTCATTTCATATTATGGTTATGTTTTACTTAAATTAATGAAAAAATCAATTTATCTATATCACAGTAGCTATATGTCTATAATGCTACTTATTTTTTTTTTTTACTTTGTCTTTTAATTTGTATAGTATAACTTTTATAAATCATGAAGATTGATTTATAAATTATACTTTTTATAAGAACTCTTTGATACTTATTAAATAGTCATTAAATACACTAAGAGCATAAAATACATTTCACTTTGAATGTTAAAACAAATAGTAACTATTTAATGTTACCACAAAAAATAAGGGTTAAGGCAATTAGATATATATTTTTAATTTAATTTTTAGGGAGGGGTTGAAAAAAAGTTTTTACTGAAGAAAGACATTTAGTTATTTTTCCTTTATATCGTTTTTCTTATATTTAAAATGAGTTAGTTACAATTATAAGTTTATTTGATTGAATAGATTTGTTGAAAGAAAAAATTTAAATTATTTCTTTATAAGGTAAGAAAGTTATAATATTTATGTAAATTTATGACAATGTTACCCTGTTAATTATTGTATAGCAACAACTATTTAATGTTCTAACAATGCTAATACATTAACTATGTACATAAAAATATTGAATTTAATGATTTAATCATAAAAATTCTAAGGTATAAATATCTACACTAATTACTAACTAATGAACATGAATTAGACTTTTACTATCTATGTAACAATAGATATACCAAACTAATATTGTAAAAATAAAATGTCTTCGAAAAAATTGTACAGCAGAATACTTTATTTAATCTACAACAAATTTTTATATAAAATGTTGACAAAATTAAATGAATTTTATGTAAGTTTTAATGAAATACATTTCATTATCTCGTAAATATTAATTATATTTTTATTTTGTATCACTACTGTATTTATAATATTAGCAAAATATAAAACATAAGTATATATTTACATAAAACCAACAATTGTTAATATTAATATAATATTAATATTAATAATATTAATTCATACTTATTGTCAGAAGAAATGAAAATACAGTTTATTAAAAAAAATTTCAATTTGTCGTATTTTGGTAGTCATTTGTTCAAAACTAATATTGAAATTAATAATTATTACCAATAAAACACGAAAAGATAAAAATGTGAATAAAAATCGTTTTTTCTTTGTGTCTTTTAAAATACGATCTTAAATAAGTATACGGTTTATTTCGAGAAGTGTGAGGTGTGTGGTAACGTGTTAATTTATTGTGAGGTTTAACGAGTATAAACTGTCAAGTTTGTCAGGGATTTCTGAATTATGTTATCGTTTTTAAAGAAATTGAGTACTCTTTTTCGCAGAAAATTATTGGTATTGATCATTTATAAACTAATGCGTTATGTCAATATTGAGCTATTTTCTTTATTTGTGTCCGAAAAAGTATTTGAACACTATTAAAATTCAAAAAACGTATTTTTGCTATAATTGTAATTTAATAATGGTATTTTATTAAAACATCACACATCGCCAGATTTTACTATTTCATTAATAATTTTCCTATGGTATTTTAATACGCGTGTATACTACTTAATGCTATACAAGAACATTTATCTAACCACAACCAAATATTTTGTAGTAAAACTTTGTGATTTTTTATATGGTGTGTTATGGGCACATAGAAAACTAGAGGGCCTTCTACTGTTTTTGTATTCTAGATCACGTGTGAACTTTTAGTATGCATCAAAATTTAAAATTTTGAAACTCGTTTCAAAATGAGATATTTGATTCAAATGTCTAGTTATTTGTAGGGTATTTATTGAACTAAACAACTATTGATATTGTATGCATAATACTAAAAGCGATACTAAGCGTTATTATTTTGAGATTACTATTCGGCGGTGGTCGCGCTTTGTGCTGGGGGCGCCAGCGGGTACGTTAATCGCGGGGTGGGAGAGAGCACGGAAACGCATCGGGAGGCCGCGGACAGCTGATAGTCCGATCGGCAGAACGCGTTTGTGCCGTAATGGAGACCGCCGTGTCCAACGTAACCGCACCGTCGCCGTCGGTGCTTCCACCGTCGCCGCCGTGCCGGTACGTCCCGGGTTTGGGAGTCCAGGTTGGCGTAACCGTATCGTATACTGTGGGTATTTTTGGTAACCTGCTTGCTTTGCTAATATTGCACCGGACTCGGTCTAGTAGCAATCAAAAGCACGGTTTCATGTTGCGGTGTTTGGCTACAAACGATTGTATCGCACTTACCGGCATGTTGGTGCAAATGTACGTCGCCCTGTACTGGCCGGAAACCACCAAGAGCGTTTGGTCGTGCCGGTTTCGAGTCCTGTGGCGTTTCTTCGGTCTTGGGTCCGGGTGTGTAGCTATCATTATGGCCGTCGAACGGTGGCTTGCCCTTACCAAACCGTTTTTTTACCAAAAAGTAAGTAATGTTAATTTTGTAGAAGTTAAATGGTTTTGTTAATTGCTGGGAGGAGTGTGTTTTGTGGGGTCCATTATAATCAAGTAGGTTCTTTCGTTGAAACGATAACGACTTAAAAAACACGACAAACACAATAGGTTTGAGATCACAAATCACATTAGGTACTACTCAATTGATTATCAAACTGTAAACAAATCTGGTTTCAAAGTACCATTGACAATTATCGCAGCATTGATTAAAAAACGTTAAAAGTTTATTTTACAATAAAAAATTATCCAGAATAATGTCTAATGAGTTAATTTGAAACATGTAAGTAATAGCTAATCAGTAGTTAGGGATAAAATGACAGTGGCTTATTTGTGGTCAAATAACCAATAATGTTACGGTATTATCTATGCCGAAGGAGAGAGGATAGCGAATATAATATCCCCTTAATATAACTTCCTTTAAACATTTTTTTGCAAAATGTTTTTAGATGTCTGAAAAAGGGTAACGCGATCTGCATAGCTTGGAGTTACGGTGATAAGTTTCCATTTCATTCTTTCTTGATGCGCTAGCGATTGCGGTGTTAGGTGAAAAGGAAAAATATTATTAATAATTAATAAACACATATCAATGGAATTCGGGCCAAGTAAATTATCATCGAGCAACAATATAAGCTTTTATTATTACTATATGGTATAAAAATATATTCTTTCAATATTGAAGGTCTAAATTTTTTCATGTTTATCTATTGAAGATTTATACATCAATTTATGATTAAAGAGCTGTGTAATTAATTTTTGATATATTGATTTTGATTGTTTATGATAAACTTAATTAGTTATGTTTATTTTATAATGCGAATATTGCATGAAAAAAATGTAGAGAATTTGTTGTAAACACAATGTTCTTTATCTAAAAATTAAAGTTGTATACAATTAGTACCTATCATTTTATTTTCTACTTTAATTTAACGACGCATCCCTTTTGTAATTTTCTGAGTAGAAAATCATGAAAATCTTTTGTTATGCTGTGTGTTGAAAAGTGTTGCTTACACAATTCGCTATTTTAGTGATAAAACTAATAATTGTTTAATTATGTACAAAGAATTTAAAAAGCTCACTATTTAATGATATAATAAAAAAAATCGATGTTTACACTTCTTCGGGCGAAAATAAAAATCGAAGAATAGATATAGAAAATTTATCTTAATTGCCGAATGTTTTTTAAATTTAAATAACTGCAGCTATTTAATTTACCTTAAATATACTACTAAATTAAATTAATACATTTTTAATTAAGTTTTTGCGAATATTCTTCGCTAATAAATTTCTTAGTAAATTCATTTAGTTATTTAAAATTGCTACACAATTTTTTTCAAAGACGTTCATTATTATTACTCTAGAAACAGCTAAGGTGCTGCATACTTAAAAATTTATTGTTTATTATTTCAGCCAAGGGATTAAATACAAAAAAAATAAATAAATAAGTAGTAGTGAAATTCTGCTACGTAGACCAAATTGATCAAATTTTATGAAATAAATTTACAATGATCTTTAAGTTAGGTAATCGTAAAATGATTTTTGTTGAAGCTTAAAAGCTTGTTCGAGCAATTATCCGAGTTGCAAATATTTATTACTGTTAGTTAAAGAAATATATATATCATGTTAAAAAAAATAATATGTTCGGTTTTATTCAATTGTTTTTTTTAAATATCTGATTATTTAGATGTTAAAAGATGTCAAAGTTTAACGTCTACTTAAGCTATTTTGGGATAGTTTATAATTAGAAAATATTTGTTCTTGAAATTAAAACACTGTAGCGTTCTATTAATTATTAATAAATAAAAATATTATTCAATAAAATCTAACGGCAAAGATACTTTATAGATTTATTATGTTTAAGTTATCAACGAAGAAGGTTTATTTTTTCGGACGATTTGTTGTAGTTGATATTTAAATTAGTCAAGTTAATACGGTACTATTACATAATATTAATTTGTTTACCGCTATTAACCAATTCGAATTTTTCATCGTCAATTAAAAGAAAAAATAACCCGAAGAAGTAAATATTACAGGACAGTATACTATACCAGTTTAAAAAATTAAAACGCGGTGGCAATACAGTTGTCAGATCGAGTAATTTTAACTTGTACTTCTAAAATTGTTATTAAACTAATCTCCGTTATATTGATTTTTTTCATGTTGTATGATATTTATAAACACAATAAAGATTAATCATGATTAATCTGTCTAACTAAAGAGTGACACCTTATATACAATGAGTTACAGCTACATATAGATAATACGACTCAATAAGTATTTTTTGTACTTTTCTACGTTTTACATTTATTTATTTTTTTGAATCACATTAAAAGTAAAGTATGTCTAGCTTGACTATGATAATTTAGGGAATTATATAGAGATCAAATAAGATCACAGAAATTTATTTGGGTCAAATATAAGTACTATTTATGTTTATGTACTTTATTCAACGTTAATAGCTAATGATGATACTTGTGTGATATTATATGTGATTAGTTTAACAATATTGAACAGATATTTTCTTCAACATTAAAGGGCTGAAATGCATTTTAATTTGATAGTTTTAAAGTTTTAACAGTACATTATTAGATCAAGGAAATACAAATTTAACAACAAAATATTTGTTACTAAATTATTTTCTTTTGAAATTTTTTTATCTTTATAAGTTGGTTGCTTAAAAAGTGACACCGCTATTTATAATCTTAATTTTAATTTGATAAAGTTTTTTGCTCGTATTATTCGTAACTGATGCAATTTGAGTTGTCACATTATAATTTAGTTTATTTTATTAGATTATGTATTGGTTTCACTAAAAAAAAAATGTAAAATTTTGTCTTGTCAAAAACATAACTGCTTTATGCTCATTTTTTTAGATTGAAAACAAATATAAATTTTTATATTTATTATTATAAAAAAATATATACGCGATTTTTTTGTAATTAATTGTATCTATCAATTATCAGTTAAAATTATTATTTCAACAGTTTGTTTATTTTTTACATTTTTCTCCTAGTAAAAAATCATTTAATTAAACAGATTTAAAGCACCTAACTATATTTACGTTGATATTTTCTACAAAATTAATTTGTTTCTATAGATGAAAAATGAGCAAAACGGAGACGTAAAAAATAACTGATTAACGATTATTTAATATAAATAAACTAACACACACATTTTTAAGTTATTGTAATTGTATCTCATGGTTCACAAAATATGCTACATATTTTTTACTCAATAGTACTTATGTAACTACTTTTATATTCAAATAGTTTATCATTTTATTCGCGCTTCATTTAAGTGTATTTCAATAGGGTATGAGTAATACTTATGAATAGATTATAAACTTACTATAAGAGTATACTTATGTATGAGTATATTATAAAGTAAATTTATAATATTTTTGTAATCTTTGATTTGAATAGAACATTTTATATTCTGTCCGAGGATTGGATAAAAATTCTCGTAGTTTGTTTTTTTTAAACTAGTGACCAAATATAATTGAAAGGTGGTTTAATAAGTTTTGAATTACTTCACTAAAGACATATAGCTGAAAAGTATTTATATTTGAGTAAGAAACAGTGCCGGTTAACAAAGTTCACATTTAAATAGTTCAGTAAATTAATATAGAATAACATTGCAAATTCTTTTTAGTTGTAATAATATTTAAAATATTTTAATAAGTATTGAAGTTTTATTTTCTACAGATAATTAAATTAATTGAAAGTGAATTTTTGAAATTGAAATTCATAAAATAATCTAAGAAACCCCGAAGGGTGAGAACCAATAGTCGGGTGTTTGTATTTACTGAAATATTTTCATTGAAATGCGTTAACTTAAATTATAAAAATATTTAATTATTACAATGAATTTTTTTTAGTTATAAGGAATCAGAATTAATAATTTGGTGGTACTTCAAATTTCTAAGATCGCTGTTAGTCTTTTAAAGCCAATTTTTCAGTATTTACATAAACGTTTTTATTGGCTCTATATATTGTTAATAGGGTAAATCCCTTAGAACATAATTGGATGGTGGGAAGCTCAGTGCTTAACATACACTAGAAAGTATAATCCTTTATAATATAATGTGTATTAAATCTTAATGCTTGACACATAAATTACTTGATCAATTGTCTAAAATTATTTTGTAAGGCGATTAAAGGGTAAAATTTATAGTTTTTTGCCAGATGTCTCCGTACGTACCTATACAATAATAAGTTGTAGTTTAAAAATTCGAAACAATTAATTGAAATTGACATTATTCTTCTTTTTATTAATTTTTCATTTTATATATTAGGCAATAAGATTTATTTGTTGGTAAATGTAAAAACATTGTTTATTGTTGTTTTATGTAGGTTTTTCGTTTTGGAAAATGACATTTCATTGGATTTTTAAATTTGTAATTAAAACTAGTGGTATGTATATTGCGATACATGAGTGCAATTCTAATGCATTAGAAGTACAAAGATCATTGTTCATTTATTTAATTAAAGTCACTCAGATGTACATAGCACATTAGTGTTTGGAACTTTCTGTCATTCGTGAAACAAGATAATCGCATTAAATATAATCTAAACATTAAAACAATGATAAAATATCGTGGAATTCATTTTGTCTGTTAATTATTCAAATAATTAATACATTCTCACAATATTAATAGCAAGATTTAATATAATTATTAGATCTTAACCAGTTTTAAGTTGCAACATCCTGCGCATACCACAGAGCTTGTTTACGATCGAATATTAGGCAAAAAATATAAACTAAAATATTGACATTTTCAAGTTTCATAATAAAAGATCTATTTAATTAAGTAATTTACAGCATAATTTGAAAATAAAAAACTCCAAGATAGTTGAAAAAAAAAATACATTTTATAAAATTTATTGGAGTTGTTTTATTTTCATAAAATAAAATTATACTATCATAAAAAATGCGACGTAAGAAAATATAATTTCGTATAAAAATCTGACAGTAGTACTTTGTTTATAAATACTTACAAATCACTTATATTATCTGAATATGAGAGAGATAACAAAAATTATCATCAAAAAATTTGATTATATAAATGACCATTTAGTTTTTGTGTATTACCTGTTTATATATTGTTACATAATATTACCTATGTTTATTAAATAAACATCAATCATTTTTTTTTAAATATGTCAAGAATTCATTGGTTTTTAATTTGTTTTGATAGTTAAAGTATTTTTTTAATTGGTTCTCAATTTGCAATTTTAAATTTCGTATGGTACTCTAAGAAATTTGTACCTAACCTTTTCATGAAAATATTTCTGGAGAATAATCAATAGCTTAACCTTTTAAAAGAAAATCCTACTCTAATAATAAGCTTAGCTTAGTAATCCCAGAAAAAATTATTATCGCCACATGTCACCCATAATAGTAGCAACAATTGTTCAACGTTTCTCTAAAAGTTTTTTTTCAAACTTTTCTATTTGAAATTTTAAAAAATCAGTTTATTCCTAAAAGTATTTATTGAACTTATGTAATTAATCTTTGTTCGATAAAGTAAAAATTATTATATTTTCCTTTGAGGAAAAAAAAAACTGACGAAAATATCAGAAAAATGGTATTTAATTACTCTAATTGTCATTTTAGTATCGGTTACTATACTGAACGTATTAATAATAAAATAAATATCTTTAACCTATGTTGTTAATAACGAATAGTCAGGAAATCGATTTAATTAATTAACTAATTATCAAAATAATTTACTTTTTAGAGCGAAAAAGATGTTGGAGAGTCAAGGAAACGATATTCTTAGTAAAGTAAATGATTGCTTTGCAATATTAAATATAATTTCATTTTAAAAACGATTTTACATAAACTGAAGTAACGTCATTTTTCACAATTTGACTTGTATTGATTATTAAATAAAACCGATACACTATCAACATGCGTAATTTAAGTAAATTACCAGGAGGTCAATGTTATATGTTTATTATTAGTCATTCCTATTATTGTTATGTAATAATTATATCGCTATTGTTTTGCGGTAAAATTGCATGATTTTTTTTTAATACAAATATATGATATCATTAATTGCAATGTATATCTTATGCTATTGAGCAGCCAAAGTTAGTTTAATCTGGTTTTTGCCTTTCGTTGTGCAATCATATCTGTGCTAATAATATTATTTGGAGTTATATAATGGATAATAAAATTAATTTAGCTTGTCGAGAGAATAGATTCCTTCATTTTGATGTATCTAGTTTATGTAGTATCATATAACGAATAAAGTAAATAAGAACATTGAATTGATTTACAACTTTATTCTAGCAAAGTTTATTTAAAAATGAAACATTTTGAAACAGTTTCTGCTTTTTATAACGTTTGTATTCTGTGAAACTGTAAGTTATAAAATTTTCCATGTTAAATACTATTACGGCCCTGAGATGTTTCAATGAGATATATTTTTCGTACCTTGTGTACGTGATACGATACTCCACGTGTTGTATTAAAAAATTAAAATACTTCGCATACAAATTTTTATTTATTTATACTGGCAAGACATAATAAATGTTTTTTTCGAAAACATTGTTGAATATTAAATAGACTGTTCTTAATACGAATAGTTTATTGTGTTATTTTATAGCATATGAATAAATGTTTATTATTTTAAAGTTTTCATGTATGAATTTCGTCAGTTATCCAGAGAACATTTTTATAGGATATAGAGAATACATTTTGTACTCTACAGCCTAATTAAATCTATTTTAATCAAATTCCATACAAAATATTCATTTAGTATTTTTAACATCATAAATGATAATATGATCAAAATTTAATTCATGAAAACCTCAGGTTTATTTAATTTTAATGATAAATATATATCATTGTTTAGACTTCACTTTAGTACAAGAAAGATTTGAATTACTGTAAATTTTAATTAGCTATCAATTATTGTTATTGATATAAAAATGTATAGGTTATGTATAGGTTTTAAATTGATATAAAAATTAAATTTTCTAAAAATAGAACTAAATTGAATTTAATAGGTAAAAGATCGTTTGATACAGGGATGTCGTAATAACTTGCTCATGAATTACGTTGTAATGTATCCATATTTAAAAAAGTTTATTTCTTGATAACCTTTTAATTTATAGTTATAATCAATAATTCTTATAATTGTAGTATAATTATGAAAAAAAAAAAAAATGAAAAATCTAGTCATCATAATTAATGTAACTAAAGCTTAGCTGATTTATAATTTATAATAATTCTCTTATTTCCTGTTTCCCAAAAAGTAAAAATAAAGATTAACTCGCTAAATAAATAATAGCAATTTTATTTTAGTCACCAAAATGCTAGTTTATTAAAGAAAACTTAAAATAATAATAGTGCTAATTTATATTGGATTTTATAGTTAATTTTTTATTATAATTGAACAAAATGATTAAGTGATAAAATGACTCAAAACCTTATTATAAAGTTTTAATTAAAAATATAACAAGCAGCTATAGGTAAATATGTTTTTACAACGAGTTTATTCGTTCTGTTTTTTTATATAGGGTAAAATACAGAGAGAAATATATTTTGTGATTATGGTTAATATAGTGACAAAATAAATGTATAGTAGCTAGAACTAACTTAATTAGTTGGTCCCACTATAATATCAGTTATAACTTTAGTAATAAATTAAGTTAATAATTTTTTTGTAGTTGGTTCAGCTAAATAAAGTAGTTCTTTTAACTATGTATTTATTTTGTCGCTAAATAAACCATAATTCGTTTGGTTCAATTATATAGTTATTTTTTCTGTAATAGAAATCTATAAACTTAAATCGATATTTTGTGATGATAATAAATAATTGATTAGGAAACAATTATAAGCAACTGTTTGTAATTTATGATAAGTACATACAACATTTGAAGTATTATACATGTAATCTTTAAAGATGTTATTAGATTTGGTTAAATTCTGTTAGAATTTTCAAGACAAATATGATTTCGAAAACAATGTTTTATGTAATAAATATTAACTTTTGTGTGTAGAAAACTGAAGTAATAAAAATTTATAGCATCATCTTACCTGTTTAAATGTATGTTTGGATATAAAGTTCACAGCACATTACCTCATCTAACGTAAGTCAGACATTGTTTTCTGTGAGAATGGTGTAAATTTGATTATGGGTAAAAATTTGAACTCTATTTTTCTAATTCAGTTGCTCGAGTCATTTATTTTCTTAACAGTTCTTAAAAAGGTTTCCTAACGTTTATTATTTATTTTTCTTACATTGTTATAAATTATTTTACTTGTTATTCTTTAAAAGAGCTTATGGAATTCAGTTTTTTTAAGGCGAACAAAAATTAATTTTTATCAGTATGGCCAAAAATTGTTTTATTTTTTGATCACTTAAATTAATAATGTCAAAACTATTTTATTATACTACTAATAACAAATCTACTATTGCCACCTAGGAAACGTTTTTAAAGGTTATATAACTTCCTTGTCCTCCTTTTATTTCATCCTTGAGGTTGTTTTTTAATTTATCTAGGTAAACGGCCTACTAGCTTAGTCGGTAATGCCTCGTGTATCGGTGTATACACCCAAAGAAAAACCTCAATCAATTTTGATAAAGAAATTTTATCAAGTGTTTATGATAATGTTTTATTAATACGAACAAAATAATTATTCTTATAAATAATTATTGTTCAAGACAAGAAAAAAATTTATCATATTGATAAATATATCATAGATTCAATAGTAATGATATATTTATCAAATTGAACAATGAATTTATTATATAGATCGAGGTTTTTCTCTGGGTGTAGGTATCGGGACTCGATTTCGTTGCACTGGACGTGTAGGTTTTTTTTGCTTTTTAGAAAAAGCAATAACTTTTTGGAAGGACACAATTAATTATTAATAAAATGTTGATATATAATTTTTACCATACCACATTAAATTAAGTAATGACAAAATACGCGTATCCTTTTAAATAATTAATTTGCTAAATAGGAACTATTGAAACGAAGAAGTATTTCAGTGATTTACGCTAACATAATGATTTTTTAGGCTAACGGGTGTTGAAACCTGCGATTAAAAAAAAATCACTTGTTCATAATATATGTTATTGGTGTTGTCTGTTTATTTATAAATTAACAAATGTTTAGATGGACGTTTGCCAATTTTATTTGTATACCTTAGGTATACAAAGTAAACGATTAATATAAATTTAATTAAGTAATATATAAAATAAAACGAAATAAAAATTGTAAAAGTGACAAAGTATTTTGTTTATCAGCAATATTTATTTATTTTTTACATCAAATGAGTGTCTCAGCTATTCAATATTTTTTTACTTAGTTTTATATTTAAGTGAATTTAACATGGAAAACTTTTTTTGAATTAGTTATTTTATTTGTATGAAGTAGTCGTACTAGTGTTTTTTACATTAGTTTTATGTTTACAGCGAATAAACATATAAGGGTTATAGCATTAGTATTTATCGTCTCACGTACATATACGTTAATAATACATAGATATAATGAAGAATTATCATGAGGTTGTGTTCAAAATATTGTGCTACTATAAATTTTATTTAGATCTAGTAGGCTAGATAGATACACGACACAACTTATTTTAAACAGATATTTCCTTTTTTAGCTTTTTCTTAGGTATTGCAAAAATTTTTGACATTGATAAATTGCGAGAATATGAATAATTTATTTTTTTAAATTATATCTCATTATAAAATAAATTATATTAGTAAAAATTAACAAATAAATAATATTTCATTTTAACAGGTTACTATTATAGTAGTAAAACATAAATATTGGTCAGCAGTTACTTAAGGAGGTTCATTGTTATTCTGCTTTGAACGTACTTAAGTACCATATAAAACCACCTTGTCACACAAAGTGACCAAATTTAATGAAATTTAATTTATTTTATTGTTTACACACTCCAGTAACTAAATTCAAAGTAATTTTGGTTTGATTCTTGACGTTTAAAACGATTTTTTTTTGTTAGTTTAAGTAAATGAGTTGTTTTAGCTGTGTCAAAACTGTAAAATTTAAGTTTTTAAAGATTATATTTTTATAGAGTTTTTAGAGAGTAGCGTTTTCGCAAAGAACCCTTTTATTTCTATTTTAGGGTATACCCAGCAATATAAATAGCACATAAGTATTATTTTTTAGAGAACCGTCAAATAGGCTAACTTGGGACAGTTAAATATTTTACAGATTTCATCACTTAATTTTTATCAATAAATATTTTGTGTTTCTTAACAATACTAGTAAATATTTTACTAGTACTGTAGATTGATACAACATAAATAATAATAGATATTTAACTACCTCAAGTAGACCTATTGAAGATATCGTTAAAGAAAAAAAATTGTACGTTTACTATATGTTTGTCTAAGAATATTTAATGGCTGAATTATTTAAACATTGTTTTCTAAACTAGTTAATATTACTAAATATAGGCCGGTTGCTAATTGATATTTATTACATGAAGTTTGGTAAATACAAACTTATTAACATAGTTACAAATCGCTGACCACTATTTGAGCAATTATCTCAAAGTCCATTTAAAATTTCCTAAATTATGAATATTTAAATCGATTTTCGACTGTTTAAATAAAAATACGTGTTTTTTTTAAGATAAAATTGAAGAATTAATGATTTTGATATCAATATAAGACAATGATAGTTTAATACTAAAGATATTTTCAAGGATTAAACTAAATTGCTTAAATAAGTAAGAGTTGAGGAATCCTATTAAGCTGTAAGCATTTATCTGTTCCAAATAATTAATGACACAACGATTTCAATTTGTTTTTTAACATTTAATTGAACCATTAATTTTATTATTCGACTGTGGCGATTATCTTGATAAATAAAAATGTCTTTTATAGCCTTGATAATGTAAATTGTAATTCGGAGGATATTAAACAATGAGTTTTTGAAGATATTAAAATTGAATGGATCACAGAAAATATTAAATTTAATAAATTTAATTAATATTTTGGTATTTTGCGGTAATATCTGGTAAGATAGGTTAACCTGACTCACAAATGCAAGTTATTTAATTAAATAGTTTACATTTATTTTTATCCTACACTTAACACAATACATTTGTATTGTATTTCTTTTTAAACATGACGTTGTTTTCTGTTAATCGTTATTCTATTTTTACTAATACATTTTTATGTAGCCATGAAAATAAGTTATTCCTAAGTCTATTTAATTAAAAAGTTAATTTATATGTACGAAATTTAATTGTTATATAGCGATAAATAAACTTCCGGATGAAACGTGAGCTAACACGGATCCCATTGACATGTTTAACATGCTCATCGACACTGTATTTTATTATATACATCCTAATTTCTAACACCGATCACATATTTGAACTCGTGTATTTGTTTTTTTTATATATTAATTTTATTAATATATTTAAGTGCTCCTTGGAATTTAATGGCGAAGAATTCGCAACTATCTAACTTATGTCAACAGAATATTAACTCATGAAGATATCGTTTCCTCAATAAGTCATTTGAAAACATATGACAATCAATGCATAACAGTCGACTAATTATAACTTGGGCAATTCAGGAAATATTTAACGTGTCATTTTTTAATGTAAAAATAATTTATGTATAAAATAAAACGTTCAGATTAATTTATCAAGTATCTTTTTGCTAAAAAAACAACTTAAATATTAATAGTAAAAAATACTTTTTATTGACGTTGTACTGCAAGAGTATATAATTGGTTTGATTTAATAGACAATATTACGTAGTTTTTACATAGTCTAAAATAGTATATAAAAATAATATATACTCATAAACACCCTTGAAATCGTTTATATTAAAGTGTTATAATTTATTAAGAAACATTTATATTCTTTAAAAGTGATGTGCGAGAAGATGCTTTATGATTATTTTTTTCATAGAAAATTCATAGTATTGATCTTTTATTATAATACTTTTTTGTAATTATAATATTTTTTATAACAAATACTGTAATATGTAAAATTTTGACAAAAATGACAAAGAACATTTAAACGAATCAAATAAATAAATATTATCTTATTTTTCAGTAAATATGATAATTAATTAATTAAATTTATATTTCTATAAATGTTAAAACAATTACATAAATTATCATAATATATTAATAACAATTTATTATCGAGTTACTACTTAATAACTTCTAAATAATATAGTATTATTTTTCTTAATTATCGATAAACTTAAAGTTGAAATCCTTTTTGTATATTATTTTATTAATACTAGATAAGATAAAATTAAATAAGACAATATTGCTTGATTAAAAATTTGCATGAAATTGCATATTTGGTTATATAATATATTTAAGGTGAAACATCGAATGTAAGTTTTATTTTAATTAAAATATGAAATAAAAATTTCATATCTGATAAACGTTATGATATAAATAAATTAATTTAAACTAAAAATCAACCAATTGTTCTTACGGACATCAAAATATTTATTAAGTTTTTTATTTGTTGACTGTCGTTGTCAGTATATTTTAACTTTTAGTAAAAAGCGAGCTTAAAAATATATTAATGAAATAGTTCTATAACTTATAAATGTTTTTAAGTTATTGGTTTGTGTTTACAGTCTATGACGTAAAGTAACTTAGTTTGATGTCGTTTGACCTTATTTTATCGGATGAATTGTTTTTATTTTTTACGATATTGTACCAGCGGGAGATTAATTGAAGAATATAGTTGAGATGATATAAAAAGGGATATTAATTATTAAGTGAAATAATTTGTTTTGATAAGTGTTTTTAACGTACTAAGTCATGACATCAGATCAATATTGTAAGAAATGAGTAAAGATAAAAATAATATATTTAAATATACAAAGTATCCGTTTATCATAAGTCTTAATAACTTACAAAATAAAAATTATTTAAAAATTATTCTTTTGCTTTTTTTTTATTTAAATATATTTATTGAATTATCAATATTTAAGTACATTTTTGTTTCATACCCTATATTTTATAAGAGTATAAACCTAATTTTTTAATGGTTTTAAATACATTTAACTTATAAAATACCTAGTTAAGATACAGTCGTCGCTATCATTTTTTGGATCAGTACTTCGGAAAGTATTTATATTTTTTACCTAGGTGATAAGAGGAGAATGTTTTTTAATAAAAATAGCCGTATCCACACTCATAGCTTATTGTCTATAGTTTAAAATGATAATTTTAAAACTTCCTAAGTAATGGTTCAAAGTCATTTTCTATTTTCTATTTTAAAGTTAACACCATTATAAAGTATGAGGAATAAACCGAGAAAGTAATAATTGATGAAAAAAACCAAATAAATATTTGTTAAATATTTTATACTTTATACGTATTTGAATAAGATAAACAAATAATTATGTATACTTGAAATAATGAAGAATCACACTCGCAATAAATTTATACAATACAATTTTGGTCTCTGAATTTTTTGATTAAACAGCATATGAACACATTTGATTTAGTGTAATATTTCAATGCAACATTGCATTGGCAACTAATAAAAATAATTTATTTTGTACATTTTTCATGTCATATCGTTTATCTACCCGATTTGCAGTACAAAATTTACGTTGAATTTTGTTCGTTATGTGAATTTCTACAGACAGTTGCGATAGTAACAAATCTAACGTATGCCCTTTAAATGATAATTGTTTTGAATACATTTTATTACCAAAATTTTTTACAGAAAAGGTTTGTGACATCTTTCGTCAACTGCACGTTGTTATTTTTATTTTTTGGTGTGTTAGTATGTGTTTATGTTTACTGTGAATAAAATTAGTTTTATATTTATTGTATATAGTTATCAACAAATCAAGTATTTTACCACTAAAATAATGTTTGGGTTAACGTACATTGTTAAAATAACGATAATTTTGATTATTTAAAAAAATTATTAATTATAATTAATTTAAATATTATTTTAAAAAAATATTAAAAAAACATCGATTATTTTAATAAAATTCCAATAAAATGTATACAACTAATAAAATAAGAGTTATTGTATTAATTTTTTTTGGAAATTGCGAATATTAAAAGTTATGCAAGTACATCTATGAAATAAGTTCTCTAATTTTCGAAGTTAAAGATACGCAATGATGTAGCTAATTGTTATTAATAATAATCGTCTTATTTGGACTGTCCCATGTTTAGATGGTATCTAAAGTTGGCCCTGGTTACATATTATGCTCCATTGTGTTTTTAAATAAAAATTAGTTTAGCCAAGAATCACCTTTGACTTCCTAACATTTGAAAAAGGAGTCGCCCTCTGTAGCATGTTAAGTTTGGGGAAAAAAAGGATGTAAAACTGATCATTTATTTATTTTATTCCTCCTTATAACACCGTATTTAGAAATAAATACACATTTAGTTTAGCTAAATATCAAGTTATCTTAATTTTTAGTAATTCTTTAAAACACTGTACTTTTGTTTTGTAAATTTATTTAAAAAAATTAACTAAAAATTGTTTGTAAAACTTCAAAAAACAAGATGGCCAAGAAATAAAATGCAATAGTAAAACTTCTCGTTAAATTTTAAATTGATTTAAAATTCATCAAGTGAATTCGACTGCCTCGTTAGTATTTGTGTTGCAATGACGATTTAATAAACATAGTAAGTACTATACTATTGTAATTAGAGTTGTGAAAAATCGTGGGCTTTGAATGTAGTGCTTATTTAAAACTTGTAAGCATTATATAATAGTAGGTACTTATGAGCATTTTAATTATTTGATGACAATTCGATTATAACTTATTATTTGTGTTTATTAGCTTGACTTATTATTGGGTGAGGTGTAAGGTGTAACTCGTGTCACACCTTGAAATTATGCCTAAAATTTTACACGATAAGTCTTAAAGAAAAGTAATATGAAATAACCTCATGATCAGATTCATTTATATTTCTGTAATAATTGTTCAGAAAATTCAGTATTGTATTTTCGCATGTAACGTAACCTTTCTTTACGCTTTTGATAAAGTTATTCTAATTCGATCTATTCAATAGAACTTTATTCAAGACTACATAAAATGATTGACATATCGTTAGTTAGACGACAAACAAAACCCGAAGATTATTCAAAGCTGACTTTAATTATTTTAACGAGTTAAAGCGTATTTTCATGCACCATAATATTTCATATGGTACATACGTATTTCATAAACTTAAGATCTATTGAAATACTTTAACATGATCAAAAGCTCAGCAGATTTTAGTTGCAATAATCAAATAATATATTATTTTACTATTAGTAATTATTTGTTCATTAATTTAGACAAAATATAAAAATGAGATTGAAACTAGTATACAATAACTTATTTTATTTTGTTTCAGCATATTAGCCTTCGTCTACTGAAAAGAATGATGATATTACTTTGGTTAGGAGTTTTATGTTTGGTTTGCGCCCCATTCTTTGGTTTTGGCCTATATTGGGATGAAGATTCACAAACGTGCGTTCGTTATAGGCTTGCTAAAAAGCCATTGGATATACTTTATGCCTACATGTATTTTAGCTATGGTAAGTCATAATACACTATGGTTCTTCTCATTTCAATAAAATGCAGTATAGTATAAGTTAGTAATAATAAATTATTAATTAATAAATTATATCTTTCTAACATAAAATGTCCATAATTAATAACAAATTATATGATCAAGTAACAAAATAATTCTAGAATCAAACTTGCGCCAACAATTAATGTTTGAAAATATTTTTAGGAGTATTTTTGTGCTTAGCCATTGTTTACACAAATTTAGCAGTGATGAAAGCTTTATGTATGAGAGACAAGAATCCTCATAATAAACAAAATGTATTGATGAGAAGAGTAAGTCGAGGCTCATCATTAACATGCAATGCGTCAACTAGAGAAGAAAGAGCATTCGGATGGCTCATGTTTTTGCTGTGTATTGCGTTCGTTATTTGTTGGGTTCCTCAAATGGTAAATTTTGTTAATACATTTTCTGTAATTTGTCTGTATTAATTAATTTAATTAGAAACATTTACAAATAAATGGCTGACATCACGTATTTAAATCATGGCTCGTATATATATATATATATATATATAATTGATTAGAATACAATTAAAAAGAAAACGTTTTTTTAAAAAGACGTCATCTCGTAATCAAAACTTAATACGCAGTAATATAGAGAATAATATATTACTGCTTCTTTTAAATGATATTAAATGCTATCTTTGTAAAAATATATTATTTCACTATTATTATACAAGCTCCTATGATTACGCAAATTATCATTTTTATCTGAAACTTTTAAATTAAAAATTTTTCTTTTTGGTTCTTTTTAAACAAATTCCGTTTGATGTGTTTAGGATATGGGCTATTGAAAAAAATTTAGACTTCTAATGAAGTCTGACACTCATATGTTTGTGTGTGTGTTTTTTTTTTTTGAAAATTACTTCTTATCGTCAATAACTATTAACATAATAAAAATAAAAGTACATATAAAGAAAAAAACTCAGAAAATTATTTAAAAATAAAAGCCACAGACGTGCTAAAATATAAAGAAGTCTTAAATATATCTAAAAACATAATGAAGTTATACTAATAATAATAGTAGTGGACAGGAATAAGTTTATGAATCTGAGATTTTTCCTGTGTCATTAAACTTGTTATTTCATAACTTTACTTGTCTTAAGTCGTCACATGTAAATATTATCGAATTAAAAAATTTTTGTAGAGATTAATTTCATTCTAGATACAATATTAGACTTCGAAAGAATTCAACAATTTTTAAGTAACTGCCACTCTAATTTGTAGGTATAAAATCTTATTGAGTAGTATTATTCAAATTTTTCATAATCTGTTTTAATTAATAAAATACTCTTTTACTTTACTTATATGATTATATAACATCCGCTTAATAACATATAACAAATAATAGTACAAAGAATATATTTTAAGAAAAATAATAATGACGAACATTTAAGTATTGTAAACGTGTAGGCAGTGGGTTAAAAATATATGGGTTCATTGCGTTCTCTCTGTTTTGTTAAAAATAAAACGGCAAATAAAAGCAGGTTTTTAAATACTTATTAGTTACCACATTTATTAAGTTTTATTGTTAAGAATATAAATACTTTGCTAACGTCGCTGATCTAACAATTGAAACATTCGGTGGATGAACGATCTTGTATGCTACTGAATGTTAAATGGACCAACTTAAAAGTTTTATGATAATAAAAATAAACTTTGACTTTTAAAATAAAGGATAATGAAATAAAAAATATTAAATTTAGTTAACAAATGTATGTATGTATATATTTTCCAATGCTGCAGTTATATTTTAGTATGAAATCTTATCAGTCATAAAAAGTGAATAGTAAGTTGTTGAAGGGAAATATTTTTGTTGGTATTTACTGACGTAAGAAGTATTTCATTGTTTTCTTACTGGAAAAATCTAATCAATCTTACAGATTTATATGTTGTTATTAATAATGTTTGGAAAAATATCTCTCGAAAATACTATTAAATTTTATTAATTTCAAATGTATAAAATATTTTGAGTTATCACAAAAAACGTGACTTTCTACATTCTTATGATTTTCATTTTAGAAATCCATTTTATTTTTTTAATCTGAACTCCGAGTACAGTGTATAGTTAAATTAAAATTTTTTAATAATTTTGTTCTAAATTATCAAATTGCTTGTTGGTTAAAATAAAATTCTTAATTTGAGATTTTTATTTTTCTAAAATTAAAAGTGTTTTAAAGCATTTGTCAATACATTATTGTGATATAATTATTTTTTTTTATAGATATCAATACCATTGGCCCGGTTGACTTCTGAAGAAAAAGCCAAACCATTTTACATTGCAGCAGACTTGTTAATTGCGCTACATTTTGCACTTGATCCTTATCTTTATGTATTACAACATTGGACATTAATTAAATCAATTTGTCCTAGACCCAAGAAAAAGACAAACGCAAACAGCAGTACTAGTGTTAGCCGTAGTAGCTCCATGAAAACCACGTACGAAATATTTTCTCATCAACCTCTTTGATGTGATGATTATTGCACGTCAAAATGTGTGTTTTATGTGATTGAACTTTTGGCATGATATAACATTTTTAGTTTAGTTTGAATCAAACTTAAAATTTTTTTTTGTACTTATAAAAAACATTTAACATTGCGAGTTATACTAGTAGACAAGCCAGTGATTTTGATTTATTACCAATAGGCCTTAACAGCCATTTATTTTTATTATTATTAACTTATTATTATTTTTTTTGTATTAATATTTAATACATTAAGAAAATATAACCAAGTATACCTAAATTAAGTTATTATTTATAGGCCCAATGGCGGGTTGGCGTGTCAGGAAATGAGATGAAATATAAATTTTAAATAAATTATTGGCCGATAAAATGTATAATTCTATGGGCTAATATTTCATCCAATCCATTGTTTAATTGTATTAGGTGATCGAGAAGAAAATCTAAAAGGCGTATAAATAAATTGTAAAGCAAAATAACATTATTTGATTTATTTTTTTGTGAATAGGAATTTGAAACATGCTTAGTCAACAAATTTCTTTAAACTTTAGTGTACAAGGTATTTATTTATCGTTGATCACTAAATTTCTCCTAAAATTACAATAATTTTGAAAATATTTTTTTGATTTTGTGTATTAGTAAGTATTTCTCGATTTTCAAGTGTTTAATATTCTTTAAGTCTATCCCTATATTTTATAAGTGTATCAACTTTATTTTATTTAAACTGCAAAATTTATATTCAACAAATTTATATAATAGAAAATGATTTTACTAAGAAAATGACTGATCGATAACAATTTTCAACCAGATGTTGTTGACTAGTCATTTTCTTAGTTGGATCATTTATTATATGAAATAGTTAAATATAGATTTTGCAATTCAAAAAATTAATCTGGTACCCTTATAAAGGATAAGGTATAGATTTAAAGGAATATTAAAACATTAAAAAATCGAGAAATATATACAAATAAACAAAATTAAAAATTTTTTTTTTAAAATTATTGAAATTTTAGGAGAAATTTAGTAAAATGATATGATATGATATATTTCTTCTAGGAATATTATGTTTAAAAGTCTTACTAAATATATTTTTAGGTTATTTTAGCTAATATGTTTATAGGCATATTAAAATTTATGAATTAAATATTTTGACATTCCAAATTCTACTAGATGTAAGGTTTTTATGTTAAAATGAATTCTAAGTCTTCCTAATTTAATTATATTTTGACAATATATGTATGAATAATATGTATCTACTAATGTTCCTTAATAAATTTTTGTATATATTTTTGTTCAATCTGATCATCACTGTACAAATTTATTAAATAAATGTATTTCATATTTAGTAAAGTGTCCATAAACGTTTAAAAATATTAGCAATAAATTTTATTTAATTCTCCTTTTATTTTCTTCAATTTTAAAAATTTTTAAGGTCATTGTAACATTTCACTATCAAGTTTTTTAAAATGAGTGTTTAATTTTCTTCGTGTAATTATTTTCAATCATATAAAAATTCCATTGTTAAATTGTATACATGACAATATTCAATACTTGTATCTATAAAACGACAAACGTCTTTAAACTTATTTAAATAACAACTAAAAGTATTTTTTGTTTAAATTTGTTGTTTATAAATATTAAACGTTTTGCAAAAACACGAAAATGTTATCTAATTACTAATAATATAAATTACAATAAGTCCCTAAATATATAATATTATACTACAATTGAGTTAGTTAAAATATTTTTCTATACATTTTTTTTTCGTAGAAGTTTTTCAGAGCTATGATTTTTTTATTATTTTTTTTTTATACTTGAAATAAGTAAATAATATTTTCTTAACATATTAAACGTATTAACTAATATTGTTAATACTAATGTGTTCGGATATAATATTATTTGGTTAGTAATATTCTTATTTTTTTTATTTGATTGTATGAATATATAATAAAAAAATGTAGATATAATTTAAATAATTATTTAAACAACGAAAAAATCTTAATTAGGGTTCAATATTTAAAATAATTATTTTTATGAATTGCTTACAAGAATAATTATTTTCTAATTAAAAGTATAATAATTTGATATTTTATAGAAATAAGCGTTGTTTAAAAGACAACTTAAACAGTTCAAATAATTATTAAATTAAACTTTTGAATTATATAATATATATATATTTTTAATTAAAAGTATAATTATATCATACAGAAATCTCAAATATAAAGAATGATTTAATTAAGGATATAATTTTAGATAACATGATTTATAAACTTGCTTTCCTTTAACGTTAAAGGCTCGACACCTCTATAAGCTTTAAAATGTAGGACAATAGGCGGTCTCATTTAAAGAGATTGGAATGTAAGTAATGACACTCTTAAAATGACATTTTTACTTAAACACTTAAAAAAGGTTTTAGAATTTAATGAAGGATTTTGAAAATAAGTTTTATTGAGTTCAACTAATTACAAAAGTCGAACTTTAATAATTGATAAATTATCGGTACGTAGGTAATAGGGTTTATTAACTATACTTAACTTTGTTACTGCATATTTTCGTTGATATTTAAAAGACGCATCAAGAGAAAAATATCATTTTGATTTTATTAAACATTTGTTGATTTAAAATATATTTTTAAACTGTTTAAATATTTTAATATTTAATAATTTTAATCTAAATCATCATTATTTTTTTATAATTATATTCTTATAAATATTATTTTATCTGATACTAAATATTTATTTTGTATGCTTTATTCGAATAATTAGTTTTTAAATTTTCATGACAGGGAATTAATATTCAGTAACAAACATGTTCATTTTTTTTATATTAATAGGTATACAGTGATAGATATTAGTGGCGTATTTAAATTTTTTTAAGTGGTATTCAATTCTGTATTTAGGGGGACAATAGCACTTTCAATAATTTTTATGGGCAATTTTTAATATTAAGCAGCGTAACCTACAAACTTTGTCAACACAGGTCAATCAAAATTATTATATTTATTTCTGGTATTATTAGTTTTTGATTAGAATATGAAATAAATAAAAGATTGTAATACGATTTTATTTTATTTGATAAGATTTTAATCGTAAATCACTTAAAAGTCAACAATAATCTAATTTTCTTGTGTTGATCTTATTTAGATGAACATTTTTAGGTAATATCGAGAATTGTTTCATTTTAGTTAGTAAAAGGAATAAGATTTATAGATTATCAATTAAAGGTTAATAACATTTCTAATATTATTAGAATAATTTAAATTGTGTTAATACAATAATACTCTATAAATTTTTTTACAGAAAAATTCTGTATAAAACAAATTTAATGAATTAATTTAACTAAAATAAATTTTAACATTTATTATTTTATCCATAAAACAAATGAATGTTGCACTCATTAATTAGGGAAAACTTGATAAAGTTTTATCTTTTTGTGAGATATCCTCAATCAAAATTATGATTTTTCATCATAATACTTATACTCATGGCTTAAGATAAAAAACAGTAATTTCCAAAAAGTATTTAATGTCAGAATAATTATAAGCATGACAAATAAGTTCACACACCTACTAAATGAAGTGCCTCTTATAATCATGCAACGAATATATAGTAAATATTTAAATAATATAGATTTAAAATGTATTGTTTTATGCCTTCAAACATATTACATTAAAAAATTTAATTGATTTTCAAAATATTTATAACTTAAGTACACATACAATACAAATTTATTTTTAGATTAGTAGAATGCCAATTATGATGTATTTCAACACTTATATCTCTTTACTCTATACGCTTGAAACTAAATGGCGAAGATATTATTTTTTTTTACTCTGAAGCAATTAGAAAATATTAATAAATCTTTTTAAGTAAATTTTAAATTACGCTATTATTAATTCAATTTTTTAATACAACTACCAATTCAAAAAATTAACTTGTGCTATAAAAAGTATTTAGCTCTACATTTTTAAACATATTTAGTATTACAAATAAAAGCTTTTAAATTGAAATGATCTACAAATAGTAGTTGATATATGTATTAGTTCAATAGAATAAGATATACAATAAAGACTGAATTACAATTACTATGCTTTTTTGAAGTAAATAGGTTTTTATAAACTTTGATATTTAATATTGTATAATATGTTTGATTGTTTTCCAATACTATGTTTTAGATTATTTTCCTGTATTTTTTGGCCAAATTGGTTATTTGAATAGCAAGTCAGACTCAAGTTTATTATGCAAGTCTCCATTCTTAATATATTTTGTTCTGTGATAATTTTTTGTTTTTGTACTTAATGGTTGTTTAAATAAAGTTATTTATTTTTTTTTAATAATGTAAATAAGTAATTTTGATTTTTATGATTTATTCAGTATTGAAATGTATTGAAGAATATTTTTAAAATCTACCAAACAATTTAAAATAAATACACAGAGGGAGATTTTAAATTTTTTTTTAATGATTTCAACAAATACATTAAGCCAATGCCGGTACATAATAACCACATTCCCTCAAAACTTTGTTGTAGGGCTCAATTGCTTTCTTTACTTTTTTGGTGGCTTCTCTTGTCAATTTCTAAAACAAAAATTACGTTTATAGTGAATTAAAAATATTAGACATTGAATCAAAGAAGAAAACTTACATGTCTGATCTTCAATCTCTTGGCACGTTTAGCTTCACGTTCTAAACGTCTTGCTTCATAATCTTTAACTACATGTTGATATTTCCATCCTACTTCATGAGATAAACGGCCTACATCACAGTATTTGCGTCCTCGTTGAAGACATAACATACGCATTGCTAATGGTACTACCATAGTCTTTTGAGATGAATAACGGGCAGGGATATCTTCATAAGCCTTTAATCGTCTTAAGGCTTGTTGTCCACGAGTTGTCTTATGAGGGATCATTCCTATAACATAAACATTTATGACTATTGACTTATATATATTTTTATGTACTTATGAATTTATATTTGTCACAATATTTCAAAAATGAAAAACATAAATATCTAAAATTTATCTGAGTATTTATTTTCTTAGGAAGTCTTCTCATAAAATTTTTATTTTTTTCATTAGTTAATTGTTCAAATAATGTAGATAAGGTTAAGTTTTATTTAAAATCATCAAAGACACCAGCTCAACTCAAGATAATATACAACAAGATATATAAAAAATTGTTATTGTATGTGTACAAAATAAGACAATTATTATTCATCAGCCTTTCATAAACTATTTTTTTCACTACTTACTTCAAATAATGTAGGTAAGGTTAATAATATTTTATAATCATTTAAGACTGTAAAAATTTTTTTAAAATAAGACTAATACACTGATAAGAATACACTATTTTAAGTAGTGCATTACTTATAGATTATTACATTAATAATATTTTGTTTAAATACAGCAATTTTTAATCAAAATAAGGAGTACTAAATAAATGTTAAAAAAATGCATTATGTATAACCATTACATTTACAATTAAGAAATGCTTTAATTATAAGTAAAATTATTTAATACGTTGTGTGCTGACATCGACAACTTTTCATAATGGTGTGTAGATACAGAAATACAAATCTGAAAATTTTCAACATTCGCATCACAGAAGAAAACTTATCTCTGATGCTGATGTCTAATGCGCATTAATAGACATATTTATGATAAAACAGATCACAAATTAAAGCAAAAAAGACCAATATTATATAAAAAAAATATTTTTATTGACATTTTTTAAAAAAAAATAAAAAAAAAAATACTGTCTATCTCAACATCTATTATATCTTCTCATTTTTTTTTTTCATATAATATCCATTAATGTTGATAAGATAATGAACTATCATAGAAGGGTAATAGAAATTCTTTTTTTTATATATTGATATTATTTAGAAAATATTGTTATAGAAAAATATCCTGTTAATAAGTATCATATAAAAAATAATATATGTACAGCATATTAGATATAAATTATTAAAACAACCAACTTTTTTCATATAAATTTGAAATAATTTCATAATAATAAATTCAATTAATGTAGGTAAGGATATTTAAGATAATCATAAAAAAGTGGCCATTTATATCAAATTGATACTTTTTAGGTAGTTTCTTTATTATAATTGACACTCGGTATTTGATTATGGACTATGTATGTTTTTTCGTCCTCTCTGGCACAAACAATAGCTTTTAAAGAGAATATTAAATATGATTAAAAATAATTATGTTAAATAGATAAAAATAATAGGTATTAACATTTATTTTAATTTTAGTAGTTTAAGTAGACAAGAAAACTGCCCGTTTACTCAGATTTAAAGATCCATTGTACGTACCTCACAGTGGCACAACTATTGGAGTAGTAAGCTCTAGCACCTTACCACTATTTTCAACAATGTATTTTATCTCATTAAAATTTTTATTTCTGCAATACATGTACTAACAGTATACTACTATTGTAGCAAATAAAATTGTTATTTTGCGCATACTGGGGCATTTCAATACTATCAATCATAATTATTAATTCATTTATACAGCTATCTATGATAATTTAGTAGATTGGAAAGTGTGAAGGTGGAACCTTCACATTTTTGTAATTTTTACATAATTTTAGCATCCTTGGGTTTTTACTCTAGTTGTGTCACTGTACTTCATAATGGAATTAAAGTAATAATTCTAACATATATTTTTGTAAAAATTAGAAATGAAGAATCTCAGTAAAAAATTATGTTTTGTAAATTAAATGTAAATTTTTTTAACATAACTCAAAATCTCTTATAAAAATGAATAGGGTTTCAAGTAACATAAAATTCATATATACGAGTAAAGAATGGTTCGCCAAACATACTATTTCTAAAAAATTCTTTTACTAAATTTATACTACACATTTCTATTATATTGGTAAAAAAATATTAGTTATTTAACTTAAAAAGTTTTAAATATAGTAAGTATAATATATTTGTATTCAATTATTACAAATATGTATCTTATTTAAAACTTGTAAGCTCATAAACAATTCTTAAATTATTAAAAATTTTAAGTTAAATAATGAAAGGTAAAAATCTATGAAAGTAATTATTTTTAGTCACCCTTGATTTTTTTTAATTCTAAAAATGAACAAAAGAAATTAAAACAAACCACGGACAGTTCTTCTGAAAATACATCTGGGAGCACGATGATGGAATGGTCCACGTGCAGGGTTGACATTACATCTCTTACGCAAAAAAGACAAATATTTGATTTTATTTCTATAAAAATAAAATAAGATATATTAATGTACAGATATAAATTATGTAAAATTGTTGGTTTTAAAATATTTTAAATTTTACCTGTAAAAACTTCCTGCAATATTTATTTTGTCACAATTAAAAACAACAACTTTATTTCCTTGAAGGATAGCTTTAGCAACATATGAAGCCAATTTTCCAAGCAAATGTTCTTTAGCGTCAACATAGATGCGCTGAAATCAAAATAATATATCATTTTTAACATGTATTAACACATCTTAAGATGAAAAAAAGAAATTATACATCTTTAATATAATAATATATTATTTTGATTAAATATCATACAGATTTAATATACTTAACAAAGACAGTGCCACTATTAATGTAACAATATTATAAATATTATATTAACATTAGTATATATATGTGCTAATTTAAAAACTACAAGCATTTAACTAAATTTATAAAATAATGTTTGAAGATAACTCCTCTAACCTTATTTTCAATTTTGCTGGGTTAATATAAAACAATGAACATAAAATATGTATTGAAGGGTTAATTGAGGACAACACTAATCGTGTCAAATATTTTAATAAGGAACATCATTGTTATGTAATAACAGACAAGTATAAAGTTTATTTTAGAATAGAATTAAACACTTTAAATTCAACAATTTGATGAATAGTAAGCAATAGTAGGTTAAAAGTTTAGCATAAGAAAAACATTTAAGATAACCTCAAAAGAAGACAATTTTAAATTTTCAAAATTATTAAAGTTTTTTAAGTTATAATAGTTTCTTTAATAAAATGTAAAATATACCTTATTGAATAATCCATGTTTAGGAGCCATTATGTCGGGACAGGCAGTATAGAAAATATATTAATTAACAAAACCTAACTGAAATGCGAGAAGATAGACATCCACGACGAAAACACACGGCAAAGAAACGGTATGGTATCTTCATCCACAGTGATGTGTTATGTTGGAGGGAGAGAGCTATGGAGTAATAAAACTATAAACAAAAATCATGGAAGAATAAACAACTACCTTATGAGATAACGGTGTACATTTTAAAATGAATATCATTTGACATTTGTTATGAATGTTTTTGTTAATTTATAAATTTTCCCTCTTTAATTAGAATCGTATTAAATGTATTTATGCATTACAAATATATTATGTACAAAAACTTGCATAATGCAAAATTATGTTAGTAGCATGGTACAATTTGTATTATTTCTCGTGTTATTGTAAATAAATTTAAAGCTTAATAAAAATAATTTATTTTTTCATAACAGTTCAAGCAAAAAGAGATATACGCAACACGTGCAATTATGGAGGGCTAGAGACAATTTAACGTTCCTAGAATTAACTTTTTCAAAAATTTATACATTTATTTTAATTGTAATTAAAAATATTTTTAAAAAGGGGAAAAATTAATTTAGCATCTCTACAAATTTCAGTCAAAAATTTGATCATTGCAAGAATGTTGAGTGAAGGAGTCATGCCCCTCGAGTCTTCGTCATAAATACGTAATGTCAGCTTTAGATATGATTGACATGAGTGATGGCAAGGGGTTCAGCAAGAAAACTGCGATGTTCCATGAGTGTTAATAATAAGAGTCTTTTACTTTTTTTTTGCTTGATACTTAAAATAAAACTTTATACATTTTATTTTACAGGGCTAATGCCAAAAAATGTTTGCATGAAAAAGTCTAAGGCCAGCACTATAAATACGGCACTGCATTTTAGTAACACTATAAGTGATATTAGCACTTCAGTGAGTGGAATACTTGATACTAGTGACGTACTATCAATTATTTAATAAATTACATTTATGTATAAGAAAATTTTTTACCTCTCTTTCCTAATGTATATCATGTAATTATTTTCAATATTAGGTTGGTTTATACTCTTAGTATATCTGTACTTTAAACTAACATTTTATTCTTTTAGCTTTACTCATTAATAAACATGGCGAAAATAGTACTTGAGAATAAGTGGTATAATTTCTACAGAATAAAAATATTTTCTTTCTGTGCTTTATATTATCTTATGTCTTAAATGATTCAATTTAATGAGATACGTAAACAATTATTGTGTAACAATACGAGTATAAAAAATAATACAAATTTAAAATTTACTTTAAGTCATTTCCCTCTGTTTACGTCAGTGCTTATTTATTTCAATATAAACAACAAGATCAATAACGAAAGAATAATTTTTGAGGAAAGAGAGATGAAGCCTGGTAATAACAGCTCAATTGTCTACTACCTAATGAAAAATAGCAGTCATATATCTCTCTGGGAAAAGATATATGCTCCATTTCAGAAAATCTTTTACAAAAGTGACCAGAGATAAATTTTAGTATATTAAAATGTTGTAATTTTAAAAAATCTATGAATAGTATTTAGATTTTACAATACAAATTATTTCCAGCGATTTTATTTTCTAATTTTTAAATAAAATTTTGTTTGAATAGGCAGTTTTTTTTTAATAAGTATTTGTAAGTTATTTCACATATAAAATGCCAGATTACTTTCAATAACTAAGTTTCAACAAAACTTATTTATTTTTAATAACTTTTTTTGACATATTTATTGAACCGTATTAAAATTTAACACGGATCTATAAATACGCTAAACAAACAAAGGTTAAATTGTTTTTATTTAATAAGAATAATATAACTTTCCTTAACAAATTGCAATTAATAATTTTAGAGATTACTACAATCGATATAAGTAAAAGTTTTACCAGAAAATGGTAATAAATCATTGTAATTATAATCACACGTGTATACGCATCAACTAAAGGAACACCAACGTAATGAAATAAACTTAGACAATGCGTCAGAATTATTCAAAGTTGATGAAGCTACCGAATGTAGACAACTAAACTCGCTAAAATATAATTAAGAAAACTTAGAATTCAAGAACTATCGTTTAATTATTAAGTCGGAACATTTTCGCGTGTGGTATATCAAAGAAGTTAGTATGAATAAGTGTCCTGTACAATATACAGAACACTTAATTAATTAATAACAGATATTATCTGTTTTTAAATTTATCAAGTTCCTAAAAATTGAATTATTTAAAGTTTCAGCTTAATTTTACTGTTATAAAATTATATCAAGTACAAGTTAACTTGAAATGTATTTTGTACATATATCAAAAAACAATTAATAATAACAAATTTATAAATGAAAAAAAATCAAATAATTTTTGAAAATGGTTAATATTTTTAACCATTATATAAAATGTAAGAACACAGTATTATCATCAAATTAAGGATTCAGTTATTATGTTATTTTTAATTTTACATTCGAAGTTAATTAATAAAAATCCAAAACATATAAAACGGATCATTTTAATTTTGATTAATACTAATTACGAAAACTAGCCATAATAATTTTATACAAAACTAAATGATGCGATGAATCACATTTATTACCAAAAACAACAACTGTAAAAAAAAGTGTATTAGTTTTAACATAAATAAACACAACTTTAATTTAATCTATATGAATACTCTGCTTATCTAAAATAATACTTATAGAACACGTTACAACAAAGCTAAATTTGCATTTTTAGACGAATAACATAATAGGATGTTTCTACATTTTTGTTCCCAAAGAATAATTTATTCATTCAAAACATTTTCTCTCCGTAATATTGAGCTATGTTAGCTTTGATGCGAACCTGAGAATTTAACTTTCTAATGCTATAACTTATTGAAAAGTGTATGGATAATTACAATTTTTTTATGAGAAATAATATTTATATCCCTCTTTGATTCGACATACTTTTTTTTTTAATAACACCATTTCCTTTATATATTATATATAAATACATTTATTCATATATTACACTTATAAATCATAAAACTTGTAATCAGGATATAAATATGGAAATATTTATATCCTGTAGCCTATGGGATAACCCACCAATTTTTTAAAATTAAACAGTATCTACAGATTTGCATAGAAGTGTTTTTTATTTTAATCATTGTCAGATATCATTATACTTGACCCAACTATGCCACGTCACCGCTGTACCGCGACCTTCCTGTGCTGGTTTTTTTATATTAATAACGTCGGATAAAGGTCTACAGAATGTGTTTAATATTAATAACTCCAAATTATATATTGATGATCTAATTAAATTTATAGACTTTGACTGTGAACTAAGAAATAATTTTTTGAAAAATTATAAAACCATGGTTTATATTTTTTTAATTTTTTTATATTTAAAAAAAGTTACATGTCTGATAGTAACTTTTATCATTAAACATTTATTAATTTTTCAATTTACATGTTAAACAGGGCTTAAAGTGACAGAGAACATAAAGGAGAATATTATCACTATATCATTTTGATAGCACTACGTATCCATACTTTAACTACTTATATTTCAAGTAAATCTCAGAGAGGGCGCATTTTATCCATCTTGAGTGATAAGGGACTGAGTTCCTTAGCATCTCCTCACTTAAAGACATATGTTTAAATATTTAAAATTATAAATTAAATGACAAATGTAATAATACTCATATTTTTAGTTTTTTGTCACTTTAATATCCTAAAAATAATAACAATATTCATCTATAAATCAGCATATAATAATTAGTATAATATCCAGTAGAGATTAATTTGGTCAAATAGGTAACGCAACATCATTGCAAATGTCATAGTTGAATTCATTTAAACTTTAGCCTGAAAATTAATAATTTATCATCAAAAAATAATAATAAAAAAAAATGCTTGATTTATTAGAGCAGTATTTAAATACTTAAAGAGTATTAAAATTTAATTATGTAATACAAAATTTTTTTACGCAAGTTAACTAATCGTCTTGTCATGTACAAAAATTAACTTAGGTAAATTGCCAAAGATTGTGTTAGAATGATACGGGATATTAACACATAAATAATTTTAGAAAGAAAAACAATTTACATCAAGGCGCTCGATTTTCAAAATAATTAAACATTTGTAATACTTAATACATGAAATGTTTCTCTCCTGTACATTTTTTTTTGTTGGTTTAGTAAGTTATTAAAAATTGTTAAGTGAAATGGTAACTGTACACGTAATTTTTAGATAAATGCATTAATTTTTATATCAAACTTACGTTTAATATGATATCAATACATTAAAGGGCCAGAACTCTTGAATCTTAAAAAAAATCTGCTAAATATTCTAGAAAAAATAACTTTTGTTCAAATAAATTTACCCCACTTTACCTCATTTATGCTAATTTTTTTTTATTCAATTTTATTTCATGGGAATAATTTTTCATGATTTGCATAATAATTTTTTGGTTGTTTTAAAAATCCTATTGGAATATCTCTTAAATAAAAGAGTTTACTTAAAAAAATTGTCCAGTTAAATATATAGTTATTAATGTAAGATATAAAAGTTTAATTCTTTCGAGCAACAAGTAGATTAATTTTTAGATTTTATTGTAGCTTGGTAATTATACACAGGAATACCTGCATGAATTAAAGTTTAAATATATAATTTTGTTTTGTTTTATCCATATTTAAGACTTGTTTGAATAATGTAATTAATTATTTTAATTACTTCTCATATGTCAAAAAATAATTTAAATACATTTTAAGTAATTTTTCTTTAGTTATGAGTATAGTAAAATAAAGTAATTTATTATTTATAACTTAATTTTTAATTTTTTTATATTTTTATTAAAAATATGGGATTATTTAATACTTCATATCATTTTAGTTAGTTTATAGTCAGGACAGGCGCTAAAAATCGCAAGACTTGGTGCGAAATAATTCTGCGAGGTTCTTAATATCTTTTATTAGTAAAAAAAACTTTTGTTGTGGTCATTATTTGTAAGACACCATGATTTAATTTTCGTACATTTTTAAGGAATGCCGTTGACAGGAGTAGTATCGTCTAAACTTGTTGGTGAATCTTTTTCATTTGTGTATTTGGTCCGATTGACTCTAGACTGCTGTAAGTGCATTTTTTCTGGGTCTGTTTGTCGAGTTTCTTCCCTTTCCAACATAAATAGAACTCCAAAGTTTAACTGTCTTATGTCATAATAAATTGATAGTGTAAGCATCACGCAAACAAGACCTATGATTAGGTAACCTGGTGGAAAAATGCATAATAAAAAACAATTAAATATAACTTCAAACATTTTTTAAGTATAAATACCAGTTATCATCAGTTTATAAAGGGGTCTATATTTTTGATCAGGAGCATCGCCTGGAATGTAATCTCCCAAGCCAATAGTTGTAAGAGATATGAAACAGTAGTACAAAGAGTCCATGTAGTTCCATTCTGGTTCCACATATGTAAATATCGCTGCTGGTAACAAAAGGAAGAGAAATATTAAAGTGCCTAGTATTGTACCAAAATGAAATAGTCTGATAGTAAATGGCGGATATAAATGACCGAGACGGCTGTTGAGAAAGTGCAAATATTTTGTGGTGGGTATCATCAATCGATCAACTAACGCTGTCAATAATACTAAGGTCAAAGGTATGCCAAATAATGCGTACATCATGCAAAATAATTTTCCTTCCTGTGACAATGGAGTAACATGTCCATAACCTAAAGTAAATATTTCAAATAATATGAAATACATTATTATATTTTATGTTTAAAAAAATGATTTATCACATTTACCTATAGTTGTAATAACGGTACAAGCAAAGAACAACGATTGTCCAAAACTCCAATTTGGTTCTCCTGAAACATTATTAGCCGCAGAAACACCTCTGTTACTTGCAGCTAATACTTCTTTTATAAATATTTCCATTGATTCATCTAAAAATTCAAAACAACACTAGGTTAAAAGTGAAGTGCAGATTTTATAATTTAATAACTGTAGAAAAAGTGAAACTTTTTTTAAACATAAAAGTTAAAACTACAAAATTTAATTAACTTGTTTAATTAATATGATTTTATACACTAAGCAATATTAGTTACTTTATTAAATTTTTCAATTCATCCCATAAATTCATTGAGTATAATATTTACCTGAATATATGAATTTTCATTTGGCAAAGTCAGTTTAAAAGAGAAGTTACTTTCTGCCATACTGACTATTATTTTAATTGAATTATTGTTAAAAAATAATTAAAATACTATTCGTTGATCATTAAAAACTGAAAAATGCCCCAGAAAATATTTATAGTTTTGGTATAATAAAACTACAAATGCTTGGTATTTATAGGAATCTATAGAGTACCGTACATTAAAATGATGCTTTTAGTATGTTTTAAGTTCAAAAGTGTAGGTAAAACATTAATAAATTTTAGTACATGACTCTTAGCTATAATAAATAGTTTCCTTGTTAGCTACGTTTTTGATGTATTTTTACTTTATTTAGAATAAATTTATTCACTGGTCATTTACATACCCTATTAAACAACACAGATAAGACTTCCATAACGATTCACTCACGCTAACTCAACTACAAAATTAATTGAGAGAAGTTTACGTACACGTGTTTGTAGCTTAATCAAAAGTACTAAACCCGATGCCTTTAATGAAAGTATTCCATTATTTATACTTAGTCACGATAACTATACCAGGAAAACATTGGCCTCTTACTTAATTAACACATAGACAATTTTAAAGCGACTGCATTAATTTTATGTTACGTTTTAAAATAGAAAATTCGTTAATTACAATAAATAGTAAAAACAATTGTGTTGAATAATTTTTAAACTTAAAAAAAAAGAAAAGCTAAGTTAGAAATATTCTGCGAATATTTAATATTTTAAACAACAATTTTAACTAATAATTTAAAAAGTTTTTTATTTATTCAAATTTAGTTTTCAAATAAATAATCTGAGATTTTGCTTGTTCAAAATTAGTGACATTTATTTTTAAAATTACTAAAATATATTTGTATTATTAATGAAAATAATCAATGAGAATTCTATTAATTTTTAATTAATAGAATAAGTAGTACATATTTACTATTTGAAATAAAATAAAATTTGTTGGTATAAAAATACTCTAGTTAATAAAATTGACAACAAACAATTACGTTAGTGATAGAATATGTTAATATGCATAATAACAACTTTCAGTTTGATTTAGTACTTGAAGTGAATATTCATACAATCAAAATTTCCGTTTACATTTATGAAATGTTATCAAGACAAATGATGCTATTTTGTTCTAATTCAGTGTAAGTATTACAATATACTGTTAAGTAATATTAATCTGAACAACTAAGATAATTATTTATAGTCAAAAAGTAATTCATTTATCGTTATTCAAATAATTAAAATGTACAATTTGTTGTTAAATTTAATAATTATAATTATAATTCATTACTTGATATTTGAAGTAAAAACTATTTGATAATAAACATATTGAACATGGATAGTGGAGCGGGAAAAGGCGGAAGAGGTGGTGGATATATAAGACAGTTAGGTGGAAAGATAAGAGAACGCGGAGCAGCTTTAGAAGAAGAATATTTTCGTAAAGAGGTATTGCATTTAGCAACACGGACGTGCATTTTTAATTGATAAAACTTTTAATTATTACAATTTCATTTTTAAAGAGAGAAGTGCAATTACGAAAATTGAAAGAAGAGTTGTCTAAGAAAAAAGAAAAATGCAACGCAAAAGACGACAATAAAAAAGATTAAACTAATTTTTTATGAATTGTGTCTACTTAAATAATCATTCTTATGTAATATTGATGTATTCTGCTTTAGTTATGTAAATTATTCTATTAAATATATAGCTTAAAATATAATCACTAATATATTTTTTATATTTTTTCGCATGTTTGGTGTATTTATTCCGAAATTAAAAACAAAGAATCTAGATATGCATTAAACATTGATTTTTTTATTTCTTTCACGTTATGTATAACATGAAACATGTATTAAAATACATAAAAAATCTTATTGTCAAATTAATTATAGATGTGCGCTCTTTGAATTGTGTTACAATTTCGATTTTTTGAAATGTTTATTATAGCACAAAATTAAACCACCTTAAAAGAAAATCTCAAATTTGTTATTCATTTTTAAAAACATTTATTTAACTGCTTAAAAGTATAAAATATCTTATAATATACATTAAATTCTTGAGATTTTGAAAATATATTAAAAAAATACTTTAAAAAGCAATTTTGGTAAAATTCTGGTTAGTTGTTTTTATTTTTATTATAAACTCTATTTATTTAATTAAAATCTTTTGAAGTAAACATTATTGACCTTTTTATTGAAATTTATTAAATTTTATGCAGTATTATTTTTTATTTACTTTACTAATTAAACTAATTATTGAATAGACACTAGAATTATTCCCTTTAGCGACCATTGGTTGGTTAAAAATGTTGTGAGGTGTGTTTTCCAAAAAAATTATACATATTATTAATTACAATTTATTAGAGTATTTTAATGATAATTTTCGTATTATGTTAATCAAGTATAGAATACTATTAGCTGTAATTGTTAATTTTAAAACTCAATAAGTTTAAACTTATTAAACTCGACGATAAGTTATTGGAAGGAGACCAAGTATAAACTTTGGACAACTCAAAAGTTTCCCTCTAGAATAATATTTCGTGACTTTTACATTATAATTATAAACTATTGATAAACAGAACTTATAGAAATTTATTAATTCATCTATTAACTATGAAATATTCATTTAAGACTTGATTTTATATTATTTAATTACGGTTTTAAATTGTTTTAGTATTAAATCTTTTAGTTGAAAAATTAAATGCAAATACATAAAGAAAAAACCCCTGTTTAGTTAGAGTATAAATAAATCTAATTACATTTAAGTTCTATCGAAATTTGATTATTAATTTAATAAATATTGAAATTATATTCCTAGCAAATTATATGTACAATTTAAGAACTTCTAAAAATTTAAATAAGTAATTTTAATTCTGATTCTTACGTCGGCCAACTAAGCTCAATTTTTATCAGTATATGTATATATAAAATGGAATAAATAGTACTCAAAATAAATCATGTCTTCACAGACAAAAACAACTAATAGGTTTGTATCGTCGTATAGTAGATAAAGTGAATTTTCGATACGGTAATACTTCAATATTTCAACACGCTGAGCCTTTGAGTTTATAGGTCGATTTGTACTCTGACAGGTTTTTGTGATTGTTTTTCCCATGTACCTTAAGACGTCTAGTATCGCTGTAAAAGAGAAAATGATTGAAAGTTTGCTTACCAATTTACATATTGAGATTGTTGTAGGAAAAAGTCAAATATGTTAAAACATTGTTCAGAGTATAAACAAAATAATTAAATTAAAACAGTCAGGAAAACTCATTAATTCAATCCGTGTTTTTCCAATAATTTATGTAGACAACTCATTTAATTAAAAAATAATAAGATAAAATTTAAAATGTTTCTTTTTATTTACGTCCATTGAAGTAAGTATCTACACAAATAAATGCATAAAAATAATTTTTGTTCAGTAATATTCTTAGATTTTCAAATAATATGTAAAAAAATAATTTACTACCACATTTATTATAAATCAAAGAGGTAATTACAGTAGAAGTAACGACTGATTTCTTCAGTAGGATTGTCCACTTTTACCGAATTCCTAGATAAAGTAAATATTTTAACCAATATCAATTTATTTCAAAAAAATGTATCTTTTTGAAAAATTAAAAATTCCTAAATGTCTTTTTTTAATCTTTTACGCATAAGAAACTCACTTACACATTGTTTATTAATATAGTTACTTGGGTATTATTTTCTTTATAAATATAAAACATAAAATATTTCTCAGAATGCTTTAACGAATATAATTAAGAGATACCATCATAACGTTTTTGTTTTAAATGACAGATCACTAGATATTCAGCCAATTGTAACTTTTTCACTTTTTCTTAAGTACTTTACGAAAACCGATTTTGTTAACTAAAAATTTATAACTAGAAATACAGTTGATCAATATCACGAAGATATTCAATTATCATCGTAATATTGGTCAACTAATAAATAAGGAAACGGGTTTCTATTGTTTTCATTGTTTGTAACAATTGATCTATTTCCTTACTTACTGAACACTTTGTGTAATACAAAAAAATATATAGATACTTTTGAGTACTCGAAATGTAATTGTATGAATTATTTTAGAATATCAAGTATTTTTCTAACAATATTTTATAAAACTGCTCAATTTTCGAAAAACGATAATTGTTTGTTCTTATTTCACACGACTGCTAAGTAAATGGTGTAGTTATTACGCTGTACTTTTATAAAATTAATTTATGAGATTTTGATTTTGAGATAATATCATTACTCATTGTGTCCTGGGTGTTCGTTTATCTTGAGTTTTTCCTATATAAATCATATATACTGTACATCTCTGAATATTCATTTATACAAAATAATTAAATGAATTTAATGTATTATCCATTTTAAAAAAACGTAATTCAATATTTTGTAATTTTTTTCAAGAAAAGCGTATTCACAATAAAATACAGAGTTCAGTAAGTGAGGAAACAGGTCAATCGTTGCAAATAACGAGAACCATAGAAACTGGTTTACTTATTTACTGAACACTCTATATATTTAGTGTTTTAAAATAAAAAATCTCTATTTCTCTTCAAACAACGGAGTATTTAAAACTTTATTCTCAATATAAATTACACAAAAGTGTGGTTTTCCTTTTTTCCAATAGAATATTTTTGAAAAATCTTAATTAATGAAATATCTTTCCTTGAGGATGCTATCCTCGCTTATTCTAAAATTTTCAATACGTTCTGTAAGAAATATGCGTATTCTTCTACTTGAAACGTAAAAACATTAGTAGAATTTAAATATAAATTGAAAAGTTTAAATGAATTGTCTTGATGATTTACATAGATTTTTTTGACGTTAAGTACAACATTTTACTGTGTCATCTTCAATGTTTCAAGGTAAAATAAATGCCTGATTTTTATATATTTTTGAATCTAATAGTTAAGATGAAATTTTAAAAAAATTAGATAATTTTTTTTTACTAGAAATATTGTTTTATATAATATATAAAACAAATTACACTATAGTTTGTTTCAAAAAAAGTTGATAAGTTTTTAGTATTACTAATAATTATAAAAAATATATAGAAAATAACTAATAAAATAAATTAATGAATCAATTTTGCATTTTCAATTCATCATTAATTGTGAAATCACAATTAATTATTTGGATTCTTGGTTTAATAAGAACATTTAACAGTTTTTTTCTGATTATTCCGCATTAATAATTTTCGTATGATCAAAAATATAAATATAAATGCTCAACTTTATTTTTTGTAATTTATACAACATTATACTATTTTGATTTGTGTAAAATTGAGTTTATTAGATTAATATACTATTATTTTGATGAAGAAGAATGAAATTAACTATAAAAACGCAGTGAAATTACCCTTTTAGTCGGTCGTAAAAGAGTTATTTGATAATATTTTAAGTTATATTTTAATTAATATTTCCATATAAATAAGAACAAAAGAAATTTAGGGCACCATATTTTAATCTGGCGGAGAATAGCTGTTCAAATAACAATCTCAATTCGTTACAAAATATAACATCTCGTAAAAAAATATTAGTTTTCCCTTTTTCACAACCTTAATTTAAACTAGAAATGGAAGCAATAAAGATGATTATTAGCAATTGAGAAGCGAATCAGCTTGTGTTATTAAGAACATATTGTACCAGACTAGGTATATTACTCTAAAATGGAAATTTATTTCGACCAATTTTGCGTCATTCAATTCATACAATTTATATATGTTGTTCTTGTATTACACATAGCTGTGTTGTAAAATTTGAATCGTTGACGAAGTATTTCCCACATGGTTTATCAATATAAGAGTATAAAATACAAATGAATAAGACACTATATTACGAGTATTCGAATGAAATGAAATCTAATACGGGTACTTTAAATGTCCATTTTGAAATATTTGCTTTCACATTTGTTCAATTATTGATTCTTCTTCTTTTTTATCTATAGATTTTGGTTTTTTGTAAATCGAAAACATGCGAGATATTTTAGTATATGTATAGTAAAAATTGTAATTTATCATTCGTTTCTTGATATATTTTGGAATAATAATTTTTTATTCAGCTTTTATTAGTTATAAATGTATCTCTATTTATTTATCGTTAAGAATTTTTGGTTCATATTTTGGACTATAATTTCGAAATATATGAATATTTTTATGTTCTGATGGAATGAGAAGCGTGACTAAGAAAAACAACTATAAAAAAGTTTGTAAACCATGTCTCACCTTCATGATTTACTTCAAAGTGTTAATGATTTTTAAAATGCTGGTTCAAAAATTGTTTTTGGTCAGTCATTTTTTTTTTTTATCATTTTCTATCTTATTAACTAGTTGAATATATATGTTGATATTAAAAAAAATTATTTGATATCCTTTTAAAGTAAGAGATAAACCAAAAATGAACTTAATAATAAATAAATTTAGATGTTTATGAAAAGGCGCAACTAGGGGATACTATGAGAGTACAGCATGTCCTAACTCAAAATTAATATCCCCAATAATATTAGAACGCATTTCTTGATTTTGCCGTACAAATATTGATATAATTTGTTTTTATTTCATTGTTGTCAGAATTATAGTTTTAGAATAATCCAAAATTCGTGCTATGCCTATTAATTATAGTCATCTATTTATAAATAACAATTATGATTCTACAACAATGATTGTTGATCGTAAATTTAGTTTTCATTTATCATTCCTATTTTAGCGATAGTAACGTGAACGGATGTGGAGAACGAATTTCCCCACAAGTCTGTAAGTCTACCTTTTTTTAGCATCCCCAGAAGTTTTGATCGAGTTTTGCCTATATGCTTATGTTAATAACGAAAGTAAAAAATAAATTATTATAATCATAATTATTTTAAGAAGTATTAAGTGGAAAAATATAAAAGAATTACCATATACTATATACAATATTAACTAGATACTATGTGATTTTCAAAAAAAAAAAATTATGTCAAACTAGTCCTTTAGTGTAGTAAATACAAAATAATGTAAATAATAAGAACTGCAATAATATAATCAGGCCATTTTTAAATAATATACCATATAATGAATTATGTTAGTCTAGTAAAATTTAAATTAATAACTATTACTTATTAATGACTGCATGTAATGAATCTAGATTACATATACATTGACTTAATTTAATCGAGTTGTACCAGGCACCACCTAATGCTTATAATCATGATCGCATGGCTTCAAGATTAGATGAAATAATTCAATTTCCATTTTGTATTAACAATATAGTGATTAGTATTTGCCATTTATTTTAGCAAAGTTAATAAAAGTAAAATAAATTTTAATTTCACTTTGGCAAATTAAGTTGAAATAAATGAACTTAAATAAGAAAATTTCATTACTGTTGATACAATTTCTAGTTTATGATTGTTAAATTAATGATTCTTGTGAAAATATTTGTCATTATTAAATAAATATGTATTTCCACATGTTTACTATTTTTTCATAAGATTTTAATACATTATATTGCACACATATAATTTTTGTATTCTTTTGAGGTATTTCCAGTAAAATTTTGTATTGCAAAGAAATCACTGATCCAGGGGCGTTGGTATAGATTATTTACGGGAGAGATGTTTGAATGTGCAATTCCCATCCTTTTATTTTTTATATATTTTGATAACATCTAAAATCTTTTATTATGGAGGGTTTGAAATCATACTTTTACATAAACTTCTTCACTGAACGATAATTTAATTTTTTAAATGTTAGATTTTACTATTACTAAATAGAAAATTCTACACTTTAAAATGTGTCAATAAAAAAGTTAATTCGATACTAGTTAATGTGTGAAATATATTATTAGTATTTTCTTAATACTGAAAAGGTATTAACATAAATATGGATAAAATGGTTATAATTGTAAATTAATATTTTCTTGTAGAATATTTAGTAGATTTTGTATTAGAAATGGTTAGTCCTAATATGTTTTGCTATTATATGAAGTGTAATTTCGAAATAAAAGCTTAAATACATTTTCAATTACACCACTTCACCATATTTAAAATGTATATCGAAATATTTTTCATTAAGTTTTAGTTTTTAAATATTTTTTAGTTATTTAAAACAAAAGTTATTATATTCTGAAAATTCTTTACAACTATTAAGATTTGTAAGTATTTCTTTTATATCCAAGAATATATTCTTATATTGGTAGAAATTGAAAATTTTTTACGTATCGTTGAACAATATTGTCTTAGTAAGGGCCAAGATTTTATAGACATAACTGTAAAGAAAAATAATATTGCATAAACAATACCTTCTTAGCGTGTAGAGGCTATAAAATATATAAATATAAACCTTACAATACTCGTAAGAAAATCTTCTATTACAAAAATGACAATCCGGTGGACGCCATGTATAGTAAGTATAGTCTGCCAGTAGGAGCCTACTAAAAATTTGTTACCTTTTAATGTTCTTCAAAAATTATATATATGCATATATAATATATATTATATATGTATATACATATGTTCAAAAGTTCCAACATTGTTACCATGATGTTTCCTTATGTTGCAAAATCATCTACATGTTTAATAGGAGAAGAAATATTATTTTTGCTTCTATTAATCGTTTGTAAATACATTATGTTTAATGATAATTTTTTATCTTTACTGGCGTATATTGTCAATACAATACCTTTAGGAGGCGTATTTTCCAATATCTTTATGTAATAGGCATGAAATACCTTTATCAATTAATGATATTAATTAAGATATATACTTAAACGTTTATTGAAATTTTAGTACAAAATCATCATGTAAAAATCTTGTTACTAAAAATCTATCTATTTGGATTTCTGTTATTTATTGTATGAATTCTCCACTTTGGATTTTTGAAATGCTTTTATTATAATCATAAATTCATATACAATTATAATATTTTGATTATAAGTTTTATATTTTTCTTAGATTTGTTCTACTTAAGCCTGTAACTAAAATATCAATGTACTAAAAAAACAAATTACACTCAAATAAAATATGCAAGTTTCAGATGCTCTTTTTTAGGGTTTTTTTTAAATTGATGGTTGTAGTTATTTGAAACTAAAAAAAAATAATTATATCAAGTTACAATAATATGTGAGTTCTTGTATTTATTTGTTGTTTAAGTTTAATTCCTTTTGGTTATAATTCGAGAATCTTTGAAAAGAGTATTGACCAAAAACCATTTGATAGTATAGAGTAATTATGTTTTGCAAAGTTAAATTATAGATATTACTGTTTGAGAAAAAGCAAAATAATTAAAATAATAAAAAAAATACTAACATTTATAGGATTAAGAATTTTTTCCTTATATGATTTTACTTAATTTATGAATTAATGTTTGTTGAATTAATTAGTAATATTTCTGTATTGACATAACATTATTTTTATTAATTCATTAATTAATGTCACAATTTGAATTCGGGTCTCCTAAGTATAATTACTAATTAAATAAGATTTACTCTTTTTTATTCTGTAGTCTTCGGGTCAACTTTTCCACTATTTATCCTAATAATTTTCATTTCATATAAATATTAATAACAATTAATGACATTAATAACTCAAAGGAAAATATAATTTAAAAGTATTATTAAATATGAACCTATTTATTTAATTATCAATAAGTAATATTGAGCCTATTTACAAAATGTATGTTAAATTATATGCTATTTAAATATCATTAGATATGTCCCGATACTAGAATGCTTTTATATTAAATAATAGCGGTCGGTTTAATATAAAAGCCAAAGGTTTAATGCATGCAAACTTTAAATTTGCTAGCATTTGATCGTCTTTTATAGTCAATCAAAAATGTAAATGATCTGAACTGCTACAGAAAGCCTTTTACAATAATTTAATCACAATAACTTTTAGTTTCATTTGATATAATTTATTTAAATAAAATTAAAGTTACAGTTAATCTGATAAAATCTAGTAGTAAATTTTGCAGTTCTTATTATTATAAAGAATAACACCCTTGTTTTAATTTAACTTAATGAGAAATACCTATTTTATTTAACCACCTGCAATAATTTTTTTTCTTTTTCGTTGTAATATTACATTAAATTTGCATTGAAATGTTATATGAAAAATATTAAACGAATTTTAATTGTATTCTATTTTCAATTGAATATAGGGTGATTTTTGTTATCATAATTTACCATAGTACTTACCTGGCCTGTTGTAATTGTTTATAAATCGACAAACTAATAACTTTATTGTATATATAAACTATATCAAAAAACATTTATACTTTCTTAGAGCTAAAAAATAAATGAACCTATTGTAGCGATTAATGTGTTCCCGAATATACTTTGCAGAAAAAACTTTTATATTATCATTCAAACATAAAATAAATTTTCGACAGTTTTTGTAGTAACTTTTTTAAATATGAAATAAGTGCTGTAGGTATAAGTAAGAGTCATCGAAAATATTGTTCAGCTTAGTTTGTTTTACATTGAATACTACAAAAAAATAATTTTAAATTCAACGTCTTAAAAATCATATTAGGTTGGTAGCTTATTTTATGAGATTAAGACAAAACTTTATACAACTAAAATATTTATAGTAGAATGAATACTTGTTTAAAACTATTAACTACACTCTTATAACTTACTTGTTCAAAGGAATATTTTATTTAAAGAACAGAACTTATAAAAATGAAATCAAATTTATTATTTATCGAAGATATAAAATACATCACTATATTTGTTATTATTCATTGAATTAATTTTAACAGTACCATGCAATTGTAAAGTGAATTTTAAACCAACAATATTAATTGTAATAAGAAATTAAGAACACATTAATAAACAAAATATTTAAAAAATTTGAATTTTAAAAGTAAATTTTTATTCATTAATGCTATGAAAAATTAACCATAATTCAAATTGGAATACTAATTTTAATAACTTATGAGAGGAATTTATTTTTACATTTGGACTTGCAAATGAATCCCTACTTGCTTTTAAATTGTCTACATTAATATTGAAGTGTCTTTTTAAAGAGTCTCATGTAAAAAATTGCTAAAGGGCATTATCAAATATTATTTAATATCAACTTGGTGAGAAATTGCGAAGGATACAATACCACGCATGCGAAATAGAATTGAGTAAAAGGTAAGTCGATAAGTTACTGCTGATGGGAATAAAGCACACAGTAATTCTTATGGGAATTATAGGTCTATAAAAAGTAAAATAAAAGGTTATAGTAGATGTACAGATATATTTGTTGGAAAAAACCTCGTAGCAATTGCTTCCTACAGGCATCGGTACATTATTATTATATACCACACATAATCTAAGGTTGCAGCAAAAGAAACCCTATTAAAATGAAAAATTCCCTATAGATTACTTTAGTTGAAAATTTCTCGTATCATTTTATTTCATTATTTTATATTAACCAATGCATACTTATTAAACTTATAATCAAGTTATACCTATAGAGAAGTAAGAAATTAATAACAATGCATCCTTGTAAGGAGACATTAACAAACTGTAAAACTTGTAATACTTTCTTTTGAATTATTATTTATGAGAAAAGAAAAATATATTATTGACCTAATTATTAAATAAGTAATATACGAATTCTATTGTTTGTTTATTACTTAGGTGTAAGTTTATAAATTATGATGGATTTATAATTAAAAAAGTGACAAGGGTTGACAGCAATAGATTTTATAAGATGAAATACAAATGATATCCATTAGCTACATCTCACTCTATAATTTTAATGAAATAAGCTATAAAATGACGTCATGATTATTGTTTATGCCTGCAAAGGTAAGTAAAACTTTAATTTACAATACTAAAATAATATATGAAATGTTGAAACTCCTCATTACACATCGTTGAATTAAAACAATTCGTAAACCAGACTTTTAGATTAATTTGTAAATCAATTGGTATAAATCTTAATGGAATTAAAATCAAAATTATTAATTACAATAATAAATTATGAAACAGTTATAATAATAGAATTGTAAGAACATTTATTACTATGTTCTTACCACTTATATTACACACGTTTTATTTCTATTTATTTAATTCGTAATACATATTAATTAGCATAGAGGGAGATGCTGATGTGACAATTCTACTCGTCTGTAGTCCGGAGCTACTGACGTCGAACTAACAAAGGGCAGTTGTGTTTGAGTGGCCGTTATAGACATAGTTTTCAATATTATTACTTTCGTCTTATTTATATTATTTATAACTTAACTTGTTTTATTCAACGACCCGTCTATCGCCAATTGTCATCATAGCCAACCAACTCCGTCTCACTTGGATATACCTACTAACCAACTGTACTAGGATTCAGGTCAGACGTATTGTACATTACATATAACTTATATTTACTGAACATCTAAATATAACCTTACTTTGTCGTTGACATAAAACAATAGTCTAATTTTATTTAATAATCTATCCCCTGTAACTAAGGTACACGATTGCCTGTGTCTCCTTCAGGCAATTAAAACTCATTTAAGGAGATAGGGACGATATTTGAGCAGACGTCGGGTAGCTTCCGATTCTTGGTTTTGACCAAGATCCTCAACTATTAAACAAGCCCCTAACAGAATAATAATATTTAAAAAAAAAGAGTATCTTTTAAAGAGAGTTGACATATTTTGCAACTTAAAGAGCAATATTTTAATTGAAGATTTAAAAAACAAAACATATTTCTTATTTTAAATTTATATGACAAACATTATAAATCTATTTATAACGCATCACATTGAAATTAAAACTGAAATATTCCAAAATTATTCTCTGCTTGATATCTTAAGTGTGGCTTTAAAAAAAATTTTTCCTAGAATCTCTTGACAAAGTAATTTATTTAAATTTTGCATGAGTACCCAATTATTCAAATAAGGCATTTGTGAATTATTGATTCAAATAATAAACAATTTCATGTTATACATGAAATCGTCTTTTATACTCATTTAATGCTATGTTTTTTATTTGTAAGCAAGTTTGAAGTAGCTTTATAAAATAATTCTAAAAAATTAGAAGCAGCATTGTAGATTAATAGTATTACATTTTTATGTGTATTAAAGAATCTAATATATTTACATTTTATTTTTTTTTTAATTTGATTGTCGCCAATCAAGAAAATTAATTATCTTAATTAGAGTCGTAAACATTTTATATTACTTCATATTTTATTTTTTTGATATTATTTACAAATCGTGCATTGAGTGGGAAAAGAAAAGTTTTGAAACGAAATATAAATAATTACATTTACAAACAAAACTTTTTTTTTAGGTTGAAAAATAATGATTGCAATATTTAAAATATGAACCTAAACTATAATTATTCTCGTTATTATGTTCTAACAATTGGAGTAATATGTAAAATGGTTTTACATTATTATTGGTTTTAGTAAAACCAATAATAATATTCTTTAGTCACCCTCTAATAAAATAAACATAATAAATTTTCATTTTTTTATTTGAATAATGACTTTATAGCAATATTTTAAACATAAATGATTGATATCATAGTCTATGATGATATATAATTAAAAAACTATAGAATCAAAATTTTTTATTGTTGAAAATGTACAAACGTTTCAAGTTTGGTTGTAAAGCATCATTAACAGTTCAAATGAATATTTTTTAAATGTTGCCATTGTCCTGAATCAAAATAAATGCATTTTTTGCAGGTATTGTGGGCTATTCAACTGGGTGTCAGGAAAGAACCTCTTAGAATACCTAGGCAACGATTCAGTGACAATCTCACTAATCGGTTAATTTTTTCACGACGTGGTTCGGGTTTTGAAACATGATAAATACCAATCCAAAGTCAGCTACCAAAATGCCCTTTTTAGGGCCAGCCCTAACAATAACCTCGTTAAATATCGTGGGTTTGACTAGTGACAATAAAATACTCTTAGCTAATATATGTCAAGGAAAGATTATTTGATATTATATGTATCCAAGAAATACTTATAGGCAACAAAATTGAAATTAATAAAAACTACGCGGAATGAAATTGATTGCTGTAATACCACATAATGAATATGGAATTGTCTTTTCCACTATACCTATGTTGAAAGTCGAGTCATCAGATATGAAAAATTTTGAAGAACTAAAAATTCTAACGATAGAATTAGTCAAGTTCACAGTAACGTCCATATACAAACCACCAAATGTTCCATTTACTTTCTATAATACTAAAAATTTTAACTATTCAAAAACAAAAATATTGTTATAATGTAATAATAAAAATATAATAATGTCTACACGAACGAAAACTGATTATTCCAGATGGCAGACATTTCATCTACGTCAATGACAAAGCGGTAGTAGTTCAAGACAACATCTTTAAAAGAGTAAAAACTAAACTAGAGTCCTCACTTAAAACCACCACAAACCACTACAAAATCATGAAGTTGAAACTTAATTTAATGAAGACTTAAATATATGCGTTCTATCTGAAAAACAGAATAGCGACTAGAAAGCTGAACATCACCTGAGAAGAATCCTGATACACACCCTATCTTAAATATATAGGCATTAACCTTGACAGATCACTCAATTTTAAAGAACACATTGTTACCATATAACGGAAAATATGCACTAGAAATATTTCATTGTGAAAATTGATAAGCTCAAAGTAGGGAGCTCATCCGGAAACAGTTAGAATCTCTGCACTTGCTCTATGATTCTCTGTGGCTAAATATACATTCAAAAAGATTAACACGTGCTAAACAAATTGATATTGAGTTAAATGAAACGGTATGCATTATAACAGGCTGCTTAAAGCCAACACCAGTAGATAAACTATAACCTCTAGCAGAAATAGTGGTATCGCATTTACGTAGACAAATTGCTAGTGACATAGAACGGACGAAACAGATCCTGATGGAAAATACCCGTTGTATAACACACAAGTTTTCAACTAAAATCAAGAAAGAACTTCCTAAAATGTATGAAGAAATTAGAAGATAACGCATAGACAGCAAGATTAAAATTATTTGAGATAGAGAGCAAGGAAAATGTCGAAGAAAAATTACCCCCAATACACAACAACATATGTGTTGAAGTCTGGACGATACTTAATTGCTTACGAACAGAATTAGGCGTTCGAGGGAAAACCAGAAAAAAATTGAGAATAATAGAAGACATTACTCTCAAAAATTGAAAAAATTTCCCTCGTTCCCCGTAAATGGAGGAAACCTCCAAAAAAATTACAAATTTAAAAATCGCTAATTTTCGATATTTTTTCAATTTTTTTTACTAAAAACTGCCGTAACTTTTTCAAAAATGAACATATGAATATAATTTTTTTTTTATAGATGCTTGATGTCTTTACTTATCATTTGGTATATTTTTTATGTAAATTCGACCCTTTATCTGCCCACAGGGGGAGATTTAAAATGACAACTTTTTCACAAAAATTTAACTTTTTCAACTTAACTTTTGAAAATGTTCCGGAATGTCTGACACTTTTATATATATCTTAAATTGAAGCTTATGTAATATACTTTAATTTGAAAAAAAAAATTTGACCTCTGGACTTGTCTTCATGGTGAAAACGGCTACCGAATGCAATTTTTGTGTGAAAATTCTCGATTTTATAATTTACATTTTTTTCTTTAAAAGTGCTATAACTTTTTAAAAAATGTATAGATAAGTAATTTTTTTTTTTATATAGATGCTTGATGTCTTTTCTTATCATGTGGTATATTTTTTTTGTAAATTCGACCCTTTATCTGCCCACAGGGGGGGGCTTAAAAAGACAACTTTTTCACAAAAAATTAACTTTTTCAACTTAAATTTTGAAAATGTTCTGGAAGGTCTGTCATTTTTATATATATCTTCAATTAAAGCTAATGTAATAGACTTTAATTTGAAAAAAAAAAAATTGACCTCTGAACTTGTCTTCATGGTGAAAACGGCTACCGAATGCTATTTTTGTGTGAAAATTCTCGATTTTATAATTTACATTTTTAACTTTATTATGCTATAACTTTTTGAAAAATATATGGATCAATACAATTTTTTATGAGAAATAATATTTTTTAATAATATCTTTTTCATTTGACATACTATATCTTAATCAGGATATTAATAAGGAACTAGCAGATCATGTAGCTTTTGGAATAATACACCAATTTTTTAAAATTAAACACTATCTAAAGATTTGCATCGAAGCGTTTTTTTTTTTATAGTGATTTTAATCACTGTCAGATATCATTATACTTGATCCAACTATGCCATGTCACCACTGTGCCGCGACCCACCTGTGCTGGGTTTTTTTCAATTTTTTTTACCTAAAATTGCCATAACTCTTTAAAAATGACCGAATCAATATAATTTTTTTTTTTATAGATACTGAGGTTTTTACCTATCATTTATATACTTTTGTGAATATTTGACCCTTTACCAGCCCACAGGAATGGTTTCAAAATGGTAACTTTTTTACAAAAAATTAACTTTTTCAACTTAACTTTTGAAAATTTTCCCAAAATACTGACACTTTTATAAATACCTTAAATTAAAGCTTATGTAATATACTTTGATTTGAAAAAAAAATTGACCTCTGGACTTGTTTTCATTGAGAAAGTTAAAGTAAAACGTACGATTTTCTTGAAAAAATTGTCCATTTTATATTTTTTAATTTATATTGATATAGTCTTTGAAAAAATATATGGATCAATATTATTATTTTTTTATAAATAATTTTGGTATATCCCTTTCATCAGACACATATTTTTTGTAAATCGGATCATACCTCTTTATACAAGGGGGTCAAAACTTTAAACATGCATATTGAAACTAGGACATTTTCAATTTAATATTTGAAAGTGTTCCAGAAATATTAATACTTTTACATATAACTTAAATTAAAGCTTATGTAATATACTTTAATTTGAAAAAAAAATTTACCTCTGGATTTGTCTTCATGGTGAAAAACTTGTATCTTACGCGCTTTGGGAACAAGGTTCCAACACGCGTATGGCAAGGAATTTTTATCATTTTTTTCTTAATTCTTTTTAAGTTAGAATAAATTTTCAACTCATTTGATTTTTATCTCATTTAGATTCAATAACTTTAAAAGATCCCATCACTGTAGTTGCCTCTCGCGAGATGACATTTCTTATTCATATTAAAATTATTTTACTATATTTTAGGTTTTAGCTTCGATGCAAAGCGGAGAAGGTTTTTTTTGTGACTATAATTTATGTTCTCTGCTCTAACTTGACCTACATTTTTCAACGATACGTCAAATTATTACAATTAGTTGAAGATAATACCCTCAAAAACTGAAAAAAAATTCTAATCTATCAATAAAACAGTTACTTGTTCCATGTTCTTTACACAGACAATTAAAATCATTAATTTCTAATGTTTTGAAAGTATTAATTGACAAATCAAGTTTAATGTGATAGGTTTCAACTACAAAATTAAATCATTTTACTTTGTAATTTCATAATACTTTACTCTGTAATTTCATAATATTTTACTCTGTTTGTGTGTGTTACTACTAGATTATAATATTCCAAATTTTTTGTTAACATGTTGTTATATAAATCATTTTTAAAAATAAATGATTGTTAGTTTCTCCTGAATTAATAATGGATTTTTACAATTAAAATCAAATGTAATATACGCTCAATTTAGTAAATTTTTTTAATAACCTTGTTTTGATTGATTCTTTTAGTTAAAGTAAATCATTAAAATTAATTAACTTCTAAATATTTCAATTGTAGAATCTTTTTTAACACCAAAAGTTACTAGGAAATGAATACTATTATTTCTACTTAAGTTATCTATTACGATAAAAATTCAAAATAATTTTGAGTTTTTCTGATCAATTTACTATAAATAGTAATTATAAAATTTCCTGACTGTATATTAATTTAACAATACAATTTTTTTATTTAATGATGTCAATATAAAACTTGCAAATTGAGCTAAAAGTTATTGTAATAAATAAATTTTTTTTTTATTATAAACTTTCACAAAAATCAACTTTTAATGATTAACAAAATAGCTTAAATATGTCATTTTCCTTATTATTTACATATTAATAATCAAAATCTGTATTAACTTAAAACAATTTTTTTTGTTCTTATTTTTTTTTTTTTATATGTAAATACTTATTTTTTTAATAATAAGTAATAATATTAAAACTTAGAAGTGATAGAAAAAGTTTAATTGCATATTTGAAAACATCGAGAAAAGTTGATTTAGAAAATTACATTTTTGTTTCTGATGAAAGTTCCTTTTAGTCCAGTGTATAAAACTTATAACTTTATTCTAAATAATAAACATTTTTTATTAAAAAGTATTGCGCCAAGCTCTTAAAATTTTTATACGCGTTAAAAGTAAAGAAATATACAACTAATTTATTATTTTTATAATATCTCCGTAAATATTAAATTATTGAATATCAATTTCATACTAAATTTAATTACTAAAATTATTATTTATTCATATATAATAATTATAAATCAAATAACTAATCGGGATAAAATTAAGGGAATAAGAGTTATTGTCGTTTTTGAAATAATCTACCAATTTCTTAAAATTAAACACTATCTACAGATTTGCATCAAAAACATAATATTACAGCTAGTTACAGTCTGGGACTTGTACTATTGTTTTAAAGATGCACTTCACAATGAATTAAAAACAAAACTGAAGACATGAATCACCTTCAGCCTATAAATATTTTGAATAATACAAAATTCCATGAAAGCTTTACAGATTAAACTATTATTTATTATTTTTACTTATAGAAAATATTAGATGCATTTTTAAAGATTTAATTATAATACACTTAAAAATAATCTTAAGCTTACACTAAGTTTATTTATTGTTTAATAAAATTAAAATCACATGCATAATTTTTCTTTGTGTATTTAAATTTTTAAGATGACCTATTCTTAGATATCTAAAAAAAATTAATAAAACAACGACATTTTTATTTAGCTCATTTTTTGTATTTTCGTTTTATTTATTGCAATTTTTCGAGAAATCTTTTTAATTTCATTATGCTAATTTTAAAAGTAATTTTGACAATAATTTCATATTTTTAAATAATTTTCCTGCTGTTTTTTTGAAAAATTGCCTTCTACTCATCTTGATAATTACTTAATGACTACTTATCTTAAACTTATTTTAAAAATCTACACAATTTACTTATTATGAATATCATGGCTGGTCTTAAATTAATTTGTCAGAAATTAACTTGTTATAAAATAAAATGTGTTATGATATGTGTAAACACGTTAATAATATTTATTTAAATCATTTAAAAAGTTATTAAGTAAATACAGAACAAAATATTCTTAATTTTAATCATCTATTGACTAAAAACAACAATGGTTCTTTTAAGTCTAAAAAATGTCTCTGAACATTTTAAAAGCAGATTTAATATGATGAAGGATCAAATAATTGATATCCTTATTCGTTACATACGTTATTGGATTGCTATATGTATCGATTTTTAATGTTTTTTGTTTAATTATAATATATTTTTTTTTATTTATTTATTTTTGTACAAAGTTAAAGTAATATATAACCACCGAATAGTTAATAATTTAATAACAAATGTATAAAATAAATAATTTAAAATGTAACATAAAATAAAGGCTGGGCATTAACTTGTTAAAAAGTAAAATGTTATGTTAATATAATTAACATGGTGACATTTTTAGGGATATAACTTTAAATTTAACTAGTTTTTTAATGCTCTACACCTGGACTGCCGCTTTATTTGGGCTACTCATATACATTCCAAACGTCTCGTATTAAACAACCGTTCCCGTCAATTTCGTTTCCTTCTCAAATCACAACATCTCAATCTCAAAAATAAAATTCTTCTATACAAACTACTCCTTGAACCAATTTGGACCTATGACATCTAGCTTTGGGGACCCACCAAATCATCCAACATCAATAAAATACAAACCTTCCAAAATAAACGCCTCCGCCAAATAACAAAAGTCCCATTTTACGTCTCCAATGATACCCTCCATAATGATCTCTCCATTCCAACAGTCTAAAAAGCTGCCAAAACATTCAAGAAGCGTTTACACTCAAAACTTTAAACCATCAAAACCCTTTGATCTCTGATCTATCCGTCTACTCTATTCCTGGTGATCCCAGAATATGCCTAAAGCGAACGTGATGCCGCGATCTATTGATTGATTAATCCACAATTTCACACGTTATAAAGTACCAGCACTGGTTGGCCTCTTCTATCAAGCTTACTATCTCTATATATTATTTTTTTATATTTGCTTAACATGAACATCACTTGTGCTTATTGTAATTAAATGTATTACAGATTGTACGATTTCAAAAAAGAAGTTTTTAATACGAATAATATGTTATATTCAAATCCTTTACTATAATATAAAAAAAAATTTTTAGTTACTTTTTACTTAAAAATTAAAAATATAAACGAATAAGCTTAAAACTGAATTTGACGTAGTATTTAACTTATTTAGTTAAAAAAAAGGTGTTAATTGCCCACCTTTACATAAAATTATATTTTATTCTTGTATAACTTTTTAAATCGATTAATACTGTATGAAATTGTATTGGGATTTATGAAAAAGAGTATTAATTGCTTTAAATTTTAAGTTAAATTTACATCAGGTTCATTAAAAACTAAGTTTATTACAATTGGTTAAACGTATGCATCTGTTCAGGGCCGGATTTGACGGAGGGTTTTAAGGGCACTTGCCCCGGGCAGCAGATGTTTGGAGGCAACCGGATGCCGAATACTATAAAAAAATTTTTAAACTTTTTAACCCTCGGCTTATGAAAAAATCAACTTTAAAAAATAAATATTGTTTTGTATTTATATAATTTTGGCTGCAAAATTAATACTGATATACGTCACATGATAACAGAACGACATTGGGGCATACAGCAAACTGTAAGAACATTTATTACTATGTTCTTACCACTTATATTACACACGTTTTATTTCTATTTATTTAATTCGTAATATATATTAATTAGCATAGAGGGAGATGCTGATGTGACAATTCTACTCGTCTGTAGCCCGGAGCTACTGACGTCGAACTAACATAACAAAAGGCAGTTGTGTTTGAGTGGCCGTTATAGACATAGTTTTCAATATTATTACTTTCGTCTTATTTATATTATTTATAACTTAACTTGTTTTATTCAACGACCCGTCTATCGCCAATTGTCATCATAGCCAACCAACTCCGTCTCACTTGGATATACCTATTAACCAACTGTACTAGGATTCAGGTCAGACGTATTATACATTACATATAACTTATATTTACTAAACATCTAAAATATAACTTTACTTTGCCGTTGATATAAAACAATAGTCTAATTTTATTTAATAATCTATCCCCTGTAACTAAGGTACACGATTGCCTGTGTCTCCTTCAGGCAATTAAAACTCATTTAAGGAGATAGGGACGATATTTGGGCAGACGTCGGGTAGCTTCCGATTCTTGGTTTTGACCAAGATCCTCAACTATTAAACAAGCCCCTAACAAAACACAATATAATACTTTAGTAAATTGGTATAAACGTTCGAGTAATTATGTCATTTATTATTAAACAGCGTGGTGGTAGTGCCCGAAAATCCCGGGTTTGATAAGACGTGACTTTGACTTCTACGAATCGCGATACCATATTATAATAGCGATTAGCGCAGGCCGTTCGTCATTGTGTTATTTTGTTTTCACGTATCTTGGTTATCCTTTTTATTATAAACATCTTAGTACCTATCAAAGTTGGAATAAAGGAATAAACACACTACAAACAGCTAATTCAAACGTTCAGTGTCCAGTGATCGAACTACTGCGTTTTGCATACATGCATGTTCAGTTTCGTGTAATCGTGTGCGTAATTTTGTTCGGTTTTTTTATTTTTGTTTTTTTAAATTAAAATACGCTGTGTGCCGAGTGGAGGCTGAAAACTCCGAAGACTGAATACTCCTGAAATAAATATTGTAAGTTCCATTCAATGTTGGTAAAAAATGTGTTATAATTGTGTAGTATTGTTCAGTTTATGTGATAGTGGCTTGTGGAATGATTTTTTTTTAGGCGATGTATAGGTACTTTTTCCAGTTTAATTGATTAATTAATTTTAAATTTGATGTCAATGTTTTTTTGCCCTTGATTTTCATTTAAAAATTGATTTTATTTTTACAATTTTATGGTACAGAATGCCTTTAGAAGGATCTAGTTGACCAGTTGTTACAAAGATCATTGATTATATTATTTCGTGGGACAGTTCATCACCAGCATCTTGCTTTACTCACCCCCTTGCCCATCCATCTCGGCAAATCGATGACCTCCGTGTCGGTTTTCATCCGTGTACAGTTCATTGTCACAAGTCAGTCAGTCAATTGTTTTTTTGTGTCACTCTTTTTTGTAACAAGCGCCTTCGCTTGAATGGTAAATTGTCCGGCCTTTGTACGCCATAGTTTTTTATTACTTGTTTATTGCACCCTTGTGCTCAAAGTTTACGTGCCCTTGCATGCCACTAGTGATTGGGCCCTGACCATCAATAAACATCTTCATTGACGTAGTCTGTTCTCATCTGCCATTACGTGCCTGGATCTACACTCTGACTCGTTATACTCAGATGTTCGACACCATTACCACAAAATCTTATATAGTCCACTCATCATTATCAACAACTTCATCTATTCAGCTGAGTTTATAATATTTTTAATGTTATTTATTGTTTGTTCTAATTGAGATTAACTATTTTGTTTTATGCCGTTTCGACGGCCACTAGTATTTAAGGACCTCCCCGTTACTCCTTAAATTTAAGATACTCTTTGAGGAATTTCTAATATACAGAGTGATTTTTATATCATAACCCACTCAATTACTTATAGAATAAATATATTTAAACATTTTTTTTTTTTGTTATCTTTAGTTACACATTATTCTCGAATTATTAACTATGTAATACTTTTTAAGTTCATCCCTTATGCCTTGTAAGGGGGTCAACTTTGTTTTTTTAAATGGGAACACATATTTTTAATTTAATTAAATGTTTGAGTTTTTAATTTAATAGTAGATGGCATTTGAATTTTTAAGATAACTTTATTCGTTTATTAGATATAAACATTTAAAGTATCAAATTTTTTAGTTAATATACATGTATAATACACAAGGCATTACAAATACAGGTAGCTAAATGATTTTTTAACATTGCTGTCACAGTCATGGATTGTTCATTATCAATTATGACTATCAATAGATATACTTTTTATATTATTAGTTAGTGTATTTATAAATTCACAACAATGTGCCTTACTACCATTGATAATAACAATGCTGTGTACCTGCGAATATTAATGTCATAAAAAAACAATTAGCTACTCAAACATTTAATTATATTAAAAATATGTGTTTCCATTTAAAAAAACAAAGTTGACCCCCTTACAAGGCATAAGGGATGAACTTAAAAAGTATTACATAGTTAATAATTCGAGAATAATGTGTAACTAAAGATAACAAAAAAAAAAAATGTTTAAATATATTTATTCTATAAGTAATTGAGTGGGTTATGATATAAAAATCACTCTGTATATGTTCATTTGTGATTTAAATATTGTCTACTCTCGTTACTTATTGGATATACCATTAGCCGTCATCTCCTAGGTGACCCACTCCCGCATCAATAATAACGATTTAAACAGGTTTAAGGTAAAACGTCATTCTAGTGCGGTGCACAACTAGCCGTCCTACGGTCTAGCTGCCTCGTACAAAACAATAATGAACATTTTCTAAATCAATTTTAATTTTATTTCATCATAATTCTGATTTTTAATATTGATTTAAATTTTTTTTTTTGGTTTCGAATTTATTATCACATATTGACTATAGGGAATTCGAATTTCAAACTATGAAAAGAGTTCAGGCAAGTGGCGCTGCTAACCGAAAATTAAAAAAGCAAAAAGAAGAAAAAATTGAAAATGAAATTAAAAAAACAAAATGCATATCTAGTTTTTTTAAGTCAGACTTATTACAAAGCGAAAATAAAGCTTCTGATACTTCTGAGACAATTATTAATCCGACATTCATGAATGATACTAGTATTGAAAAATCAACAAACATTAATGATACTAGTGCTGAAAAAATAGAATCTTTGAATGCCGAAATTTTTACAACAGATTCTTAAATTTGTGAAAATGTTTCTGTCATGCTTAATGAAGAAAATTCAAATTATGTGGACAGTGCTTCGCATCTTGTTAAATTAAATCAAATACCCTATTCTCTTCAAATTCAAGATACTTCTGAAACAGAGACAACTCAAAATTCTCCAATTGAAATGATGACTGATATTGGATTATGGCCTGAAAATATGTCAACATATGTAGATTATTGGATTAACAAAGGTATTATACATTTACAAAATTGCAATGAAGAGCTAATTAAAAAAAAATCTTTGGTGCAAAAAAATAGTACTGGTAAATGGACTCGTAAGTGTAACACTGGAATGTTTAAGCGAAAATGTAAAAATGGTGACTTAATTGAACGATCATGGTTATGCTTTTCTCCTTCCAAAGGTCGCCTTTTCTGTTCAATATGTAAATTAATGTCTTCAAGTACATTGCGTACACAGTTTAACACAGAAGGATTTTTCAACTGGAAAAATTCTAACGAACGACTTCTCGAGCATGAGACTTCAAAGAATCATCTCAATGCATTTATAGCGTTTAAAGATCGTTCAATTATTCTAGGTCGTATTGATGCTGAACTTCAAAAACAAATGGGTGAAGAAAAATTTTATTGGAAAAAGGTTTTGACGAGACTTGTAAGTGTTATCAAGTTTTTATGCAAGCGTAGGTTGGCTTTACGAGGAGATAATGAGATTATTGGATCTCAAAGTAATGGGAACTATCTTGGTTTGCTAGAACTTATTGCCGAATATGACGAGTTTTTAAAAAAACATATTCAAGAAACCGGTAATTGTGGAAGTGGCAATACTAATTATTTATCCTCAACTATTTGTGAAGAACTAATAAAATGTATGGGATATCAAGTATTTAACACCATAATTTCGCGCATAAAAAAATCAAAGTACTATTCCATATCTATAGATTCATCGCCTGACGAAGGTCATGTTGATCAACTAACCATAATTTTTCGATTTATGGAAGGCCCTAATCCTGTTGAAAGATTTTTAAAGTTTTTGCCAAATCAAGGACATAAGGCTCAAGAAATGTTTGATGGTATAATGAAATTTTTTGATGAATGTAATTTAGACATAAAAAATTGTCGAGGTCAATCTTATGACAATGCGTCAGCTATGAGTGGGAAATATAACGGTCTTCGAAGCAAAATAATTGCTGAAAACAGTTTAGCTACATGGGTTCCTTGTGCTGCCCATTCTTTAAACTTAGTAGGAAAATCTGCTGCTGAATGTTGTTTTTTCACCATATCTTTTTTTAACTTTTTAGAAGAAATTTATGTTTTTTTTACTTCTTCGACGCATCGTTATAATGTATTAACAGAAAACTTAAAATCAAATGAAAAAAATTCAAACGTGCTTGTACCAAAACGAATCTCTACCACTCGCTGGTCATGCAGAGCCGATGCAACTAAAGCATTAGTTCAAGGATATCCTCAAATAAAATCTACTTTGCTCAGTTTTTCTGAGGACTTAAATGAGCTACCAAAAACACGCTATGAATCAAATGGTTTGTACAAAAAAATGTGTCTACTTGAAACAGGTGTATATTGTATATTTTGGCACGAAATTCTAGATCGGTTTAATGCCACTAATAAAATCCTTCAAGCTCCTACATTAGACCTCAATAATGCTGTTGTGTGTGTCAAGTCTTTAAAGTGTTTTATTGATGCTCAACGTGATTTGTTTCCAGTGTATGAAGAAAAAGGCAAGGTTATATCAGACTCTGTTGATTATAATGTTAGAAAACGAAACTTTAAACACAATGTTCGATTAGATCCATTAGATTACAAAAGTTCATCAGGTGTCGAACTTAATCCTTCGGAAAATTTTAAAATAAATTGTTTTCTACCTGTCATTGACCAACTGTCAACTTCAATAAATCAGAGATTAAAAGCATATGAAGTTATATGTAATCGTTTTGGTTTTTTAGGTCGTTTATATGAACTTAGCTATGAAGAACTGCAAGAAGCTGCTAAACAACTTGTAACAGTATACAAAGATGATTTAGATGAATTGTTATGTGTTGAAATTGTTCATTTTGCTGAATTTATGAAACTTTATTCTATATCTAAACCAACACAAATGAGTAATGAGCATTTTATGTACAAGACATTGATTGAAAAAGACGTTCAAACAGCTTTTCCAAATGTTGAAGTTGCACTACGCATATATCTCATTATAATGGTAACTAATTGTAGTGGTGAACGCTCTTTTTCAAGGTTGAAGATCATTCAAAATAGATTAAGGACTTCAATGCATGAAGAGCGATTAAATTTTTTATCTATTATGAGCATTGAAAATGATGTACTAGATTTTTTATCATTTGATGAAGTTATAGAAGACTTTGCAGGAAAAAAATCAAGAAAAGTACCAAATTTATAAAAATATATTTTTATTTAATATTTTTGATTTAAATAATTTTGATTGTACTATTTACTACCTACTGCCAATAAAAATTTTAAAGTATTAAAATTAATTAAACTTTTATTATAATTTATAATTAACGTAGCTGCTATGGAGGTTGAATTTAAAAATTTTAATAAATTAAATTGTAAGATTATTATATTTATTTTTACTCTTCAAATTATGAAGGTTTAATAAATTTATTGTAATATTGCTATCTTTAAATGAATTTTGAAATTTGTGTTACATGAACAGCAGTGTTTCAAACTTGAAATAAACACGTTTTAGGTAGATAGTTATAAAGTGCAAGTTTGGGAATTTTAAAACTTTTATCCTTAACTACTTCGATAATGAGTATTTTTTTATTATTTTACTGTTAGGGGCCTCAAAAAAAAATTTGCCCCGGGCATCCAAATGTCTAAATCCGGCCCTGCATCTGTTAAAGCTTTTATAGATATATCTATAAGTATTTTAAATAAGTTTTTAAGCCATTGCATTATTTAATTGATCTTTCTTAACTTTGACATAAATAAAACCACATAATTATTACTAATATAACTTTATAATTAAAAATGATAAAATAGAATAATTCTATTTTATCATTAATTATTAATGATATATTTTTATCAAAAAAATATTTTGTACTCGAAATATTAAAAAAATTATAGCAAATACATGAATGATTCATAATATTTTTGGAAGAAAATAATTTTAAAATGAAAATTCTTATTTCTTGTAACTCATTATCTTTACTTTAATGACAAAACACCAATTATACGTAATAAAAAGTATCTTTAAAAATGATATGTTTGTAACTGAAACCTAACAAATTATATATCATGTTATTTCAGAAAAATAATCAATTTTAGTTTTAATGCTCATATAAGTGTACATATTTTGTATAAATATTTAAATAAATTTGATTAAAGTATAATTTCATTTAAAATCTGCTTCCCAATCAATAGGAATAATCATTGAAGTACACTTTTTTTTTAAAAATTGTGTTTACAAGAACGATTAATTGTTTACCGTTTTATACATGCCAATTATAAAAAAAATATTTTTTTAATTACAATTTTAGTTGTTTAATCCCAAAGCTTTATACGATAAAGACATGTCAATAATTTATGTATTTTTATGTCAAGGGTTATTTGACATCACTATTCATGTTAGCACATTTGTTCATTTTATTTGCCAATAACGTTTCTATCGCATGTGGGTTGAAACATGTTGTTACAAGAATTTATTGTTTAGTACGATTTCCTTTAAGTAACAAATTTGTGAAATGGTGTACAATAAAAAAAATGCTTTCAAAGCAAAGCTCAAACGGAAATTACAAATATTTATTTTATTCTTGGCCAAGAAAAACTAGTGAAAAAATGTAATAAAAGCATATTTTTTATTAAAATACAAGTTAATAAACATACATCTAAAATATTAGTGATCACATATTAAAATTCTCAAATAAAACAATTGTATATTTGTAAATATAAATAAATTGTTTTTGCATAATAATCATTTAATTGTTAAAGATTGATGTAAAGTACAAATGAGATTTTGTGAATTTTTATCTTTGACCTTTTAAATGGCTTCATTGTACTTTCATTTGCGCAAGAGCTTAAAACAATGCTTACGTTTTATTTGAAAAATTAATGGTCCTTTTTGTACCAGCAAAATTTTAAACTTAATGAAGATTAAAGTCTACAATAAGTTTTTATGCTTCATTTGTATTAATCGTTACATGTAAGCATTTTGCAATTAATTTTGAAATTTCAGCACTTTATTTGTGGTTATCGTGTACCTTTAATTGCGACGTACTGGTTTCACAACTTGCAAACCTCTTAGTACGTTAAGTTCGATTATGATAAAGTTTCAAGCGATGAATATTTATAGAAAACTTTTTTGTAAACATTTTTCATTAATATTACTAATAATAATAAAATACAAAACTACCGTCATTAAATTTTCATTTCATTTCTCAAGGAATAAAGAAAGTTTGTACTTATCATTAAAAGTTTTAATCAAAACTCAACTGTAAAATAATTAGGTACCCGACCTTATTGACAATATATCACTATAATAATATACATTTTAGCTAACTTAAATCATTTATTTTGTACAGTATTACAATGTTTTTTTTTATAATTAAAGACGACAGTTGAAAAGATAATTTTTAAATATAATGAACAGCCTTCATTTGAAAATACACATCAAAAATATTTAAAAGTTAGAGGATTTTTTATAAGTGGTTTATATTTATGTCATTAAGAAACTAAACTATGGAATTATGTAAGGTTGACAGGTTAACAATGATAATATAGTATGATGTTATTAAATTAAAATGCATTGCATTATTGTAACAAAGCAATGAAATATTGTAAAAACTTAATAGCGAAAACATATTTTTTAATTAAGCGAGTATTAAAATAATAATGACATATCATTAAATCGGTGGTTGGAATCAGCGCACTACTTGTAGTAGCTACGTTAATGTAATGTGCTATTTTTTTTGTAGTTGTATTGACAAAGAACTGCTTTTGTTAATGATATTATTTTTAATGGCGTCAATAAAATTATTATAGTTTTCAGTAGCTCAAATACATAGCTACTGATTATCATAATTATTTATATTTCATAGGGGAAATTTGTAAAAAGTAATTTCTAAAAATAATTAAAATATTGGTAATCATAACTCGTTGATCAACTATTTTTAGAAACCACAATCCTAAAACACAATTAAAGATAAAGTTACAATAATTATCAATGTTACGAATATAACGTTATTAGAAAATATGTATAAAATAAAAAAAAAATTAATCTGTTATAGTTTTTATATCTGCTAATCTGTTAATACACCTATAGTCATATCTTCCTATATTTAAAACTTTAGAATAATATTATTCATGTTTAATGTTAATATACATTTTAAAATATAAATTTTCAAGTTTCACACACAGGCGCAATTCCAGAAAAGGAATTGACAGGACTTTAACCTTCCAGTTAACGAAATAACCCTCCGGAAAAATTTAGAAAGTTAGGTATGTTTTTTATTATTATAGTTACGCCTATGGTTCCACACATTTTATGTTGCTAAATATAATTTTAAGTGTTATATTGTAGCAATGGAAACATTATAATATTTTTAAGAGGGTATATTCATCCAGCTAGCCTTAGATGGTTCACTATTCTGTAGAAATATTAAGTGAATTAAATGTACATAATAACGTTCTAAAATTTTTCAAAAAGTAGTAATTAATACAGTAACCCTTTTTTTACGTGTAAGGGTTATATAATCAAATATATATATATATATTAATTTAATATACTGTCAATAAAAACGTAGTTTTTAAAGCAGGTCGAAATAAAAACCTTTTTGCATCGAATTAAAAGTTCGTATTAGTAAGTACAAAAAAAATGAGTTTTCATATATTTTGGTTAACGAAAATTGACTAGATGAGAATAGTTATGTTCTCATCTAGTAATTTATACTTACAAATATTGAAAACTGTTCTTCAAATAATGACAAATTCAAAATGCTCTGGATATATTATAAATTCCTGATCTTATTTACTCGTAATTATAATAATATTCTATTTATAATTTGGCTTCATTTTAATACTTAATATATGAATCAGTGCTGGCTGTATACATTGTGATTTATGTGCACATCTCTACCCTTTATCTTGTAGATACAAAACCACTAGGTGTTTACATAACAAATGACAACGTATGTAAATTTATACACCATAGTATAATGTAATATTCTGGTTTTGGTTCAGAATCTGCTATTGGAAGTGAAACTCCATGTCACTGACTTTGTGAATGAAAATTCTTAAGAATAGTGCCCTTTAAGAGTAATTTTTGAAATTAATAAACATTCTTTTAATCAAATTCATGCAGAAAATATTTACGTTTAGAAATGTATTACAAAAATTATTCATTATTGTATACATGTCAGAACGCAAATGAAATATATTTGACTGATGAACATACAAGAGTATTAATTCTAAATTCTATATTTTAAAACTAAGTTCAATGAAATGAGTAATGCAAGTTATGTCAATAAACTTAGTTAGCATATTTTTACCGAGTTTAAGGATTCAATTTACCAACAGTAGTTGACAAATTCCTGATGTTTTTTAAATATTCATCAAGAATAGGTGTTAATGGAAATTTTTCATACACATAGATCACCTAAAAACTATTGAATTTTAAAATATCTGTCGACATAAACAAGATAATGTATAGTTTATAATTGTTTAAAAATGATTTTTTACAAAAAAATAACGAAACTATAATAAAAAAATTTATTATTTATTTATTCATGTACATGAATTATAACTGTTAAAGTTTATATTTATATATAATTATCAAAATAATAATTCAATAGTTAAAATTTTAATTTAAAAATTCTATGTATATTACAGATATAAATAAAACTACTGGTATAAAAAGCTAATTCAATTTTAATTTATAGTATCCTGGTGTACGCCATTGATCTATATTTAAAATATATACATGAAACTAAAATAGGTTTTGTTGAATTGTGATAATGTCAAAATTTTAATCAAAATGTCTATCACGTGGTATTGAGATACATAGAATGATTTTCAATTTAATCAAAACAATATGTTATTGATACTTTGTTGAGTGGAAAAATGTGTTATTTCCATATTTATATATTTTACTGAATGTTTTTTTTTGTAGTACCATGTTATGATTTTTTACCCTACAATTACGCATTTACAGTTCTTGATAGAGTTTCAAAAAATAACAATCCTATGCAACATGGAAAAAAATAGGGAATAATATTGTTATCGATTCAATCTTAGTGAGTTCAATGTTAAGAAATGGGATGAGTGGAGCGTAGGTCGTATTATTATCATATTATTTTCTGTATTGAGGTGAAAAGGATTGAAAACTAAAGCAGAATATTCTACAGATGGCGAATTTAAGAAAATAAGTATCTATTTTTGTGTTCCAAAAAAGTCACGAAATTCGTACACGCATACTTTTATTTTATACATAAAATTACTATTTCCGATCATTTTACTATGGTTTATAAGAATGTAGTTTACCAAAGGTAAATTTAAAAAAAACCCAGCAAAGGGGGTCGCGGCACAGTGGTGACGTAGCATAGTTGAATCAAGTATAATGATATCTGACAGTGATTAAAATCACTATCATAAAAAATGCTTCGATGCAAATCTGTAGATAGTGTTTAATTTTAAGAAATTGGTAGATTATTTAAAAAACGACAATAACTCTTAATCCCTTAATTTTATCCCGATTAGTTATTTGATTTATAATTATTATATATGAATAAATAACAATTTTAGTAATTAAATTTAAATAGTATGTAATTTTAAAAAATTGGTGGATTATTCCAAAAGCTACATTATCTGCTAGTTCCTTATTAATATCCTGATTAAGATAAAGTATGTCGAATGAAAAAGGGATTATTAAAAAATATTATTTCTCATAAAAAAATAATGTTGATCCATACACTTTTCAATATGTCATAGCATTATAAAGTTAAAAATGTAAAAAATAAAATCGAGAATTTTCACACAAAAATAGCATTCGGTAGCCATTTTCACCGTGAAGATAAAATAAAGTTCGAAATTTTTTTTTTGCATAATTTAGTATATTACATTAGCTTTAATTTAAGATATATATAAAAGTGTCAGACTTTTCGGAACATTTTCAAAAGTTAAATTTTTGTGAAAAAGTCATTTTAAATCCTCCCTTGTGGGCAGGTTAAGGGTTAAATTTATGAAAAACATATACCAAATGAAAGGTAATGATATCATGCATTTATATAAGAAAGAGTTATATTGATATGTTCATTTTTGAAAAAGTTATGGCACTTTTAAGTAAAAAAAATTTCGAAAATTAGCGATTTTTAAATTTGTAATTTTTTTGGTGGTTTCCCCCATTTACGAGGAATGAGGGATTTTTTTCAATTTTTGAGGGTAATGTCTTCGACTAGATACGATTTGTGATCTTTTGACGTATCATTGAAAGAAATCGGTTCGGTGAGAGCTGAGAAAAAGTGGTAACAGACACAAAAAAAAANAATCGGTTCGGTGAGAGCCAAGAAAAAGTGGTAACAGACACAAAAAAAAAAAAATAATAAAAAATAAATAAACACATCTTAGTAAAACCAATACCTTCTCAGCTTCGCATCGAAGCTAAAATAATTTAATATTATTCTAGGTGGTTGTATGCATTTGTAAGTAAGTACATTTAGTTGTATTTATAAAAAATAAATATAATATGAATACTCTTGTTTAAGACACGATTTACAAATTACTTGAGAACATTTCATCGGTTATTAGATTGTTAATAACCATTTTATAACAATGAATTCTCATAAAATTATAACCGTTCTTATTATATGTAATAATCGTGCTGCGACAGTAAAAAATAACTGAAAACAATAGTTATATAGCTAAAATTGTCATAAAAATAACTGTTAAAATTAAACACTTTTTAATTGTTTTTCTTTTTGTCTTAATAAGTAACAAAGATGTAATCACACAAAACAATGATAACAATTTATTATCATTTCACTTTGATTTATTCAAGAAATAACCAAAAATAATATTTTGAATACATTTTATTCTGTGTTATGTTTCATTTTATGCGAAAAAAAGACATAATTTAAAATATTTATGTTGAAAAATTTCTTCAGCTTATTTCTGAAGAATATTGTGTAATTATAATTTTCATAAATTAAAAAGTTATTTTTTAAATGAACTCTAGAGAATCTTAAATTATTTGTGGTAGATGCACTAAAAATGATCACGCTAAAGAGACTTATTCCTCTGAACAGTTAAAAACTTTTCATCAATTAAATGTGTATTTTCTTGTCTAAAACAGTGCCTAACAACATTTATTCCGTTAAAGATCCCCAAAATTTGTTTTCAGTTAATAATAGCTTCTCTTTAATTTAGAAAAACGAAAAAATCAGTAGCGTGCAATCTTCAAAATTTTGAAATACGTATGTGATTAATAAAATTACACTACAAAAACAAAATTAAATAATTTTATGTTGGACAAAGATTCTTTGAAGTATGTACTAAGCAACTAATTTAACATGTGTTTTGTATAGCTTAAAATGTTCATGGAACTTAAAAATATTTAAGTTAAAAAAAACTATATTAAAAATATTTAAGAGTGATATTGGTTGTACTAAATCGCCTCTACAAATAACAGTTTTGAAAAGTACCTATTATTTAATAATCAGAAATATAAACAGGTGCCCCACGGTCATTTACTAATTTTATTATTGCTTTATATAATCAAATTAGTAAATCATAGTGGGACATTCTATATTTCAATATTGTATTATTTTCACGTCGGAATTTAATAAATGCCAGTTTAATGTCATTTCTTATGGTTTTGATGTAATTTTTATTTGTCTCGTCACACATGAAAATGTCAACGTTTCCCGGTTTTATTATATAATAAAAATTTTTCAAAATTTGTTTTAATCAAGAATTTGTAAATTCTCTTAAGGTAAATACTAAAAATTTTATCAGGTTTTTAATCAAATAACTTGTAAATTTTAATTATTCTACTATTATTAGATCCTTATTAATTATACTGATTATTCTCACATTTTATCATAATCCCGCTTAAAAATTTTATATGAATATATTAAGTTATTGTAATTTGCATATTTTAAGGGACTGTGATGTGACATCATGATATTAACAAAAAAAAGTATTTACAATTTTAAATAAAGTTTTTTACAAAAATACTGAGAGCCGTCGTATATAAGTACCTTGAACACACTTGTGCTTGTCGAGGAACTCTTGTCGAAGTATCTTAAGCTCTCTGACTCGAGTAGCTTCTTCTGGTGCTTCGATTGCGGAGAACACGAACGCTCCTATGACCAAGAAGGACACATAGAAGCCTAAGAATACCACTAGCCGTACAGTGGCCGGCGACCACATGGTGACCGCGCGGCAGCTACTGCTGCGGCCGGCGGCACGCAAGGTTTCGTCGCGTCATCGTAACGCACGACCGGCCGGTGACTGACTGACTGTTTTTCGGGTGGCGTGCGGCGCGACCTAAGGACGCCATTTAGTACATCTCCGGTCGCCACTGCTACGTCTGTCAGCCATGCGCTGCCATTTGCCTAGAATGACGCCTTACAGCCAATCCAGTCCACAATGGAGCCAATAAAATTAGAATTTCTAAGGGTTTTGAGCGTCAACCTTTATGATAGTAAATTCATCATTATTCAAGAGATGCAAATGAACATTTTAGGGAATTTATTTCACTACAACAACGACAATAAGGATAAAATATTTACTTATAAAAAGAAGAATTAGGCATAACTTGATAAGGGTCTTTTTGGTGTTATTGCCAGTTCTTATATCACTAAAAGGCATAACTTAAGTCATTATTAATAAAAATTGTCTGATATATATAAGATGTGAAACGCTCAAATCTTTCATTTGTGTCTAAACTGAATTAGTTTTCATTAATCTACAAACTATTTTCTACAATTATTTATTGATTTTTGCATTTAATCAAAATTCAGATTAATGTGTCTTAATTCTCATTATTCATCATAAAGTATCACATTCAGTCGAATTCTTGGAATGCATTAATCATTGTAGTTGTTGAAAAGAAGTTTTAAGTGTTAAATAACTTTTGATGTTATAATCTTAAGTACTAATATGAAATAAACAATCAAATAGATTTAAAATATTTATGACTTTAAACATATTAGTTTACATAAAGAAAAAACAGAAACTAAAATGTGCATTTAAATTAATTACATTTTTGAATATATAAACATTATATTGAAAATTAAAATTATTACTGTAGTAATGAGCATACGTGGTTCTAGAACTAATTGAATGACGAAATAATCATTTTTCTTTTAAAAGCTAATTTGTTTGATATCTTTTTCTATTTACAAGAAAAGAAATCATTTATCAAACCATTTTATTTAAGATTGTTTCTTAAAGGATTTCGTCTTGAGGGACAAATATACATTCGACAATTTTTCACTCTTCGTCCGAAAAAATAATTTTATCTTTGTTATATAATAATTATTTTTGTTATGGGGTAATGATACCCATATACCTCCATAATTAAATCAATGTTCTTAACACTAAATATAAATGTTAACACTTCAATACAATTTTATGACTATATGACTTAGTCATAAAAATAACAATAAGTGTCCGATTTTGTTTTGGATTTGTAATAATTAAACATTTTTCACTTTATCGAGACTCAATATGAAAACCACGTAACTCGGTATTTTTTTTTTTTTTTTTAATAATCCATACAAATGTTTACGCATATTATGTGTTTTTTAAATAAAATATTCGTATTATTTTTTGAGATAATCGAGTATTAAAAAACTTTTTTAAATTGTTAACAATACAAAAAAGGTTTTTTATTTTCTTCTTTCGAGTTAAACAGTTTTTCCACGAAAACGACGTTATGCATTTAATTTTTAGATAATCATATTATGAAAAATCAATAATTATATTATAAGATGTTTATATTTATAAGTTTTTAATTTTTTAAAATACAGTTTTAGCATGCTACTATTATTTAATATTAAATATTATTGTAAAAATATTTTTCAAAAAAACTTTAAATACTTATGAGTTTAAAATTTAATTTTACAAACATGTATCTTATGTCCAGATTTAGACAACATAAGTCTCCGGGTTGAGAGTTCAGGAAGTTTTTGGAAGTCTTCGATAATCATATTTTCTTAAGTAATGAAATTATAAGCCAAAATAAAAAAATTATTTATTTATTTTTTGTTAACTTTTACCATTTTAAACTTCCTCTTATTAGTAATAATAACCAAATGAATAATATTTTATACAAACAAACGAATCCACTAAATCCTTAACAATTATGATATTGAAGTCTTTAGTATTCAATATAAAAAATATTTTTCATGTGACTTATACAGGGTGTCATTTAACAATCATTTTATATCAGTATACAAAAAATGAGTTTTTCGAAATGTTGTAATAGATTTTCATACTATTTAAATGTGAAGAAATAGATTGAAGACAGGAACAAGAGAAATACATTGCCTTTGTTCATCTTAATTTAGAAGTTCTATATTTTATGTATATAAAATGATCAAGAATAATCATTATAGTGCATAAAACGGACTAATAAAGAAAGAACATGTATGACATATAAATGTCTATTTTATATTTGTTGTCCTCATTAAACGCTCTCTCCTCTAGAATAAAGATATAATTTACCTTACGTATATTGATATACACATATTATAAGTACAATGTTATTTTTGGGCTGCATAATCCTAGTTTTGGTGACTTTATTATAATTCAAATTTAAATAAAAAATGAATTATTAGGTATCAAAATAATAATTTATTATTAACGGTCCAATAGAGTAGGTTCTAGAATACAATTGAAAGATGATTAAACAAGAAAAAATTGAAAAAATATACATATATATGTAATCAAAGTACAGGTAATAAAATTAAATACTGAAAAATAAATTATATTGTATTTATTTAGTTTTATGAAAACTTAATTATATTATGTTTTAAAGAACACCAATACTTGTATGAAATACTGAAATTAAATTAGTGAAATCGAATTGAATCTTGAGAATAATCACAATAGAAAAGTTGTTAACTTATTTTAAGTTATAGCTATAAACGTATTACTATGTAACGTCATGACAGAAAAGTACTCTTTATTTTGCCCGCAAGGTTAGAGTTTTATTGAACTTTTTTTAAAAGTAAAAAGTCAAGCCATATCACATAAAATTTCTTATCGACATTAATAAATAATCATAATAAATAAATCACAAATGGCAAACTAAAATTTAATTTTCTACATGAGTAACAATATTAAAATTAAATTTTAAGTAATAATTTTATAATTATTACGTGCATTATATACCACATAGAAATAAATTACTAGGAATTACGCATATGATCGATACTTATACTATTAATTGAAGGATTATCTATATTTAAAGCTCACGATACAAAGTTTGTTTATACTTCTATAATCCTATCATACTTATGCTATGCATAACATTGTAGAAGAGCTCTCTGTATTTTCGTCAATTTCTCATGGTTTAACAAATGCAGTAGAATAATTCATGAAACAGAGAATAGATAATAAACAATTAAAGAAAATTATTTTTTAAATACTCACTGAAATAAATAAATAGTAAGATATATTACTCAAATAAATTAAAGTTAAAAAAAAAAAAAACATCTATAAATTTTTAATACAACTAATATAGATTAACATATAACACCAAAAATAATTTGAAAGAGTAAAAAAATTACAAACAGAAATCTAGTCAAAAAATGATATCAAATTTATCCTTACTTTTATTAAAAATTTTGTTTTATTTATATTTAACTTATTTTTAAATAGTAGCTATTTTGTTGATTGAAAGATTTTTTGAAAAATATGTAAAGTTGACTGATTTTGGACCCTTGAAAATTAAGGTTTCGATAATTGTAGACTCGTGAAAGAATTTTACGGTAAAAATATTGTTAAAGGTTTGCATGTTTTAAATTGATAATGAATGCCACATTTATGTTTGTAATATTTAAGCTTTCTAGAGTACAAAAGAAACTTAATTTAATTTTAAAAAACGGTAGCAAAGTGTTAGCGTGGCATAGTTGAAACTAGTATAGATGATATCTGACAGTGATTAAAATCACTATCATAAGAATCGCTTCGATGCAAATCCGTAGATAGTGTTTAATTTTAAGAAATTGGTGGATTAAACCAAAAGCAAAATTCTACCTCAAAAAGAATTAAGGAAAAATTTCAAAAAAATCATTGCCACGATTTTTACTGAATCGGCAAACGTTCGTCGCATTCATTTATTAATAAAATTGACAATTTAAGCTGATTCAAATGTTAAAATTAATCTTTTTGTATTATATAATTATTATATCTTAACTTTTTTTTCATTGTATAGTATATTACATAAGCTTTAATTTAAGATTAAACAAAATTGTCAATATTTCCGGAAAATTGTCAAAAATTTAGTAGAAAAAGTTTAACTATAAAAATCTGAAATCGTAAATTTTAACACCAATATTGCATGTTTTTTAACTACAGCAACCATTTGCACGTAGAAGATAAGTCGTCGGGACAACATTTTTTTTTTTTAAACTTATAGTGCATAAAATTATCATTATTTTAATATATGTTTGAAGCTCGGAGTATATCCGGATCATTTTAAAATCTTAAGTTGAAAAAGTTAAAATTTTGTGCAGAATTTGCTATTTTAAATCCCCTCCTAACGGCAGATAAAGGGTCAGATTTTCAACAAATTTATATCAAATAAAAGAAAAATATCTAAGGTTACAATATAAAAAAGACTGTACGGTTTAAATTTAAGTATGGGCTTTATAATTATAAAAACCCAGCACAGGGGGGTCGCGGCACAGTGGTGACGTGGTATAGATGGATCAAGTATAATGATATCTGACAGTCATTAAAATCACTATAAAAAAAAAACGCTTCGATGCTAATCTTTAGATACTGTTTTATTTTAAAAAATTGGTGGACTATTCCAAAAGCTACATGATCTGCTAGTTTATTATTAATATCCTAATTAAGATAAAGTATATAGAATGAAAAAAGTTAAAAATATAAAAAAGAATTTTTTTGCAAAAATCGTATTTTTAAAAAAGTTACGGCAGATTTTAGTAAAAAAAATTGAAAAAATTTTGAAAATTAGCCATTTTTAAATTTGTAATTTTTTTGGAGGTTTCCCTCATTTACGGGGAACGAGGGAAATTTTTTCAATTTTGAAGGGTAATGTCTTCGACTAGATACGATTTGTGATCTTTTGACGTATCATTGAAAGAAATCCGTTCAGTGAGAGCTGAGAAAAAGTGGTAACAGACAAAAAAAAAAAAAAACAACATCTTAGTAAAATTAATACCTTCTCAGCTTCGCATCGAAGCTAAAAATGATTTTAAATTGTTAATTTTTCAAAAAGTTATGGCATTTTTAAGTATTAAAATATTTCATGTTAAACAATGATTTTTGAATAAAAATTAGATTTTTGGATAAATTCGATGGCCATTTTCCCATAGAAAAAAGGTGTCAGCACAATTTTTTTTTTTAAACTTATAGTATTTATTATAAGCTTTAATTTGACATATATTTAAAGCTCGAAGTATTTCCGGAACATTTCCAAAACGTAAGTTGAAAAAATTTAATTTTTTAGCTTCGTATCGAAGCTAAAACTTCTTATTCATTGCCTTTACACTAGTGTAATCGTGGGGGGATATGGGATAACTGAAACATGTTATAACAGGTGACCAAACATGGGTTTATGGATACGACGTCAAAACTAAGTAACAATCGTCCCAGTGGAAGCATTTTGGATCGCCAAGACCGAAAAAGTGCGATCTAACGTGAAGTTTATGCTCAATGTGTTCTTCGATTTTAATGGCATTGTACATTATGAATTCTTACCACAAAGTCAAACGGTCAAAAAGGAGTACTACCTACAAATTCAAAGTCGTTTGCTTGAAGCAATCTGAAAAAAACACCCGGATTTGTGGCAAAAGAATTCATGGCTTTTGCACCACAATAATGCACCTGCTGCTCACACTTCATAACTTGTTAGTGAATTTTTGGTTAAAAAAATACTGTAACGATGTCCAAGCCTCCATATTGGCCAGACATTGCTCCGTGTGAATTTTTTCTATTTCCAAAAATAAAAAGAACCTTAAAGGGCCTTCGTTTTACAAGCATAGATGACATTAAATGCGCATCGCTGAATGAACTGAAGGCTATCCCAAAGATAGAGTTTGAAAAGTGTTTCGAGGATTGGAAGAAGCGTTGACACAAGTGCATATTATCTAATGGGGACTTTTTTGAAGACGGAAACATTAATGTAGACGAATAAATAGATATCTTTTTCAAAAATCGAAAATTCCCGTTATTTTCCAAACACACCTCGTACAGCTGTATATATAAATTGTTTGCAATAAAAACTACATAACTAATTTTTTTCTTTTCTATTTTACTAAACGTTTATTAAATTGAATTTTTTTCTCGTTTTAAAAATAAATTAAAACTCTTTAATAATAGTTTCAAATATTTATTCATTTTTTTAAATTTTCATTAATAAGTGAGTTATTATATATTTTTTTGTTTAATTTATAAGTTATTCATCCATAATGTTATTATATATGTTCGTTTTAGTTTAGGAAACTATTTTTCAAGTAACAAGTAAAATGAATTTGTAAATGGAAATATTATTGTCGGGTGAATTTTACATTTCTATGTACATATATGTATGATTTTATGACATACACACACATATAAATATATATTTTTTAAGTTGATGAATGCAGATTATTCTACCAAAGGGAATATTTGACGAAAAGTAAATATACATTGAGTAGCCTGAGGAAAAAATGCTATTTATTTCCATAATATTTATATTTATATTTTTGTTTGTAGTCATCAACAATATTATTATTCACGCTAATACATCCCTTACTAAAATATGGTTCAGTTTTAAAATATCTACGTATTAAAATAAAATAATCAGATAATAAAATATATTTTTCCCACCATAACTTATTTCTATATATTTAATAATCTTATGATATAATTTCTCAACAGTTAAACCTATTAACACTTAAAACTGGATCAAGTTTAAATTAGATTTTTATTAAAAATACTTTTAGTTAAACTGATTAACTGAGGTTTCTTCCATGAATAAAATCAAATTTAATAATATAACTACTTAGTTAAGTGTTATTTTTGTTATATTACCCAATTAACGAAATTTGTACAACAAATCATAATGTAAGGACTATAAGAATAGTAGGTTCGTAATCTAATTTATTTAGTTTATTCTAGTTAACAGAATCTATCAAGTTTTATAAGTTTCTTGATTTAAGTTTTTCGTTATACAATTTTATGCAATTATTATTTATCAATTGTAAATTATGAACTCGCAATATATATTTTTCATTATGATTGATAAAATATATTTGAGGTACTTTGAGGTAATATTATAAGATTTTATAAAGTTTTTTGATATTGACATGACACAAAAAAAAGTAAATATTTAAAATATTCTGTATGTCATTCAATAAAACGTTATATTAGATAGTATTATTGTACATTTTATTGATTATTCGAAAATAAATATTTACCATTAAACAGAATTTCAAATTCAACGACCCTATTGAATATTTAAGAGAAGTGTAGCACGAAATAAGATGGAGCATTTGACTTTTTTTTAATCTTCTTTGTAACAACATTTAAAGTTCCATACATTTATTTAAATATTTTAAATCATTACAAATCTAAATTTAAATATTTATATTTTTATAATTGAAAAGGTTATTGAATTGAAAATATTTGAGTTAAAAATTGTTTATATATTGATTGTCTAGAGCACAAAATGACTTGAGTATGCAATAAGTGTAGGCAAATGATAACTATCTTGTCAATTGGTTATGACTCTTTAATAGGGTTCGTTATATTATATTTTTTATACGATATATTTTTGGATATCGATATCATATCGAATTTCAGCGATATTATATCGTGATATCGAAAAAACAAATTGTTCCTATATTATTATATTGATATATTGATATCATATGAAAAAATTCATTAAAATTAAAATTGACTCTTATGGCGATAAAAATTTGAAATGAAACGTCAAGATAATTCTTAAAAGTGCAAATACTTCTTTTTGAGATCATTGATATAAAAATAATATATACAATCAAAAAATTATAATAACTTAGGTAATTAATACAAATTTGATGAAAAAATAATTGCAAACATCTAAAACTCTAAACTTCAATGTTTTCATGTTTTAAATCAAATATTTTACAGAAATGTGTTAGAATGTTAAAAAAAAACCCAGCACAGGGGGGTCGCGGCAATGTGGTGACGTGGTATAGATGGATCAAGTATAATGATATCTGACAGTGATTAAAATCACTATAAAAAAAAACGCTTCCATGCAAATCTTTAGATACTGTTTTATTTTAAAAAATTGGTGGACTATTCCAAAAGCTACATGATCTGCTAGTTCATTATTAATATCCTAATTAAGATAAAGTATGTAGAATGAAAAAGGGATTATTAAAAAATATTATTTCTCATAAAAAAATAATGTTGATCCATACACTTTTCAATATGTCATAGCATTATAAAGTTAAAAATGTAAAAAATAAAATCGAGAATTTTCACACAATAATAGCATTTGGTAGCCATTTTCACCGTGAAGATAAAATAAAGTCCGAAATTTTTTTTTCGCATAATAAAGTAAATTACATTAGCTTTAATTTAAGATATATATAAAAGTGTCAGACTTTCCGGAACACTTTCAAAATTTAAGTTGAAAAAGTAAATTTTTTGTGAAAAAGTGGTCATTTTAAATCCCCCCCTGTGGGCAGGTAAAGGGTCAGATATAAAAAAAATATATACCAAATGATAGGTAAAGACATCATGCATCTATAAAAAAAAAATTATATTGATCCATACATCTTTCAAAAAGTTATAGCATTATAAAGTTAAAAATATAAAAAAGAATTTTTTTACAAAAATCGTATTTTTTTTATTAAGTTTAATGTCTGTTTTCACCATGAAGATAAAATAAAGTCCGAAATTTTTTTTTAGCATAATAAAGTATATTACATTAGCTTTAATTTAAGATATATATAAAAGTGTCAGACTTTCCGGAACACTTTCAAAATTTAAATTGAAAAAGTTCTACTTTCTACTTTCTATATTAGATTTGAACCCCCCTCGTATATAGGGAAATGGTCGGATTTAAAAAAACAGTATGTCAAATGAAAGATGTATATAAATACTACTCCTCATGAAAAAATTGTACTGATCCATACATTTTTCAAAAAGTTATAGCATAATAAAGTTAAAAATGTAAAATACAAAATCGAAAATTTTCACACAAAAATAACATTCGGTAGCCATTTTCACCGTGAAGATAAAATAAAGTCCGAAATTTTTTTTTGCATAATAAAGAATATTACATTAGCATTAATTTAAGATATATATAAAAGTGTCAGACCTTCCGGAACATTTTCAAAAGTTAAGTTGAAAAAGTTAATTTTTTGTGAAAAAGTTGTCATTTTAAATCTCCCCCTGTGGGTAGATAAAGGGTCAAATTTACAAAAAAAAAATATCAAATGATAGGTAAAGACATCAAGCATCTATAAAAAAAAATTATATTCATATGTTCATTTTTGAAAAAGTTATGGCACTTTTAAGTAAAAAAAATTGAAAAAATTTCGAAAATTAGCGATTTTTAAANTAAAAATTTCGAAAATTGGCGATTTTTAAATTTGTAATTTTTTTGGAGGTTTCACCCATTTACGGGGAACGAGGGCATTTTTTTCAATTTTTGAGGGTAATGTCTTCGACTAGATACAATTTGTGATCTTTGACGTATTATTGAAAGAAACTGGTTCGGTGAAAGCTGAGAAAAAGTGGTAACAGACACAAAAAAAAAAAAAATAAATAAACACATCTTAGTAAAACCAATACCTTCACAGCTTCGCATCGAAGCTAAAAATAAACTCAATATTTATACACTAAAAAAGTTTAACATTTTATTCAGAACAAATTGTTATAGCACTATTTATTATTAATCAATATACATACTCATTATTATACCGCCTACAACCATGACATTTTGAGTTACTTAAAATACTGTAAACTAAATTTATTATTTGTATCACGTTTCGTGAACTCTGCTTATTCCCTTTACCGCCCTTTCCAGCGGCTGTCTCATAAATCCCCTCTACAATTTAGTGTTATGTGATACTTAACTAAATAGCTATGTACTTGTCTCGTATAATTTTGCTAGAAAAACCGTTATATTTATAGAAATATAATAAGGGAGATATTCGTGTTAATAATATTTTCTTCGAAGCGTTTCAAAAGTTGAAAAATTATATCAATATTACTTATCAATCTGTAATGAATTTATGATTTACGTGAACAGGCAAGTGTTTAAAATTTGTTTGAAAAGTCAGACTAAATTTTTTGAGACGAATGTATTAAAAAGCTTATCGGTATCAAATTGAACACGTCATTTTAACTTTTGCCTTTTTAGCAACACAGTTAAATAGAATAAAAAATCATTAATTTATTTCTTATTATTTGTTTCATTTTAATCAAATATTGAACCTTTTAAAAGTTCTCCTATGCGTAGGTCCATGGTATGTGTCCTGTTCCATCCTTGTGCTGAAAATGCCAACTTACAATAATATTTACTTTTAAATTGTTTAACTTTTTTAGTCTTATTTATACCAAGCATTACTTGTAAAACGTTCTTTAATGAAGAAAATACCGAATGTAACACTCAAATACTACAGCGTCATTTTACCTTCTATGTAAATGGGTTTAGTTCATTCAGAAAGTCAAATAATTTTGTTAATTAATGATAAATACTTAATTTTAAAAATTTTAAACTGCAATATTGACATGAAAGTATATTAGAGACAATGAATATATAATTTTGATCATTAAAATTTTGAGATTTATGATTTAGTATTTAACATTTAAAAAATGCCAGTTATTGCAATTTAAAGTTCAACAAATCCTCAATTTTTCATTAAATGGACTTATTAACTTAATTAGTTTTAAAAAAACTGCCTTTAATTTTTAATCATTAAAAAAAAAAAATTTATAAATTAAGAGTTAAACTTTTCAACAATATTCTAACGTAAAAAATAAGTAAATAATTTTTACTCATTGAAATATTTAGTTAAATAGTTTTATAATTAGTTACATGACTTTAATTAATTATTCAAAACAAAACTGATTTATAATAGTTTATTACATTTAAAATTTATTTCAGATAGTTATACATCTTTACGATATGAAATCATTATTTTATAGGTTTTTATTTTACAACTCATAAAAATTGTGAAAATTTTTTTTAAGTCATTAGTTTTACAATATATATACATTAAAAAAAAGTCAACTTTTCTTTCAATAAATTTAAAATTTGATATACTGCTACGAATAAAAAAAATATATTTTTAACATTTAAACAAATGAAAGTGCTGTAAAATAAATATACATATATATATATATATATAAAAGGTTCTAGTCCATTTTGATTTTTATGCAGTAATAATCTGATAAAACTTTAATTGATGTTTTCATTGAATATATATTTTACAGTTAATACAGAATGTCATGTTTGTATATACATATATAGATTTATATCATAAATGATGGTTACATATTTTTTATGATGGTGAGTAAAAATTGAAACATGAAAAAAAACAATCAATGTGTATCTACACATTACAACATATAATAAATATATTTTTATTTTCATGGAACACTCATTGTCAAATGTCAATATTTTCACTCCATTTATACATGATAACTGATAAGTCATATTTAGTACTGTATCATTGTATCCGATCAGTAATCCGATTTTCATATTTCTACACACGTTTCGAAGCCAAAAGTATATAATATGATTATGGCAGATGGAAAAAATATCAAATAAGGATATATCCAAGTTTCAATGTTCTGATAAAATCCACAATCATAATATATTCAAAACACGAGTTGATAGGTATAAAATAAACAATGTTTTTTTCTGTCGAGATCAGACTTGCATAGAATTTTCATAAACAGTATTATATTAAAAATGTTAAAGTGGCGTACTTTCTGCATTCTATGATAATATTTTCGTTTTCATCTGCCACTTACTCGCTTTGTGCTTTTATCTTTATTATTTCTATTTTGATAGCAAAAACAACGTATTTGTTCATTACAGTTGATGGTGAAACGGATGATAGGATATTAAAGTTTCATTGTCCTCGCCATTATCTATATTAACGGCATTTGCCTGTCCAATAGAAAGGCGTAGGAGATTGTACGTACTGTTGCGATTTCACGGCCCACGCAATGCCGATATCACAAAGTCAAACGCCAAAGACTTTTTAAAACTTCATCAGACTCATTTAAAAAGGCGCCCTTTTCTTCTGTCTCTAAAACGAGTTCCCTTGTATGCTTCCACACGGTTACCAGGGTGATCGGATATGGGGCGCTGTCAGAGCGGGGAGATCGATACAAGGGTCGTGAAAGCCGATTTTGCGCATCTGCCCCGCCGTTACCCAGTTCAGATAGTCACCGAACTACAAAGACATCACGTTACAAGTAAGTTATGAATGTTATTATCTTTATTTAAGCTTAAAATACTTTTTCAAAACCAATCACACAACGTTACTGTGACAAATTCCGTATTACTTATTAAGCGTTTTCATTGATGAGAACTCGTTATTGGCTAATGTCTACCGTTATCAGATTTTGTGCACGAATTATTGATATTAAACATAAAAAAATACAGTAACACCGTCTAATTTCCGCATTGTTTTCTACATAGCAACCAATAAAGCTAATAGATTATTTGGCGTGTGCGTATCTGTATATTTTCAAATATTCTAGGGGAATAGGATATTTGCGTAAGTCGTATTTAATGGTACAATATCCAGGTTTAAAATAGATATTTTAATTCCATGAACATTTTTCATAATTCTTAGTAAATATTTTTAAAACAATTTCGTGTAAAAATATTAATAGTGTGAGTATTTGATACTGTTGGTGAATAAACATAAAATAGAATACAATAATATAACAATAATATGACAATAAGTCATATGGTTGTTTATAATATTGTATCAAATGAATAAGTTAGTGATTCTTTATATAAATTATAAAAGAGTACTAAGGGTTTTATAATTATATTAAAACAGAATTACCGAGATTTGGAGTTAAGTAATTTAAAAAATTTAATTAATTTAGGAAGTTAATTAAGAAGTAATATAGGTGGCATAAAAGATTCTCCCATAAAGATATTAGCAGTCCAATAATAGTTTCTCATATAGTATATATGATAATAAATAATCAATAATATTTTTATCGTTTAAAAAAAAAAATAAATATTCTAAAATGTGTAGAAAAATAGTTAGTTATTTGAAATTTTTTCATAACATATATTTTTTATTAATCGGGAGTTAAAATAAAATATTTATAATTAATGCAGTAAAATACTAAGAATTATGCGTTCGAGCCAAAATAATTAATATTATGTCACTGTGATACACAATTCATTTGGACAGAACAAATAAATCAAGTTATAGAATTAAGCTAAAATTTTATTTAAATATCATGTAGTATAATTAATTATTATTATAGTTTTTTTTAATAGCCTTTATTAAAATAATAATTAGCTCAATAATTATAAGCAAAAGTAAAAAATATAATAGTCATAATTATTATGTTTATAACAGTACAACAAATGCGGCAATAATTGTTTAAATTATAAAAAATCAAAAATAGTTATTTTAATAAATAATATGTAGGGAAAAAAGTCAAGCTGTATGCATACTTAGTAATATTTACTTTTGATTGTTACTGTTTTTAAGAACAAAGGTGACATCATTGTACCATAAGTAACAAAAGTGTCAATCATCATTTCAAACTCCCTTGTAGTAGATCGAATGATGCACACCGCCTTGAACCTATTTTTCAATTGTCATTGTATATAAAGTATTATTTTTAGCGTATTTAATCTACTAAATATTAAAGAGTGCAAAAATTATTATCTATACAATTGTTTCCAAATTATATATAAAATTTCATTTTCACTAGGAACACGTAGTTAATGGAAAATGTTTAAAAAACAAATGATATGAACCTTACTTATTTAGATAAAGATAAAGCTGTAGAAAGCTTTAATGGTCCGTTATTCCATTTGATTAGCTTGAAATGGTGTTACATATAATTAAAAATTATTAATAATGATTTTTAGTATCTTATTCAATACAAGTAATCAAAATTCAAGAAAAATATGTTATGTTACTGTAAAACATTAAGTACTATATTTTTGGTGGTCAAAAGGGTATTTAAAGTAAAATAAATTTTTTTATATAATTGACAATTATTTTTGTATATATAGAAAAAATGAAGATTTATCTCATCAGTTCAGCCTTGTGTTTGGGCGCTGCGGCTGCTTGCTTTGGGACCACTGGGCATGAATGTGGCGATCTAGGTCCACCACCATCTATATTGGAAATGCCACCACCTCCAATGCCTTCATTTTTAGCCGCTGTGTTAGACGATCAATTGGGAAACAATGAATCAAATTCACCGCACAGTAATATTCTAATCGAAACAAATGAGTTAGAACCGGGTAAACCTTGTAAATCAATGTGCGATGTAGATCAAGGTGTCGGATTTGTAGAGCTACCACAGCATGGTAAATTTAAAAAAATATGATCCATAGAATCGTTTAAGAATATTTAAATTGAGAAAGAAAGTATTGATATAATGTTAAATTTATTTAAGGACCTATCATTGAGGGATATTCTTTCTGGATGTTTGTATCCACATGCTTATTAGGAGTAATGCTAGTTGGAACCATTATATTAGTTGTTATAATGAGACTAAAAGAGTAATAAATATATTGATTTTTTTATTTTTAATTAAATTTTATAAATAATTTTTTTTTTTTTGTAGTAGAAAACATTGGAGTAAATCTGATTACAGTCCTGAACCCAAGAAAAGTCCTAATTTGTATGACACTATAGATATATCACCAAAAACATTCTGGGCTACTTTATCTCCTACGGGCAACATTGATACAACTGCTACAGTTAGGCGGCCAGTACATCATCATCCGCAAACTATTGCCAATCCAAATTTTGAAAACGGAGCCTTCTATCCTTATGATCAACAGCATATATACCAACAAATAGACACTATTCGACGCATACCTGAATATCAAACTATAAGACCACGTGTATCGTCACCTACAAGAATAGAACATCCCAATATGCCACCTTTAAATCTATATAGATCAATACGCCGAATTTCTGATTTAGAATCGCCTTAAACAAAGTATAAATGTCGTGTTATCTTAACATTCCACTTGATTTACTACCTTAAACAACAATAAGAAGCTACCAATTTTGGTCAAATGCTTGTTTTGAACAAAGATTTGGTAAGATTAGTACAGTGCAGTTAAAACTTAGACAATACCAACTGTTATTACTATGAAAAAATATTTAAGGTTTTCGCTTTGGTAATTTAAGGAATAAGTTAACCACACTCAGAAAGTGCAATTTATTAAAAAAACCTATTGAAATTTAGTAAGTTTTAGGCTTGTGGATTTCATTGATTTGAGTAATTGTAATGTACATTATTCAGTCCTAAATGCATTTAGTAAAAAAATGTTTGAAGTAGCTTTTAACAACTAGTTTCTATATCAATTTCCTTGCAACCAAACTATGTTTATTTATTTTTGTAAATACTCTGTACTTGTGATATATATTCTGCCAGTTATTCTAGTCATTATTATTAATTAAATATTGTTAATTTTAATGAATTAAGTACTAACAACTATATTTCGTACTGTACTGAATTCTAATTGACAATATTCAACTAAATTTGAAAGATTTCATAAAACTTTACAATAAATAATATTTAAATAAAATTTGTTAAACTTATACATTACTATCTATTTTTACAATTATGACTAAATAAATTTAACTTTTGTGTGACTGTTGTTCCAATGAATTGTATATTTTGTATTGCCTCAATTAAGAGTTTCTAGTTTAAATTATTAATTAATTTATCAAATAAACTAGTTGAAAAAATAACGATATAATTATTTAATTTATAAAAAAAAAGTGCTGAACTATTAACTTTAATATAATAATTAAATTAACAATAATTTTACTTATTTATATATGAATATTAATAACAATTTAATTTTTTTGTAAATTATTTTTGTTTTCAACATTTATTTAAACATTTTTTTAATGTAATTTAAAATTGTTTTAATCTTACAATCATCTTTATATATATATAGTTGTTATAATTTTTTGTTAGTAATTTTTAATTTTTTTACAGTATCATTTATAGATTATTTTATGTAAAATTGTACTTCTTAAATGCATACTAAAAATATAAAAAATAAAAAGGAATATACACAGTATTATTAAATATATTATTTTATTAAATGAATAATTGTGTAATAATTTTTGATTTACACATAGATATCTAAAAGAGAATTAATTATTATGCATAAACAATGTTAGTATGGGACATATTCTAATCGTCTAATAGTTTTTGGTTTCTAGTCAAAACATGAATTTTTTTGGCCAATAACATTTGTTCTACTTTTTTAAGCCTACACCATGATATTTTGTCTACGTTATAAAGGCCACATTGACATTTTGTTTCTTCATAACTAATATCAACAAAATCAAAAAAATGTTTACTATATTTATTAAATTAACTAAAGTACAGACTTTCGACTTTCAAATTCTGTTGACTGTTTCTCAAATATAAAATAAATAGATTTAGGTAGATGAATATGATGTAAATTTTCTTTTGAATAATTATTTGTTGTTAGAAATGTAAATTTATATGTATCTTTAAGAGAGCGGCGCTAGTGTATAAGTTTCTACTCGCGCTTCTTTTATGGTATATTTAATTTTTTGGTCTAGTAAAAATTCTTTATTGACAGAAAAAATAATACGTAGTTGTTCCATAGTCAATAAATAAATCAGTAACTGCTTTTAAAAAGAGAGTTAAATTAGTAATGATAATATTATTTAACATTATTGGGTAGTTTCACGACAACTGTGTAATTGTAGATAATTTTGTTAAATAGATATTTATTGGGCAGATATGATTGAAAAGTAGATTTTTGGACCATAAGACCTGTATGTATACTATTACTGCATTGCCAATGTATACTTTTTATGTTTCGTCCTTTGTGTTTACCCGGTGTTTGATGTCAAACAAAATGTAGCAACTTGTTATCAAATTTTCTACTTACGTTTTTATTAGAACCCAATGAATGTCATTAATTTCATAATATTCAAACTTTAGAGTGTATATTATAATCAAATTGGCAAGGGATCTTCCCACAAGGACCGCCAACTTTTATAAATAGCCACTGTATATTTATGACAGCATTAGATTTTGCTACACATTAGTTTAATAAGACGTTCCAAAAACACACGCAGTAACGTGCCGTTGTTCATTGTGCTAAAACCTACTCACAATGTTCCAAAATGAATAGAAAAAACTACACTATTTTTTGGTTAAAAATTTCGTGACGTCTATTTATGGTGTGGATACCGTGCTACCATGAATATATTATTCCGTAAAAACTTTCAAACCGAAGGTACCTCCAAGGAGAGGAGTTATACCAGTGGCTTGGGTAGGAGAACAACATCAGGCAATACAGGAGCATTAGGAACTGTAAGAAGAACTAGAGAATCCAGGTTTGCAGCTGTTTACCGTTATATTCATATCTCATACTGTTTAGTGTTGACAATTGAATAATATACCCCTAGCACCCTATTTAACGCGTCAAAATATATACGCTAGCCAGGTGTAAAAAATACAAATGTTTCGCAGAATAACATTATTATAGTATTAGATTACAGCATAATAGTTTTATTGCAAATTTTCCTATGATATCTCTTTTCGTATTACTGTAAGTATTACTCTTTAGTTAGTAGTATACTTTAGAATAAAATAATATCTGAAAACACAATGCAGTGATGAATTAATTCAAAAATATTTTTATAGTATATTATCTTATCTCGGTAGCGTAACAAAGAAAAAATTAAAGCGTAAAATCTCTCTCACGTGGACAAAAATATAAATTGAAAATTAAATTTTCATTTTATTTACATGTGATAATTAAGATTTTTATTGTGTATTTTAATAATATTCAAATTAGATCTATATCATATAGAATACATTTTTGTAAACTTTTAAATTATATGAAAATATAAATTGTGTAAAATATGATGGAAAATATTTTGTAATGTTTCAAATAATATATCTACAAACAAATTAATTTTTATTTATGAGGAGAGAGGAATTGGAAGCTGTAAGAACAGTTATAGAAATTAATGTTGAAGGAAAAAAAGGTTTTATTTATTACAATTTCAAGTGAAAATATTCTACAACTTAGGAAAAAATTCTTTTATCTTTATAATATTTTACCAACTTAATGTTTATATTAATAAAAATAGTTTTTTCGAAACTGATATTTTGAAAATACAGGTGTTCGGCAATGGCTGATCCCGATCACACTTGCCCATTTAGAACTCACATTCTACTAGGCCATGCAAACTTTCCTCAAGAATTCGAAGACTTTGTTGGGCCACCACTTTTAACAGCTCCTAAACAGACCTCAGCAGTTCCACTAATACGATGGATTCGAAGAAAACAGTCAACCGGTAAAGCAGATACTATTTCTAATACTCCTTCATTTTCCAATGGTACCAATTCTTTTATCAATGTTGCTAATTCAAATAATACAACAAATGACAAGGTTAGCATGACAAATTATAAAAGTTTACATAATCTTAATAAAATTTATTTTTATTGAAAATTTATAATCTATATATCAAGCAGAACTTATTATTGTTGAATTTTGGATTAAGAGATAAGAGCGTAAATAAGCATTTTTTTGTGGACACTTATTGTAGGACTTGAATGGATATCGGAAAGATGTATTAGGTATTTCTGTATTTTTAAAAAGTTTTTTTTCTACAAATAAATCTCCTAAAAGTTGACTATTTATAAAAATCCAAGTACATGTAGACCGTCGTATAAAAAGCTACAAATTATTATTCACTTTATTATTAGTGTAGGTAAGACGAAAGAATGCTCGCCACCTGAATAGTATTTGATGTTACTCAAATGTTTTTTATCTTAATATTATGAAATAATTTGGAAATTTAACATTAACATATACAATACATAATATCAACATTTTATGTTCTTTTAATATTATCAATATATAATTTAGAAGACTGGCGTAATGCTGTAACCTTGACGGTTTTTATGTAAAACAAAAGTTTTTTGTATAAATATTTTGTAATTCCTTGAAAATAATGTATTAATATGTCCATTATATTATGTCAAGGTTACAAGCTTATTAAATTAAAGTTTATTTTTTAAAATAATATTCTATTATGACTAGTATTACATCTTTATATTGACTGTATTACATATACTTGACAATAATTAATTTATTCCATTTAGTAAATCCATTACCATTATTTTTAAAACAATAATTGATTCTTTGTAAAATTTAGAACTGATTATACACATCTCATAGAAAGTCTTATCCAAAAATTAAATTGACAATTGCGGAATTTTAAAGAGACTGTTAATGGAAGTAATGATAATTTTGCTATGCAATCAGTGTCTTATCCGGTGTTTTAGTTTAATCAAAATAAAATAAAAGTCTTTTTATGAATAAGCTCAAATGAGAACTTATTCATAAAAATGGGTTGGATACGCTATTTACTAAATATATATTTTTTTTTTTGGTTACTTTTTTTTAGGGTTGCAGAGGTCGTCACGGTTCGTACTCTAAGCCAAACACACCAACTGGTACTAGTCCACAAATGCCTTTACATGTTAGAAAAGTCGACTCTGCGAGTATTTCTAACTTGGATAAAGATTGCTTTATTATTCCAATAGCCTACCTTGATAGGTTTCTTCCCGATGGAGTAAACGTATGTTACAATAGTTAAATTAAAAAATAATAGAATAAATGAAATTTCTAAAGATTATTAAAATTTTAGCTTCCTATCTCACCAAGTATAAACAAACCTAATTCCTTGAATATGGTTGAAGTCGATGACCCAAAGACTTGTCTCATGTTTCACATGATGACAATTTTAGAACCAATTGATCCAATTTTGGAATCTCCTTTATCAGACCCTATGGCCAGACAAACGGCTGCTGCTTGTTCGCTGCTTAATGAAATAGCCGGAACAAAAGTTGCATCAGAAGGAATGTTGTTAGCCAATTTAGAAAAAGACGGTAATGATTACCATTTAACTGTTTACATTTATAGATTAAAAATTCATATCAGTCTTAATTACGCATAGTATAGCAGTTTTTCCGTTTATCACATACTACGTTTTAAATAAATCGTCTGTATCAAATCCGCGTGAGGTGGCAGTAAACGTACGGAATACAACTCTCAAAAAGTTTGATCCACGAGCTATTAAACATACAACAGATCATACATTTGATCTTTTCACCGAAGTCGCCAACATTGTTTGCCCTCCTATCAGTCAGACCAAAAGGCCTCGAGGTTCCCATACGGCTTACATAATTTCTGTATACAAAGTTTTCGATGGTGATGATAGTGAAAAATTTGAAAAACATTGGCTCTACTGGACAGGTCTAATTATTTAAATTTTGATATTTTCAGTTCTTAAAACTCAGGTTTTCCAATTTATTATATAGGTGCTCGCATGATATATAATTATCTACCTAAATCTACCGGTCTTAGGAGAATTACGTTGCACAAATCACAATCAAATGGCGATAAACAATATGTATTGATGTGTGAATGTTCAAATTTACTTCAAGACTTTACGTCGATAGCAAAGTTACTACCGGCTCTCAAAGCAAGACTGTGTGGATGTACAGGAGTATATCGTTCAATTTTTATTATATGATTATGTACAATTTTGTTGTCTCTGAAATCATTTTTTTAATCAATATAAATAATTTTGTTACTATGAAGTATTCATAATAAAGAAACATCGTATTAATTAACAAAAAAAGTAACTTTCATTTTTGTACATAGATTATTAAACATAATAATAGAAGGGGTTAAATTGAGTTCATAGCACACCCAAACATATATCATCATTCTTTAAAATAACGTATTGTATTTTTTTAAGTATTTAATTTACAAATACGTAATATATAATATTGAAATTACATTAAAATTTATAAAAGAAATATTTATATAAAATATTACATGTTTTATAAAATAAAAATTTGTAATAACGCAAGTGTGTTTTTTTTTGTTGCCATTGTAAAATATTTTATTTTATAATAGTACAAATTAGAGTAAATCGATATGATGAATTTTACCGATATCTGATTCACAAGTTTACTTAAATACATTTAAATATAAACGCATTAAATATGTCTATGTAATAAATGATTATTACATAGACAGTTTCAGCATCTTCAATGCTTTCAATGCAAGACCAACTGTACCGTTATTGATGTAGTATTCGGGAAAAAGCTATGTTTCGCCCTCTTGAGTTTAAAATAACTATTTTTACTTTTAAAGAAGTATTATTAGTAAATAATTGTTTATTTTCCGTTGGAAAATCATAATCAAAATTGTTGTTCTATAAAATTCTTCAATGTTACTATTACATTTAATTAAATTTTCTACTTTGATACACTTAAATATTTTTTTTTTTGCTTAAATTAAATATCTCATATATTTAAGTTGTTCCTTGTAACATTTATTACAATGTTTGAAATGCAGAATTATTAGAAATATCAGTTATAAAACGTATTCTTTTTTAGCTTCGATGCGAAGCTGAGAAGGTATTAATTTTACCATGATGTGTTTATTTTTTTTTTTGTGTCTGTCACTACTTTTTCTCAGCTCTCACTGGACCGATTTCTTTTAACAATACGTCAAAAGATCACAAATTGTATCTAGTTGAAGACATTACCCTTAAAAATTTAAAAATTTTCCCTCGTTCCCCGCAAATGGGGGAAATATCCAAAAAAATTACAAATTTAAAAATCGACAAATTTTGTCATTTTTTTCACTTTTTTTTCTTAAAACTTCCATAACTTTTTCAAAAATCAACAAATCAACATAATTTTTTTTTAAACTAAAACCTTAGATATTTTCCTTTCATTTGATATAATTTTTTTGGAAATTTAACACTTAACCTGCTCATGGGGGGGGATTTAAAATTGCAACTTTTTTACAAAAACTAACTTTTTCAACTTAATTTTTGAAAATGTTCCGGAAATACTGCGTCCTTTAAACATATATCAAATTAAAGCTTATTTTATGTACTATAAAATGAAAAAAAAAAATTTGTCCCGACACTTTATCTTCTGCATGTAAACGGTTGCCGTAGTTAAAAAAACACTATTTTTGTGTTAAAATTTTCGATTTTCAATTTTTAATTTTCAACTTAAAAATGCTATAACTTTTCGAAAAATGCATGTATCAGCACAATTTTTTTTTTTCTAAATACATTATAAGTACATCTTCCATTTGACATACTTTTTATTAAAATTAGACAATTTCCCCTTATATAGGGGGGGTTCAAACTTTGAAACATTGTATAAAAAATAGAACTTTTTCAACTGAACTTTTGAAAATGTTCCGGAAATACTGCGTCCTTTAAACATATATCAAATTAAAGCTTTTTTTATGTACTATAAAATGAAAAAAAAAAATTTGTCCCGACACCTTATCTTCTATGTGCAAATGGCTGTCGAAATTATAAAAAAAATGTAATATTTGCGATAAAAATCACCTTTTATAACGATGTTTTTTGTACTTAAAACTGCCATAACTTTTTCAAATATTAACTAATCAAAATAATATTTCTTTATATTGAAACCTTAGGTAATTTTCTTTCATTTGATATCATTTTTTTTTGAAAATCTAACACTTATTCTGCTCACAGGGGGGATTTAAAATAGCAACTTTTTTACAAAAACTAACTTTTTCAACTTAATTTTTGAAAATGTTCCGGAAATACTGCGTCCTTTAAACATATATCAAATTAAAGCTTATTTTATGTACTACTAAATGAAAAAAAAAAATTTGTCCCGACGACCTATCTTCTATGCGCAAAAGGCTACCGTATTTAAAAATATGCTATTTTTTATTAAAATTCTAGGTTTTGTATTTTATTTTATTTTAAAATATTTTATTAGGGGAATAAACTGACTTTCATGAATATTATATAATTTCATTGACATAGAATAAAGTTCATAAGACATATGATATTATACTTATTAACATTTTTTACTTTTTTAAAGTCGAAAAAGTAATTTTTAAATTTGAGTTAGCTTAAATAGCCAATTTTATCATGCAACAAAAATCAACGAATAGTTGCCGAATGGGTAACACCTTGATCTTTAACGCCTAGGGTACGAGGTTCAAATCCGTTTGTGGCTTCTAAAATTTTGCATTTTTTTTTTGAGTTAGAATAGAATTTTCAAATCATTTGATATTTATCTCATTTAGATTCAATAATTTCAATAAATATAAAGGATCTTATCACTATAGTCTCCCCTCGTGAGAAGAAATTGATATTCATGTTAATATTATTTTACTATGTGGTTCTTTTTCTGGCTACGATTTATTTTGCCAACCCTCACTAGACCTACTTTTTTCAACGATACGTCAAATGATTCATTTAAGTTTATGATATTTAAGTTAATGATTAGTTTAAGTTATTACTCTTAAAAATCAAAAAAATATTCCTTATTCAAATAAAAAGTAGCTTAACTAGATTTGTCCATACAAACAATTAAAATCATTAATTTTTAATATTCTTAAATTATTTATTGTCGAATTAAATTTGATATGATAAAAGTATTCAACTACAAAAGTAAATAATTTTACTTTATAATTTATTAATTTTTTAACTCTATTTCTGTGTGCTACTACCAGTCTATAATATGCCAAATTTTTTAGTAATATGTTGCTATATAAATCATAAATTTAAAAAAAAAATGATTTTTAGTTTCACCTGAAGTTAACGATGGAGTTTTACAATTATAATTATATTTTTGATAATATGCTCAATTGAGTAAATCTTTTTAACTACTTTGGTTTGATTGGTTCATTTAATTAAAGTAAATTATTAAAATTAATTAAGTTCTGAATATTTCAATTGCAGAATTTTTTTAAACACCAAAAGTTATTAGGATATGATTACTATTCTTTCTATTTCAGTTATCTATTACGATAAAAATGTAAAAAAATCGAATTTTTCTGACAAATGTACTGTAATTAGTAATTATAAAATTTCCAGATTGCATATTAATCTTAAAAATTTCATTTTTTTCAATTTAATAATGTCAATTTCAAACTTGCAAGTTGAACTATAAGTTATGGTAACAAATTCATTTTTTAGCTTCGATGCGAAGCTGAGAAGGTATTTTTCATTAAAACTTTCACTTTAAAAGACAATAAAAAATAGGTTCAAAATGATTACCTTTAACATATTAAAAATCAAAATCAGTATTAATTTAATACAATTTTTTTTGTTCTTAATTATTTTTTTTTATATGTAAATACTTATTTTTTAATAATAAGTAATAATATTAAAACTTAGAAGTAATAGAAAAAGTTTAATTGCACATTTGAAAACATCACGAAAAGTTTATTTAGAAAAGTATATTTTTTTTCTGATGAAAGTTCCTTTTGTTTAGTGTATTTATTCATAAGTAACAAAATTTTTTTATTAAAAAGTATTGCATAAATTCCTTTAAATTTGTATACGCATTAAAAGTATATGAATATACAACTCCTTTTTATTTTTATAATATCTCCGTAAAAATTACAATATTATATTATTGAATACCACTTTCATACTCAATTTAATTACTGTAATTATTATGTATTCATATATTATAGTTATAAATCGGGGTAAAATTAAGGGAATAAGTGTTATTGTTGTTTTTGAAATAATCTACCAATTTCATTTTTTTCTATTTAATAATATTTATTTCAAACTTGCAAGTTGAGTTAAAAGTTATGGTAATAAATTCATTTTTTTTTTATTAAAACTTTCACTTTAAAGAACAAAAAGAAGTAGGTTCAAAATGATTACTTTTAACATATTAAAAATCAATAATAATTTGAAAATAATTAATTATAAAAATTATATAATATATAATTAAAATAATTACTAATCTGGATATAATTAAGGAAATAGGAGTTGATGTTGGGTTGGGTTGGTTACATTTTTAACTTTATAATGCTATAACTCATTGAAAAGTGTACGAATCAACACAATTTTTTTATGAGAAATAATATTTTTTAATAATCCCTTTTTCATTCGACATACTTTATCTTAATCAGGGTATTAATAAGAAACTAGCAGATAATGTAGCTTTTGTAATTATCCACCAATTTCTTAGAATTAAACACTATCTACTGATTTGCATCGAAGCGTTTCTTATGATAGTGATTTTAATCACTGTCAGATTAAATCTATACTGGACCCAACTATGCAACATCCCCACTATGCCGCGACCCCACTGTGCTGGGTTTTTAATATTAATAGTTGACAGAAATTCCTAATGTAAATAAAAATTCTTAAAACAATTGGTTATTATGGACACTAATCTAACTACTAGTATTGATAGAGATCACGAATGAATATCAATGGTATTACAGACTCTCGAGAAAAAATTGTCATGTATCATATTTTGAGTAAAAACTGAAGAAGAAAAATTAGATCAATATCTACCTAGTGTTGGAAAATGGAAAAATATAAGCGAGAATGAATTATTTTATAACTAAAAGGCATTTTTTCCATATATAATTTCTGCAATGTTTCAAAAATACATAAAAAACATGAGTAATGTTACAATAGTATACTATTCTAATCCTAAATCCTGTTCTGGTCCTCTCATTATATTCAACATACCTACATAATTACAAGAAATAATTATCAAGTTCACAAAAATCACTTTTTTATTTTTTTCGAGAAAATGTAGTTAAACCATATCTTAAAAATCCGATGGAAAAATTTAATTAAATTTTACATAAAGTCCACATGGTTTAAACAATTGGGTTTTTCCTTTTCTTTGAAAATTTATGATAATACGGCTGTTTAAAAGCAACTCCCTTTGTCTAGATTTTTCACGAATTATTTGATTGTAGACAAAAGAATTGTATTTAAATTATTTTATAAATCAATTTTTTACATAATCACAAAATATTAAATTGAAATTTTAATGAAATAATCTACTAATACATAGCACTTTATTATTCAATTAAAGCTGTTCCATACATGTTACTAAGAAAAATAAACNGTTCAATTAATGCTGTTTCATACATGTTACTAAGAAAAATAAACAAGCAATTTTTGTACGTTTCCAAATATTTAAAAAAATATATTTAATTAAGTTTTCTGTTAATAGTTTCTATGGATAAAATTGTTTATTTGTAAATTAGCAAACACTTTTACTCTCAGGTTAACTTTGAGAATTTTTTGACTTTCAACATTATCATCAATTTTTTTAATTATTCTCAAAACTAACGTCGTTGACATTTTCAAGTTTTAATTATTAAAATTATTTGTAACGATGAACACGAAGACTAAAAAAATGTTTGCCCAACTCAAAAAATTGCGTGGAAAACCTACAATTCCGTTTAAGAAACAGGCTCCTGTCAATAAAAATAAGTGTTTGAGTGACAATCCTAAAATTGAATCCAATATTAAAACTACAGCAAAAGACATGCCTAAGCGTTCGTACCGCAAATCTACTCGATCCAATGCAGTTTCAGTAGAAAACTATGAACCGCTCGCCAAAGAAATAATAGAAAAAATTGACCGATCACGTGCATCTTATTGGAAGGACCCTCACGAAATACTCGTAGAACTGTTTTCAACACAATTTGACGAATCATCTACGAAAAGAAATGTCGAACATGACGATGAGACTTATGTAGTTGAACGTCAAAAAAGTATGAAATAAAATTGTTTTAATCATCGGCTATATTTGTTATTTTTTACAATAATAGTCATGCTTAATTTGTTAATATTTATCAGGTTACGAAAATATGGATATACATCCTACTAATTCGGTTAAGTCGACTGAACTATGTAATAGTTCACAATCGTTGAAAAGGGCAAATACATTTGATGGATATGAGCCACCAAAGAGGTGTAAATACTCAAGCTGTGTGGAGTTTCATTCGAGTAAATACAAAGAAAATAGAGTAGTATTGAAAATAAGGGCCACATCTTCAACATATGATTCAGACGATGAATCGAAAAATAAAGACTATTCAGAAACTGACTATGATTGCGATGGTAAAAAAATGATTTATACACTTTAATGAAAACATTCATAATAATAATATTTTAATTCGCATTTTTATTTCTTAAAATTCAACAGGACTTTTCTCTAACACAACACGGTCTACAGACGCTCTCGACGCATGTAAATCATCGAATAGACTCAAATACTCGAGTAGCGTTGAGATTTACTTGGCCCAACCTGATGAATTGGAAGACAGAATAGTCTTAAAGATTTCAAAAATAAATTCTTCGGACGATTCTGATTCTGAATCTGATTCTTCTTCTTCTTCAAGTTCTGATTCTAGTAGTGATTCTGATTCAAGTTCTGATTCTAGTAGTGATTCTTCTTCAAGTTGTGATTCTAGTAGTGATTCTGGTTCTAGTTCTGATTCTAGCTCCGATTCTAGTTCTGATTCTGATTCTAAAGAACATTCAGAACACGAATAACATTTTAAAAGTTTAAAATTATTTTATAATCTATCAAACAGTGTCGAAGAACATTTTTAATTGAGTTACCTCCCCAAGTTATTTCATGTAATCAAATTTGTTAAACTTTTAAAACTTTACGTTCCTTTTATCATCCCTATTAAAATCATTAAATTATCGTTATTTTATATTTTGTTTATATACAAAGAAAAAAATACGAACTGTACACATTTCGTTTCTTGCCTTTTGCCTAATTTATTTTATTGTTATACATTTTTTTTTCTTACATTTGTTTTTATTTCTCTAAAAATTTTTTGTTACTATATTTGTTTTTAATAAATTTATATGTTTATGAGAAGTTTTTTTGTTTTAAAAACTGGTATGACTAGAAAAATAAAGAAGTAGTATTTTAGTCTATTTTTAAAATGTTAATTATCAAACCAATATATTGAATTAATTTTACAAAGTAGGTTAGTTTTAATAAAACCTACCTTAAAAGAACATGTTTTGATATTGTACTCATTATGGGATGTGCGATCGAGAATTGATGCTCGTCTGATGAAATGTAGCCTACTGGTCACGGTCTCTAAGGTAAAATACAGTTTGAATGGGCGGTCTCGAGCAGGCTACTAACATATGCCCCTCCCCCCTCAAAAAAAAAACAAAATATGTTCTTTTAAATAGGATAATTGCAATTGTAAAGCAACTCATTTTTATGACTTGCATGATTATAAAAAATACAGAAATAATTTTTCATTATTAAATCAATTACTTTTGATTAAATTTTTTTTTGTGACTTAATACACCTTCTTTATATTACTGTATCCATTGTTCTCTTATAATAATTTGAGCTTTTAGAAAATACACACTTTTTAACTAAAATGTCAAAACTATCATAGTTATGAAACGTAAGTTACCAAATTATTGTCTAAATCTATTAATAGTATCACTAGAACTTTAAAATAAATTGTGTATCATTAAATTTTTATAAAGACTAATTTTTTGTTTTTATGTTACATAACATACTAGTTATCAATGATTGTTTATTAGATATGCCTATAAAAATGCAGAATATTTTTTGAATAGACCTCAAATTTCGATGTTTAGGTTTGTATGCACAAACATATAATGTCTTCTATAGAATATGGCGTTAACACGAACAAGACAATTCCATTAAACGCCTGGTTGTGTATGAAACTTGGCGCACTTCTACAAGTTGTAATAGAGGTTTTAAATTACACGTTTGCTTCCTGCTGGCGTCTTCTGTAGTCCTAGAACCTCTTTATTTAAATGATACATTTTTACGCGCGAGCATAACATAATTTAACATCAAATCGAAAAATATGCAATTTATACTATAGTATTTGTGTTTTGCATTTCGTCTGCACCTCATACTCTGGGCTCCTGGCGTACCAGGTAAGGAAGATAACAGAGTACGAGGTGCAGACGAAGTACAAGACATAAGTACTCTGAAATGTCGAGGACTAGAGTAGGTAAGTAAAAAAGGAAAAACAAAGACTTGACTTTATGTAGTAAGCCGGACGGCGACAACCGAGTACTGAGACTGATGAATGATACAAAGCATTGGAATCGACTGACTTCGATGGCCAGGTCTTATGGATTAAGTAATTCAGACGATTGCCAATTTTGCAATAAATATTAATCGTCTATTTATTAGTCTCTAGAAGTGGATGCACTGTCGGTATTTTATTATAATAATTTTTCACAACAATGGTAACGTAACACCATCACATTAGTATTACTAATACATATACAGACAGATTCATTAAGGATACTCATGTTCTCAGAAACTTTTGAAAATTGTAATTTTTGTAAAGTCAAATATTGTTTGTTTAAAAAAACTATAGAATAATATGTAGTTAAATAATTATTTTTTCATTAGTTCAGGTATAAAAAATCATAACATTAAGTTTTTTAAATGAGAAACCCTATTTTTAACTTAAGAATATGATAGAAAAAAAATTTACAAACAATTTTGTTCTCATAATTTTTTTATCCGATCAACCGTTTGTCAGTTTCAGCTTGTTAAAGTTAAACGTTTTTAAACCAAATTTCTATTATTATTCTACTGTTTTGTATACAGAAGTAATAATAATAAATTATGGCCCATTAAAACAGATTATTTACTACTTAGAATCCGAATCTTAAAACTATTTTAAAAAACTAATGGTGGTTGATACGATAAAAAAAATTATAAGAACAAAATTATTTGTAAATTTTAGCTTCGTTGCAAAATTAAGAAGGTATTAAATCTACTATAATGTGTTTATTAATAATTTTTTTTTATGTCTGTCGCCATTTTATCTCAGCTTTTACCAATTTTTTTCAAAAGAACACAAATCATATCTGATTGAAGTCATTGCCCTTAAAAACTCCCTTATTTCTTGTAAATGAGGAAAATCCTACAAAAAAATTTGATTTTAGAAATTAGTAAATTTTGACATTTTTTTATTTTTTTATTCTTTAAACTATGACAGTTTACAGGTATGGCAACTTTTTTAAATCTAAATGAATCAAAATCATTTTTTTTATATCATTACCTTAGGTATCATCATTGTCAAATTAATACCTACTCAGTTTCGAATCGAAGATAAAAGGAACCTAATTGAATTTTAATTGAGGTCTTTGCAACCCTAATCGTGTTAATACTTATTAAATAGATGCGCGGAAATTATTTCAATATCATAATTAATTATTATAATTATAAAACCTCTTCCTCAGTAATTATTTTATAATTTTTTTGAGAACAAAAAGGTTCAATTATAACAAAGTTTTTTTTGTATAAATAAGTACTATTTTTGAAGACTTTTTTTACTTAATAGACTAATTCAAAATAAATTAAAAAATATTTTTGTTGATTATTATTTTATATAAATTATTTGTTCATACTATGCAAATAATACGTTTGCTAGAATCTTTAATTTATTCTTCTTGTCAAATACATAGATCAAATTATAAAACCAAAGTTACAAATTCTTTTATATTAATACCTATTTAAATTCATGATAAAAAAATTATTACAAATTATTAAATGATCTCAAGGACAAATAAAATAAATAGAGAAAAATAATCTCTGATACTGCTGTTTTGACTATGTTCTATTGGACCAAGGACTAGGAGTGTATTTAGTAATATTTAATGTAACAAAATGGTTATCATTGCAATAATACTCAAACGACCAATTTGACATCGGTCAATAAGGATGTAGGCCTTTTATACCGAACTTTAAGACTGCTAAACACGTCTATATTGGTCAAACACATGCGAGGTTTTTTTTACACTAGACATTACAAAATAGTTAATGTACGAATGTACGAAAGAAATTGATGTTTTAAAATTAATTGATTTACGAATAGTCAATGAGCAGAATGTGTCAGAAAGATAGGATAGAATAGAATAATCATATTAAAATAATTAAAGTATGTTAATTTAATGACGAAACATGTTCAAAGAAAACCTCGTGACAATGCACGAATATAGAAAAATTTAATGGACGAAAGAAAGTGATGTTGTACAAAAGTTACCACAATCATAATACAATGATGTACAAGCCGTAGCCAACGAACGTGTCTCCATCCACAGCTCGATCGCCAGGGCCATTAGTATAGTTTAAAAAGCCATGGAAATTTTAAGTATACAAAAGAAACAATCAGTAGATGACTGGAGATATGGATTAGGCGACTGACCAAAAAACAAAACCGCCAGACCACTTGACGGCGACAACACATAATGATCCGGAAAGGAAAAAACGTCGACACCATTGCATGCATAGTTGACAGACACCTGGGACTGGTTAAATTGTTGACAGTATTTAAGTGATCAGCTGGGCGGCTTCTTATCACGATGACAATTTATAATGAACGATTAATAATGATTTGTACAACAAGATAAATATAAAAGGGATTGTACGACTAAATTATTAAGGATCAATAAATTAAGTTATTACTGAATTTTAATATTGAAAATAGTTTTGATTCACCACGAAATTAACACCACTTAGACAATAACACTGCATAATGTAAAATAAAATGTCATTTAATTGAAGAATTATTTGTTTAATTTTTGTAATAATTTGTATCACTTTGTAAAAGCAAGTCTTTAATATATTCTTATACTTATAAAAATTCAATTGAAAAAATTATTTTAAGTTTCTAATGTAGTTTATCTATTTATTGAGAATTAGCTATTTTAGATATTTTCAACTTGAATACGTCATGTAACATCGTCCCGAACGCTATTAATAACAATTCAACTGATTATCCAAAATGCCAAACCTGTCTGAATAAACGTGATTACATAGTATAAGACGATATTTATAATACAATTTACATTTAAAAGAAAACTTGATAATTGTTATCAACTATTATCACTTATGAACGCTATTATCAGACCACAAATACATTCAATTTTACTTGAGTAATTTAAAGATCTACATTGATATATTTTTAAATGTCGTTGTATTTATAAGTTTTAAATTATTTTTTTACTTGAAATAGTGACGTAAAATTAGTGGTTGAGAAAAATTTACTGGTAAAATGATGCGTTATGAAGAAGGTGATCTTATGGACCATAAGCCGTGTGCTGGAATAAGAGCAGATTTAAAAATGTGTCTATTGGAATCTGACTGTTGTAAAATTGTGAGTTATAATTCAATATTTATAAACTCAACTAATTTCTATTTGATTAAAAGGAAAAGAAAACGCCACGAGAGTGTCTAAGAGAAAAAAATTGTCCCCCAGAATGCATAGCTCTACAAAATACATTTTTTGAATGCAAAAGATCCATTGTAAGTAGATATTTATATTTAGTTTAAGGCTGATAGTTTTGTAGATTGAAAAAGTTTACACTTAAAAGATTTTTTTATATTACTTATATCTATACTGTTATTACTCTATGCCAATGCTAGATATTGTGGGGCCCAATTTAAAAACTTTATTTTTTTTTAGTAAAAAGAGACTATTGTTGACTATTGCTTTTTATCTATGCCTTACATTTGGACCTACTAATGCATCCCCCTAGATAATTGCATTTGTGACTTCTACTATAAATATTAAGTTATAATCTCCTAAAATTATGAAGTTTAAATAAAAATTATGTTTTAAATATAAATTATGTGTTAGTTTAAATCATTTTTTTTTTTTAGTTGGATAACAGACAAAGATTTCGAGGACGTAAAGGATATTAATTTACACTAATCTTAAAATGTTGTGATGTATTTTAAATAATTTTTATTTTAATTGATAAATTTATGTAAAAATAATGCATTAGTAAATATACAATTATTTTTTAGTGTTTCATTATTTTGATAAACTGATCTTCACATCGGTTACCATATTTAAATACAAATTCATAGTAGTATAATAAACTATTTATATTTTGATAGAAAATTTGTAAACAATTATTTAAATTTAACAATAATAACAAATCAAATGTGATTTTTTTTTTTAATCATTGTAAATATTTATGGACATCAAAAATGTTTTTTGAAGTTCCACCTTTCAAGAGCAATATCTTTTTGTTGGTTAGTTCCTAGTGCTTTTACAAATGGCATGATATCTAACAATATATCTTTGGGTGATTCATGTGAATCATGATACCACTCTCTTACATCCCTATAAATTTGTACATCGTTATTATATTGAAAATGTTTAGGCTTAATAATAGCTCTAAATGTTTTAATAGGATTTTTATTAGCTAGCATAAGTCCACGAACTGCTACTGATAGTGAAGATAGACTAATTTCATAAATAGATACACCAAATTTGAAACTTGAATTCATAATAACATCAGCAACACTTATCGCATCTGCTCCTTCACACACATCATTTAAATTTGAAAAACGAGATAAATAGTTTTCTTGGAGAAAACCTAAAACAGTATTTGGTTGCATTGCAAAATTTTCAGCAATATAATCTGGATTATATGTAAACTTAAACTGGAGAGGAGACTTTACTATTTCTTTTTTAGGGTATATGACCCTACCAACTGAATGAAATAAATCAAGGTTTTCATCTTTAGACTTAAGAGAAGTTTTAGTAATTTTATTTTGGATATTCATACAAAGAAAGCTTAAATTTATGATTGAGGACCTTAAATCACCATTAGTTTCATCATATAAGTTATTCATTTCAGAAGTACTTGGTAATCTTATGAGAGAATTTTTTTGTTTTTCAGCCTTAACTATTTGTTCAAGAACAGATAATACTGATTTTCTTGTAACAAGATTAAATTTTATTTGCTTCACTTGAAGTTTCTCAAATATTTCATTAGGAAACAAATCTCTTATAATTTTTTCATTGTTAATAATAAAAACTATAGGAAATGACGACACTGTGTTAAACCTTGTCATAATATCTTGAAATTCATCTGGTTTATCTAAGAATATGTTTGGTAAATCTTTGATTAATAAAAACTGACCATTAGAACTGTTACAATTAAGACTTTTATATCTAGTGGCACCCCATATAAAATCTTGAAATTTATCTTGTACACTTTCATAATAAAAGTTTTCACTACATTGATCGTAAATAGAGTCAATTGTTATAGGTGTTACCCATTCCACACACATAAATCCACATTCTTTGCCTACTAAACGAATTGTAGTTGCTTTGGCACAACCTGAAGGTCCAGTTACAAGAAGGAATTTGTTTGATCTACAATTTTTCAGGCTACCAAACCACTGTTTTATTTCTTTTATTTTACCAGAGTGAACTGCCAAGTTAGATACATTTTGAGGAGCATATTTATCACACCAGCTTGATTTAACACAATTGCTTTGTGAATGCTGTCTTTTAACATTTTTTATGGGTTTAGGTTGCTTATTTACTGTAGGTTTAGGTATTGATGAAACCTTATCTTGAAAAAATGGTTTAATCCATGCTTTTTTTTCAGGGCTCATTTTCTAAAAGTATAAATTTAAAAATATATTTACATATAAGAAATTCTAAAATAAATAATAATAAGAAACATATTAATGATTAACTTTATTAATAGTTCAAAAAAAATTTTTTTTTCTTTTATTACCCACTGTTAAATTTACTAACAGATATGTTAGTATTATAATATAATTAAATATTATAGTAAGTAATTTTAATTTTAAAAATGATTAGGGCAAATCAGTAAATATTTTAAATTATGTACTAACAACTTAATATATATTAATGAAATAAAAATAATAGATTTATATTTGTTTTAAATAATTATTTCATCTTAATGATATCTGAAGTTTCTACCTACCAATGATGCGTTAAAGTATTAAGATAAATGTCAATAGAGACTTTTAATATAAGTCTTTATTTTTAACTTCATTGCTAATTTATTATAGAACTTTCTCTTTAAATAATAAGTAACAGAAAAATGAAAACTTTAAGAAACGTTTTTGGTCAGTTATCACTCACTAGAATTAATTTCTTAACAAGACGGATTCGTTAAGGTGTCAGGACTCTGCTTATCACTTGATTAAAAAGTATTGATATGTACTTGAGTAAATCACTAGGAGCGCTAATTACTCGACGAAAGCTCAACAACTAATTGAAACGTTTTCGGCTGCAATGATTAAACTAATTATTTAAACAAAAAACTTAAAAAAACGCAGTCAAAAAGACCTCACAATATTATTGAAGTTATTTTATATTCAAATTCACAATTCATATAGATCTTGAAATTTAGATACAAAAGATACGAAATTCTAAGATTTTTCATTAGATTTCAAAATACTTTTATAATAATTTAAAAATAATATATTTTGTAAGTCTAAAAACGCAATAATATAAAAAAAAAAAATTCAACATAATGATAAGTTTTTAGATTTGTCATATTTTCATTATTCACAAAGTTCATTAAGAAAAAAAATAACAATTATAATTGTCCTATTCTTTAAATTATAGTTGTTATATTGTAGGTCACTTATTTTCAGCTTCAAAGAATTTAGAAAAGATTTTTTATTAAGAAAGAATATATAATAATTTTATTGGTATTTAAAGTCAATTTTAAATGAAAATTACTTAGCTGATTATAATTTTACAATTATAAAAATTCAATAATTAAATATATATCAATTAATATAATACTATATAATATATTTGTAATTACTAATTACTATATCTAATTAAACATTTTGTAAGCTCTATTTCATATAACGTTTTTGACCATTCAATTATATTTATCAAATAAAATTTTCAAAATACATAAGTAACTAAAAAGGATATTACTAGAACCAATGACCACAAATATTAAAAGTAACTGGAATGATTATGAAACTTATATAGAAATACTGTTTTAAAATTTGAATGCCAATTATTAAATCATCAAAAATTTAGTTTTTTTTATTAATGATTAATAATTTAATTAATAAAAATATTAATGCTATTTTCAATTGAAAACATTTTGATATGTTATAACATAAATAAATTGAAGTAAATATATATTTATATTTAGACTGATAAAAAATAAAATTCAAAAATACGAATTTCCATTAGTGCACTAAAATTGTAATCTAATGTTTTAGTGTACTAAAACATTTGTCAATGATTAGTGCAAGCTCAAAAATAGACCCCCGGTCTCCATACTGGTATTCATATCTTTTTATATAATGTTTGTAATTTTAAATTGATGATTTTTAATAAATATAACAAGTATTTAAAAATATTTGTTAATCAGGCAATTTTATTATAATATAAGTAATTATACAGTAAATTAATGTTTTATACATAGAATTTTTTACAGCACTGTACTATCAAGCACAGTTTTTTGAAATAGTATATCAATAAAAGAGAACACAATGAAATAGTGATCTTTGACATTTTTCTTCATACTTTACTATTAGTTGGTCTATATCATTATCTAAATCATCACTTCGAGATAACTGAAATGTAATAATAAAATTTTTAAAAATGTTCATCTATATTGGTTAGCATAAATTTTACCAATGTAACAAGTTCACATATAAAAAATGCTCCTATAGTTGCTTCTTCGTGGTTATCTTGAATATCAATATTTATTATATGAACAGGTTTGTTTCCAAAACTTAAAATTGACTCAAAATCTAGACAAAGAGGATGTTTTTAGCCAACATTAAAATAATTAGTAAAAATTCTTTTTAAAAGGAAAATATTATTAAGGTTCTTATGATAACTTTAATAATTTAATTAATTTGTTAAGCATGGTATATTTATAAAGTGTATATAAAATATCATAGACACAAAGGGGTAATACATGGCGTACTTAATTTTGCCGGCCCTAATGACCTTTGCTCATCCAACATATTTTTTTCCTTTTTATTTTATTTGAATAAGCAATAAAAAAGCCTACAAATCTATAATTTATATTACTTTATATTTTAATTCCACCCGAGCTAATCTCACCCAGTACCCCAACCCTAAATGCAGCCCTAACTCTATGTATTTCAAAATAAATGTATTATAATTCAATGGATACTTATCCTAAGGTTCTTATTGACACATCAACATTTTTTTTGTAAGAAAAGCTTAATGGCTATTTAAACATTTTCTTTTCTTTATAAGAAATAAAAAAAATGTTTTTCATGTAGTCCAAAACTGTAAAAAAATTTAAAAAATAAAAGTAACTTCTTTAGGTCAAAATTATTATATATATTATTATTATTTTTATTAAAAAGGATAATTTTAAAATAGATTGATGTAAAATGTACATAAAATTGATAAAATAATAACTATTAAAACTACTAATTTGCCCTCATGTTATTTTGATTATTACAAATATTTATCATAGACTTTAGATTGAAGCTGGGCTAAGTTGACATTTTTCCCACATAAAACAATACATTTATATAACAATAAATATAATTCTTTGAATATTTTGAGTGAAAGATAGAGAATAATTTTTTAACTTGTGCATTTGGTCTCCATAGTATGATTAGTATTACTCATAATTAAGGATATCATAAAGAAAAATATCACCTTTATGTGATTATCAAATTGATTTAAAGTTAATAATTTTTTTTTAACTTAGTTAAGCTTATAATAATTTTCACTTTAATTTTTAACTAACTATTAAAATTTATTTTTTAAATTTTAACTATACAGTATTGTTTTTATTTAACTTATCTTGAGTTAATTATTTCCATTAACTTCTCTATTTCTGTTTATTTCTTAATATAAAGCTTCCATTTCATGTTTTTAATCAATAACAAAAGTACTCTAGGTATAATTTCATGGTAATTGTTTGTCATTAAACAATAAATATCTTAACTTAACTCATTTTTATTATCATCAAAATATAACTTACATTCAAGTACTTGATCATAGACTCTCTCTTCACAAGTAATGACTACATTAAATTTTTCATCGCATTCTTGAAATCTTTCAGGATGTTGTTTAATACGTCGATTTCTATCTAACATATTGAGTAATCCATTTTGGGTATAACTATGATAGTCATTACTAAGGAAAACTATAACTTGAAAAATGAATTGCTTAGATTCTTAAAAAACATAATGTGTAGTAAAATATTAAAATTTATTAAATAACCAAAGGATACTATGATTTATCCTTGTTATAGAGATCTCTATAAATTTCATCATATGAACATCCAAAATCATAAATATTTGGTTTATCAAGTGCTGTTCCTGGTAATTTCACTTTGTCACCTGTTCCAAACGATCTAACATTGAAACCTTTTTTACTAAAATAAATATTTGAATTAGAAGAAATTTAAAATGTTAATACCATAGTAAGTTATTTAAAAAAAATTAAAACTACAAACATAATGTAATTAAAATTTATTTAATATACATGAATTATAATTTGTGGGGTTGACTTGTTCTATTGGGTAGAGATGTAAGTTTTATCACACGGCGTCTGGGATTAGATTCCCAGGATGCCAACAAGATTTTTCTTTTGATTGTCTCATTTTATAATAATGATTATAATTACCTTAAGAATGCATGAGCCTCCATACTCCTATTCATGTTGCTGGAACATACAACTGCTATTTCCAATTTGTCGTTCATTATACTTGAAAAATTAATTTTTGTAGAGCATATATTTTAAATATTATGTGTTATAATATTTTAAATTAATGTTGAAGTAGCTAAAATAGATAAAATTGTAATTCAATATTGTGGTTTTAACACACTAGATAAAAGTAATAAATTTTAGTTAAATTGTAAAAAATACGTGTGAAAGTGGTACTACTTTATAATAATTTGATTGTTTTTAATAGTTTTTCTCAATAATTTGGTCAATTTTACAATCATTTGGTTTGTTTTAATGATAGTTATCATTTTGGTTGATGTTGTTCTTATCAATATTAGACTGATTGATAACACTATCAATAAAAACCAGTGGTGTGAGTTGTTTTTACATATTCGGTGGTAAATAAATTTATGAAGTAAATTGTGGTCCCGACTAACCACTGTTATTAGTGAAAATGGTCAGGAAAAATATTTTTTTTTTATCAAATGATTAAATTAAAATTCTAGAAATTATAATATTAAATATGACTATTTATTAATGATTAAAAAATAATAATTTTCTAATACTTTAAAGAGGTATGAAAAACTGGTAGTTTATTATTCCTAAATTTTTTTCTACTGAATTAATTTTAATTATGAATAATTTATTTACACTTTGCAAATGCTATCCAAAAAAATAAAAATAATAATCTTCCTTAAAAAGTAATTCTATTATTACCACACTTCAATTATCACAATACTTCCTTATTGATTTTAGATATTAAAATTTATTGTTAATAATAATACATTTTTTTTGTTAACATGGAATGTTTTTCTGGGTTGTTAGCATCTATTTATATTATTATGTAATCTATACAATAAGAACTAATCTCTTATGGCTAATATTTCTTAAAATTTTAATTTAAAATTAAAAAATATTATATATTTTTAACCTAAAAGTCATAAAAAATATTAAAAAATCGCTATACTATGTCACTATCATCAGTGCTAATAATAAACTAACACTCCTAAAATACTCCTTTATAAAAGGTCCTCCTCAGAGACCTTGTTTTGTGGCTTTTTGAGTTAAATATTTTTGATTGTTTTCAGCGCGATATTTCATGTTAATACTAATTACTAGTATTCTTAAAATCAAAATGCCGGATGCACATACTTATCTTTATAGTGCCTTAGTCCGAACCACTAGCTAAATAAAAAAAAACAAATTATTTCTCTAAATAGTTTATGTTGATTAAAAGTATGCTTTGGTATACAATGTACATCTACTTATCGTTTGGAGAATTATCATATTAAAAAAAAAAAAATAGAATTTAAATACCTGCTATACATTTTATATTCATGACATATACTTATTTATAAGCTTAAACTCAAAATTTTATTTTATAAATTCATACTAACTAAAATCAACATTACTATTAATTCATTTAGATGTGTAGACTACAAACAAATAGAATATTTAGTCTCATTTCGAAATATTACGTTTTTTTACTTAAGCTTGTTAACAGAATGCCTTAAAAAAGTAGTAGCTATATATCAGCAGAAACGTTATATCTAAAAACAATATTCAATGTTAAACATTAATTATGGAACGCTATTAAAAAATTTATTCACGTTGTAAACAACTGATAAATTTTTTATTGCAAGTAATTCTTTGACAATCGTGCTTAATCTAAGCTTCAACAACATATTTTCTTTTTCCAGTAGAAATAGCTTCAAAGTCATCTAAAATATTACAAAAAAATGTATAATGTACAACATAATTAAACAACTAATCAAAAAATTAAAATGCCGTGTTAGTGGAAAATTTTGCGGAATTCTAAGCAAAGGAATCTTATAGTGACATAACTAACAACTTTATTTGGGGGACATTCTTTTTTTAGTTTATGAGATACTCTTAATAGAACCAAATTAATATACTATTTATAGTAATAAATAGGTACTTGGGAGGTGCAATAACCCTTTTAAACCTATTTGTATACGTCACTGGAGTCTTTAAACTTCTATTTGAATGTGGTTCAGATATCATTATCTTTTTTATCAAAATTATGATGTAATTTTTGTAAAACTTAAGAATAATAATTTAGAGCCCATTGATAGACTATATTACTCCTGCTTATGGCTTCTCTAAATCCGGATTTAATGTAGAAATTACTATAATAATAATAACATAATAATAGCCATATGGCTATTATGTTATGATAATACAAAATTTTAAATGTTATTATCATCTTAAACCATGTTTTCATTAGAAACGTTCTAAAATTAATTCTAGTGTTAGGAATAAAATTATTAGGGTTCGCCAACGATATATTTTTGGATATCGATATTGTACTGAATTTCAGTAATATTATATAGCAATATTGAAAAAGAAAATTGTTCCCAATATCGTATGAAAAAATAAATCGATATCGAAAAAAAAATTAACCTAACTTTGAATATATTATATAAATATTGATTTTCACATATTGTGCGAATGTGAAGCCTTGTCCATACTAAGATCAAACTACTCCTTTAGTAAACTTTTCCTGAAAAAGAAGATATTAAAAACCCAAGACCCAGACAGATACTTAATTTCGCCAGAAAGACAGGACTCTAAGGTCATCTACGGAGGATTACTTGATTGTCCATCCTTTATGAAGGATATCCTTTATAAAATATTATGAAATATAGAATTGAGATAAGACCAAAAATTATATTTATTGGTACAAAATTCTATTTTTAGATTAAGTTTTTTATTATGACATTTTTGTTATTCATATTTTTAACAAAACACGAAAAAAGTAAGGTATGAGGAGAGTTAGAGAAAGAAATTTTAGACTTAGAAGAATTACAACAACGACTGGTTGAAACTCAGTCTAGAAAATAAAATGAAACTGAACCCAAATAAAAATCCCTAATAAATCATAGAGATGAAGATGACGATGTTTTATTTTGCTTAAATTTTATGTTTGAAAAGAAGAAAAATTGTTTTCAATTATGACTTAATGTAATAAAAAAAATATGATTAGCACTAATAATTTTTTTAATTTAAAACCAGAATACTGAAAATATAATAGTATTATTCAAAAAACACAAATTCATCCATTTAATATATCCAATTTGTATCATAAAGTCTTGTAACAAAAGAAAACTAATTTCTTTATAATAATAATTAATTTGAAAATATTTTATTATCATTATGAGATGTAGCTAATAACTATAATTTTTTGATATTAATATCATTTTATTTGGTTGGTATGCCATAGCCTGATTTTTACAACAATGGTAACTTAACGGTATTCTTGAAAATAAAAAAAAATGATTAAAGATTTAAATATTAAATTTAATCTTTGAATATCATTTTTTTATTCGATATTAATTAATTTTTTCATACGATATCGGATACAATTTTTTTTTTAATATTGCGATATAATATTGCTGAAATTAGGTACGATATCGATATCTAAAAATATATCGTTGTTGAACACTAATAAATATATTCAAGAATAAAATTTAATAAGAAATTAAACTTTTATAGAATAAAGCATCATCTTAATCACTCATCTAATAGGAATTTTTTTTTTGAGGGCTTAACAAGAAATCACTTTTTTTTTGTTACAAAACTTTATCATTACAAAGTGGTTATATTCAATGGATGAAATCGTTCTTTATTATATTATGGTTTCAGTGTTTTGATTTTAAATATTAATAATTTAAAAAACAGTTTATAAGTGCTGTTTATATTTTTTTATTGCTTTATCATAACTATAAACAATTTTTCTTCTGTACAAAAATAACATTTAAACTTTTATAGAATAAAATAATAGATAAAACATCATCTTCTTCATCACTATCATCTAATTGGCATTTGATCATTTTTTCTTTGAGTTCAATAATTTCATTATACTTTCCAGATTGAGTTTCAACCAGTTGTTACTGTATAACTTCTAATTCTGAAATTTATTTCACTAATTCTTCTCAAATCTTACTTTTTTCTTAAAAATAGGAATAACAACATTGTCATAATAAAAAACCTAACCTAATTTTAGCTTCGATGGGAACCTGAGAAGGTATTAATTTTACTATAATGTTTTTTATTTGTGTGTCTTTTACCACTTTTTCTCAGCTCTCACCGAACCGATTTCTTTCAACGATACGTCAAAAAATCATGAATCGTATCTAATCGAAGACATTACCCTCAAAAATTCCCTCGTTCCCCGTAAATAGGGGAAATTACAAATTTAAAAATCGTTAATTTTCAACATTTTTTTTACATTAAACTGCCACAACTTTTTTAAAAATGACCAAATCAATATCAATTTTTTTATTTATAGATACATAAGGTATTTATTTATCATTTGGTATATTTTTTTTATAAATCTGACCCTTTAACTGCCCACAGGGGAGGATTTAAAATGACAACTTGTTCACAAAAATTAACTTTTAAAAGTGTTCTGGAAAGTAACACTTTTATATATATATTAAATTAAAGCTAATGTAATGTACTTTATTATGAAAAAAAAAAAAGTAGTTATCGAATGCTATTTTTGTGTGGAAATTCTCGATTTTATATTTTACATTTTTATCTTAATAATGTTATAACTTATTGAAAAGTGAATGGATCAATACAATTTTTTTATGAGAAATAATATTTATATCCCTCTTTCATTCTACATACTTTTTTTTTAAATAACACCATTTCCCTTTATATATTTAAATATTATAAATATATATAGATATTAATTTATTCATATATTACACTTATAAATCATAAAACTTGTAATCAGGATATAAATAAGGAAATAGGAGATCATGTAGCTTTTGGAATAATCCACAAATTTCTTAAAATTAAACACTATCTACAGATTTGTATCGAAGCGTCTTTTATGATAGTGATTTTAATCACTGTCAGATATCATTATAATTGACCCATCTATGCCACGTCACCACTATGCCGCGATCCCCTTGTGCTGGGTTTTTTTTTTAATGATAAAAGAAAACGAAATAGCTAACTTCATTTTCTCTCCTGCGTTTGGCATCTCTAGATTTTTTAGCAGCTAAGTTATTTCTTTTTCGACGTTCAAAATATTTAGAATCTTTATTTTCTCTTGCAGTGACTACATCTGAACGTCTATATTGTTTGCTGTGTAAATCGATTAAACTGCTTTTTTCGTATGCACTTGTCCATTTTTTAGATTCTGTAAATGTGAAATAGTTTATCACCATGCCTATTATGCATAATATAGTATGATTGATTAACCAAATAGCTTAGAGGAGACTGGGGGAACTATGGTCAGTGGGTAATACCGGTCACCTCATTATCTAATAAACTCATGCATCTAAAATTATGTTGACCATATGTATAAATTAAGAATGATAAAAAAGACCTTATTCTTATTAGAACGATATTATAAAAAAACGTTTTCACGTTTAAATGTGTAAAAATAATTTTCAGCATTTATTTATCTAAAAAAAATTTTTTAAGAAATTTAATTTAAGGTAAACAAAATATTATATATCTATAATTTATATGAACTATATTTCAGTGATATTTTTAAAAGTAATTGTTTCCTTAGCTTTTTGCATGTATTTATGTATGGCCGATATTCCCCAGGGTAGACGGAATATCAGCCATTTGCATTAAAAATATATATATATATTTATACATATAAGATTATGTTTTAAAAATCTGAGACTTTGACATAATGTAGTCAATATGTTTATGCATCCATATGTTGTAATAGCATAACATTTAGAGCCTTAGAACCAGAGTTATAACAATTTTTGCTAAGGTGACCGCAGTTCCCCAAGTCTCCCCAAAGCTTTGCGCTTTATGTTAGTATTTAACCCTAATAAAATTAAAATTCTTAAGCAATTATATTTTCTCTATTTAAGAAGATAAAAAATTGTTATGATGTTGGAATTTTTTACAAAACGTTCACTGCATATCGTTTATAATTTGTATAGACTTTATAGGATTCATAATCTATAAGTTATGTAGTCTAAGGTTATATGTAAAAATGTAAATTTATAAAGAATTTATACTAACTAAGTTCATCTGAGGTATCGTTACCTTATATGTATGTAAAATTATAGAAAATTGTAGTACCTGTATTAAGTTTATATAATACACAAGATGAACATTTTGAGTTCATATGATTATGTTTTAAAACTAATGATTCCATTTGATATAATTCAAATATACTTATCTGAATATTAAATTAATTTGTTTCCTAATAAAAATAAAATTTCAAAATGATTAATTATTATTAGTAATATCTTTCAATTAAATACGTTATATTTGTAACACATATCCATCCATGGATGGAATGTCTAAATCTTATGTAAGACAAGCTGTCTTACATAATAAAAGATTCCTTCAAAAAGTAAAATTATAAAAAATTTATAGAATCTAATTTAATTTAAGTATTTTATTAAACTCATTTCTTATTAGCTCTAATGTAAAGTTGAGCAGTTATTAGTTTTTTATTTACTTTTTCAATGAATAAAATCTGCGATAACCTACGTATAATGTATCGTATGAAACAATGAGGTCATAATTTATACTGAAAATTTTTTCATAGGAAGTTATGTTATATAGAGTATCCCACTATGGTCTGAAAAATTCAATAACTTAAGTTATAGGACTTGTCAGTACATGTTATGAGAAATAAGAGAAGAATAGAAGTAACATAAGCGTTACACAATAAATATTGGTTAACGAAATTAGTAGGTATAGGTATTTTTTCTATGAAAATAATATGTGCTTGAAAAATTGATTATAACTGAAGTGGAAAATATATCATTGGCTGCATTAATAAAATGTTACAATTTTTCAATTCTATTTAAAAAGTACTATTTAATATCGTGGAATTGTAATTTATATATATATCTTAACATATTATTAAAAATATATTGTATAACAATGTATGACAGAAAAGTACTTGCCTTGTACTTTAAAATTAATTAATGAATTTGTATAATCATAATAAACCCATAATTAATATTTAATAGCAATTTCATTTTATTATAATTTGATATACATAATTTTTTAATAAAACTTAAGTGGCTCTTTAGAAATCCGTTTCAAGTTAAAAATGCTGATTTTGATTACAATTTTTATAACAAAATTTTGATATATTATATAAAATTATTTATCAATTGTTAATGAAACAAAATCGATTCTTTTACGATAACTATACAAGTGTTAATAAATGCAACAACTACTTTCAATTTATAAATTTTTATTTTATAAAATTATAGGCGTTCATTCAAGTACGGATAATTTTCATGAAAAAAAATTCCCTCATCTATATGTTATACTTAGGGTGTAAAGATGATATTACTTCTACCCTTCTCAGATAATCATAGACTAAAGTTTGACACGAAAAAATTTGATACCAAAGTAGTCTCATAATCTACTTTATTAAATGGCTATCATAGAAGGGCAATTAAAGTGATAATAACTTTACTATTAATATAATTTTGTGGAGGAGGGTAGTATTACCCCCCAAAACTCTTATGAAATCACCACTGGCAGTAGTTTTACAAATATAATTCTTGGAGTTTGTTTTAACAAAAAATAGTTATGAGCCAAAAAAGGTCTATTTGGTCAAAAATTCAATTATGTTACTGTTAGAACAAAAAAAAATGTATTAGCAATCTCATTAAAAAATATTAGGTCAAGCCCTAAGTAAAAATAAAAAATTACTTACTTTTAACAAAATTCATATGTATTATAGAGGTATTTAAATTTCTATAGTGAAAAAGAATTCTTCGGAGTTTTCTAAAAACATTAACTGGAGTAAAAAGAATTATGTCAGAAGGATTATGGAACAATGATACAAATTTAAACTTAGCGGTATTGTACATAGTATTTTTTTCTTATTGAAATTGTACATTTTTTATGCTTAGCTTAAACGTATAATTATTATTATGCGTGTTTTAGGTTGTTAGTCACTTTATTTTGTATCTTGCAAGCGATTTAACATTGTGGTGAGTAATACCATAATCATTCATAAAACAGACAAAATTAATTGATATGGAATTATTAACAATCCACCATTTTTTTAATGTCAAAATAATAGAAATATTTACTGAGACACGTAAACTAACAATTTTTAAATATTGATAATAATTAAAACGGTTTTCTATCTTTTTTGTTTAATTGTAGGAATTAACAATTATATGAATAGATATGAAATGGATACCACAATTTTATTTGGGGTAGTTAAATATCAAGATTAATTAAATCATATTATAAGAAAAAAATAATATGGATAGTTATGCTTTACAATCAATCATTTGTTTAATTTAATTTAATTAACTTGACATTTTAATTTAATTTATGTGACATACTCTAAAGCTCATAAGTCACAAAAAGTTGTTCTATGACGTACATTAAAAATCCAAGTCTATTTGATCGACAAATTTTATTTTTTATATTAAAAAAATTATATTTGCATACGATATTATAAAATTTTCATATTACTTTTTTGCCTTCATGAATTAATATTAAAATTGACATATTTCCTTTTGAAAATAACTATAAAATCTACCTTAACTAATAAATGCGTAGCCTCGATTATAATTTCATCAAAAGTCGAATGTATATTTTAAAAACCAAAAGATATTTCTAATGATCTATGATGTAAAAAAGTTATATTATAGCTCTATTATGTCAAAATAACATATACTTCTTAGAAATAGATATTATCTTACATTTATCATAAAAATATTTAGAAATTAATTCTCAACAAATTTTTCAAAAATTATTTTAATTGTAATTGGTAGCAAAAAGGTTGACCAATTAAAAATTATGTACAAAAATTATAATACATATTTATAAATTATCCGTTAACTAAATATAAATATTTCAGAAAAATTAAAATTTTATTCGCTTATAAAATGTCTAGGAACTTCCACAAAAATATATATACAAACAATTCAAACTTAAATAGTACACATTTAGGTATATGTGATTTTTGATACTTCAAATTTTCAGTTGTTCATTTTTCAATAAAATGACCTTTTGATTAAAAAATTGTTCATAACGTGTTGTGCGCTGTAATTATAAAAACTCTTATAAATGGATTTTATAAAGAAATTTTGTCAAATTGTAAACTTACTATGTTCACATAATGGTCCATAATGGCGTGGACCACAATGGCATAAAAATCTAGAAAGAACTGGGAAACATGTACCTCCATTTAAACATGGAGTATAACCACATGGAGCTCCTCGGTAATGTTCTATTCCTTGACTATAACCTGAAGAAAGATTACAAGCTTTTTCATTTAGAACTATTCTTTGTATTGCTCCAGTAAAAGGTGGAATAACGGAAGATTCTTGATTTAGCTGTACTGTTGGTCTAAAATTGTAAATAAATAATAATTTTATAGTTTAGTAAGAGTACTTATTTAAACATTGTCTTACGGTACACCTCCGATGTACAAAGGTAATTCTAAATTTAATTCAACTAGCCGCGAATTTGAATGCCCCGTAGTGATATTGCCATCATTTAATTGAATAGATGCTTGATTATCAAATCTTTTTATTTTCAATAAATTCCAGTTTGGAGACATTACAAATCGGTTTTCCGTTCTAGAAATTTAAAATAGTTGTATATATGTACATGAAAAATTATTAAAATACAATATATTATTTTAAAATTAAATACCAAATTTTTTTAGGAATATCAAAATACAAAAAAACCTTACATAAACATTATACTTTTAACATTTTTAGAAAAATACGTGTTATTTAATTATACACAGAAGCACATTTAGTTAAGGGGTGCTAGTTTAATACATCATATCCTTTTAAACATGATTATCGTGTCAAAAGAGTTATGAGACAAAAAAACCTAACACAGTGGGGATGCAGCATAGTTGGGTTCAGTATATATGATATCTGACAGCGATTGAAATCACTATCATAAAAAACGATTCGATGCAAATCTGTAGATAGTGATTAATTAAAAAAAAAAATGGTGGATTATTCCAAAAGCAACATGATCTCCTATTTCCTTATTTATATCAAGTTTTATGATTTATAAGTGTAATATATGATTTAACATTTATTATAGAAATTAAATATAGTATGAAATTGATATTTAATTATTTAATATTGTAATTTTTTACAAAAATCGTATTTTTAATTATCAACCATAATGTTCGTTTTCACCATGAAAACAAAATAAAGTCCTAAAATTTTAGCTTTGATGCAAAGATGGGAAGGTTTTATTTTACTATGATGTGTTTATTTTTTTATTTTGTGTCTGTCACTACTTTTTCTCAGCTCTCACTGGACCGATTTTTCTCAACGATACGCCAAAAGATCAAAAATCGTATCTAGTTTTACCCTCACAAATTAAAAATTTTACCCTTATTACCCTGTAAATGGTGAAAATCCCCCAAAAAATTACGATTATGAAAATTGGTAAATTTTGAAATTTTTTTTTCTAAAAATTGCCATAACTTAATGAATAAATGAATCAAAATAATATTTTTTATATTAAAACCTTAGGTATTTCATTTGATATAATTTTTTTGATAATCCGACCCTGTATATACCCACAAGAATAAATTCAAAGTAGCAACTTATTTACAAAACTTAACTTTTTCAACTTAAGTTTTAAAAATACTGAAGTTCTTTAAACATATGTTAAATTAAATCTTACATTATGTAATATAAGTTTAAAAAAAAAAAAATTTGTCCCAACGACCTATCTGCTATGTGCAAATAACCGTCTAAATTGAACAAAAAATGTAATTTTCGTGTAAAAATCAATGTTATTTTGGTACTTAAAACTGCCATAACTTTTTGAGTTATTAACAAATCAAAATAATTTTTTTTTATATTAAAACCCTAGGCATTTTCCTTTCATTTGATATAATTTTTTTGATAATCCTACCCTTTATCTACACACAGGGGAGAATTCAAAATAGAAACTTTTTTACAAAACTTAACTTTTAAAAATATTCCGGAAATACTGCGTTCTTTAAACATATGCCAAATTAAAGGTTATGTTATGTACTAATAATAATAATAAATTATCCCGACGACTTATCTTCTATTTGCAAATGGCTGGCGTAGTTAAATACATGCTATTATTAAGTTCAATTTTTTTTTTATTATTTATTTTAGAATACTTATACATGGGTTTGTCATAGTAATGAGTCCATCAATTTTTATAAAATTTGTATGAATCTAACTTGGATTAAATAAAAATTTAAACTTGTTTTGAATATTTAAATTAAGAAAAGTGACTCTGAATTTTTGAACTAGATTAAATAATTCTTTTTATAAAAATTATTCATGTCAATTACAGTGGTTGCGTTATTAACTATATAGTCCTATATGTTTGGGGTACAAAGTTTGAAACCCGCCAGTCAAAATAATTTTTTTTCTATTTTTTTCTTAATTTTTTTTTTTTTGAGGTAGAAAACAAAATTCAACACAAAAAATTGAATACTAAAAGTATATTTTTGTCTCTGATGAAATTTATTTGTAGACCATTTATTCATAATTAACCACAAATTATTTTCTGAACATTTTTGTATCAAGCCCTTCAATTTTTATACACGTTTGCCATAAAATTAATAACTACTTTATAATTTTTTATAAATTATCCGAAAAAATTACAATACTAAATTATAAAATATCAATATCATACTATATTTAAATACTATAATAAATATGTATTCATATATTATACTTCTAAATCAAAAAAAATACTAATCAGGAATAATGAAGGAAATAGAAATTAATTTTTCTTTTGGAATAATCCACCAATTTATTAAAATTGAACACTATACACAGATTTTTATCGAAGCGTTTCTTATGATAGTGATTCTAATTACTGTCAGATGATATCTGACTATATACGTGTCCCAACTATGCCATATCCATACTGTGCCGCGATCCCACTGTGCTACCATTTTTTTCATATTAAAATATATTACATAAACTTTTATTTAAGATATATATAAAAGTGTCAGTATTTCCGGAACACTTTCAAAAATTAGGTTGATGAAGTTCTACTTTCTATATGCATTTTTAAGTTTAAGGGAAATGGTCCGATTTAAAAAAAGAATGTCCCATAAAAGAAGTTATATTTAACTATTTACAATCATCTTAACCTTTTTCCTTTCATGTATCCTTTTGTGTATATATTTTGCTTTCATATTACATAAATTGTAAAGTGATATTCTATTTATTTGTTATATTAATTTAAATTTTGATTCTCTTAGTTTTATTTACTATTCTTATTTTATTTTGTTTCGTTAATTACAAAATTTAATATAAAATAGAAATCAATATTAAATTAAAATATTTTATACATTTTAATAAATGTTATAACTGTTGTTTATAACTTTTTTCTCTCTAGAATAGGATACAAAACCCATGGAGCTTCGGTTTTGCCTTTGGTTTGTCTCGGCCTATGGTGGACTCTCCTCAGAATTTTTGTTTAGGCTGGTAAATTATGAGTTTAGCTTACTTTAAGAACAAAGAATTTTTATTTTTAGGTTAGTAAATAGTAACTATATCTTAAATAGTAAAATATTATGATGAATAGATAGATGTCGTTATAATCTTTATAATATGAGAAAAAATATTTAAAAATGTATTTTATAGTCTTACGTGATGGTAACTTTTCCACTGCCTAAATCATAGGACAAGATGACTCGGCCATCTAATAAGTAAACGGCAATAAAATCTCCTTGTCCTCTAGCAGATTGTCCACTGTACAATAATAAACCTGAATTCGATACAGAGCCAAACCAAATTTCAATTTGAGTATGTCTTCGAAGATCCTCAAATAATGGCAAGGCGATATATGAATTTTTTCCACTGAATTCTGGTGAGTAATATTTTTCTAGATCATATTCAACTGTTTTAAAAAGAAACATCAATATAATGTTTATAAATAATAAATAACGATGTTATCATACATTTATCACAATTAGTTCCAGTCAGACCAGGTAAGCAAAAACAAGCATATCTACCACCTGGTAAGCTCTCACATGTAGATCCAAAACTGCATGGCTCTGAAGAGCAAGCCATATTATCATAACACACTTTGTCTACATTTGATGAAAAATTTTTGTAATAAATTATGTACATTTTTATAGGAATTAATTTTAGAAGTATTTTTAATTACCAGCGCAGCCACAAGTACCATTTATACAACTTTTCTGACATTCTGTAACACCTTCTGATCTTGTTATTATATCACTATCTTCAAACCCCAATAAATTTACTATATATCGACCAATTTTCAAGTTTGATATACACCCAGTTAAACCTGATTTTACTCCAATATTTTCAAAAACCCTGAATTAAATAATAGACGTTAATTATATACACTCTTTTAAAAATCAATTTGTAAGCTTCAGCAATTCTATAAATTATACTTTTTATGTGGTATTGGAACATATCCTACATAAGCGTTATCATTTAAATCTAATGATCTCAACGATCCCATTGAAACTGAACGAACTGGTTCATAATCTTCAAACTGTAGTAGACCATCTCTCTGGTAACGTTTGGCTATGATTTTATGTTTACGACCGATAATTATTGGATGTAAAGATGTTAAAATTACAGCTCCATTGCCAAGATTATATTTAAATTCAACAAATCTATAGTTAAGAAATTATAATTTGGTTAATTTATTAATTAAAACAATTCAAAAACATCGAATAATTACTTGTTAACTATAGCTATTGATATGAAATCTCCAGATCCATCTGGTCTTTGTTGATTATACAAAAGAATACCATCTCCAGAATAGCTCTTAAATTCCATTTCTAAACTGAATCGGTGGTAAGCTTTTAGTTTTTTTAATTGAACATAAGAATGCCCATTGAATGCAGCAGATTTAATGTCTATTAAAAAGAAGAAATGGAAAGTAGTATATTAGAGTTAATATCTGAATAATTTCAAAAATTTTAGATAATAAACTAACCATAACACCAACAATTTATTATTTTTTGAGAATAAATATTATCTTACTTGTTTAATTTTGTTTTAATTAAATGTATTTTAATGTTTAAATCTTTAAAATAGGTATAACATAATTTAATGCAATTTTCTTAATTTTTTTGATTATTTTTAATTTTTTAAATAAACTTTTATTAAAAATTTGAAATAAATTAATTATATTTACCTTTAATTTCATCCATTTTAGAACATGTTGTACCACTATAAGGATAGAGACAATTACATTGATAACCATCAATATCTAATTCTTCACATTCTCCACCATTTTGGCACGGATTTGGGTTGCATAGAGAAATACGATCAGTCGGTTCCGGTGTAGTTCTTCCCATTAAATCTTGAACTTCTGGTATGAATTCAATCTCATAGTTACCTGAAGTATTATATGACACTTTTGGAAACTCAGAAAATAATAAATGTCTTGTCGATTTGGATATAATAACGTCATGCGATTGTGTGAATTTAGGCTCTTCCGTCCCGACAATATTATTTTCTTCTTCAACGTAGATACCTAATTAAATAAATGTGATGTAATTGTATCTAGGTGAACTATCAAGTGTTGATTTGGAAAAATTACACTCATCTTTCGTAATAAAGAGAAAAATACAATTGCTATTAAACAGTGGATATTGATATTTTTAGTTTTGAATTACTATTGAAATAACTTTTAGTAAATTTGACGGATAATTACGAATTTTCTATTGCAACACTATTGAAATTTAACTTTCTGAGCTCGTGCAATGTACTTTAAGATGATAAAAGAAAAACTATCAAAAGAACTATTTTTTTTTATCAATTTATCTATTTAATCAATTAACTAATTCAAAAACCAAATTTTTATGTATTTTGCATATAAAGAAACATTCATATTAAAGCTTAAATAATATATTATACAATTAAAAAAAAAGACGTTTAAACAACTTGTCTATGAATAATCAACCTCTAAAGTTGAAAATTATGTAACTTTTGGTAAATATGATGTATATATTTATTTAATTTGATTCAATTACAATTTATGCTTTAGACATCTTATTTGAAGTATTTTACAATAGTGATTTTAATCAATACTATTGAATATATTGTTAATTATTATTGATATATTGTTAAAATATTATAAATATTATAAAATATATTGTTAAAATCTTGAGTATTAGGAACATATTTGATTTTAAAACAGAAGAAGTATATCAGTTTTGATAATTTATATATGTAGCCGATTGAAGATTTTATTGAATTTTAATCATCTAAATTATTGAATATGTCTCGAAGTCGTTATAAAATCGTATATTTTACTATATATAAATAATTATTTAGGTAGGGTTATAAGAATTTCATGTTACAGAATTTTTCACGAATAATCGTTTTATATAAAACCATTTTTTTTTTATACTTTCAATAATTTAAAAAAAAATTTATGTTTATTATACGCTTAAAAGTGCACTATACACAAGAATTTTGAAAGTAAGTGTATTAAATTGGTTTTATCAATATTTATTGGTCCATTACCTTTACATGATGTATGTGATTTAACCACAATGTCTTTTTGATATCGACACGCATAAAGTTTTAGTTGGCATTCTGAACTATATGTTTGTCCATCACTTCCACAAACCAGCTATATTTAAAATTTTAAGTCACTTTTTTATTTGTATAAGTTAATTAAAAACCTTTAAAGCATTTAATATACCGTGGTACGCGTAGCATCTTCAGCACAAGTAGAACGACAAATACATGATGGTTTCCCGTTATTCATTTCACAGAACCCTCCATAATAACACATCAATTGATCACAGGATGTTAAATTTCGCTGAGCCATATCGGCTAAAAGTAGTTAATTTCATTATATAAAATTATCAATTATGAGGTTATTTTTTCTCAGACCTGATATACATCCAGCAGGACTCATAATTTTAGAATTATCTTCACAAGCATTACATTTGGCTCCGATGGCCCCTGGTTTGCATACGCATCGACCAGTCATTTGTTCACAATCATCTCGAACCGAACCCAATAAAGAACAGCCACATGCTATTAAAATAATTACAATTAACAGTTTATTATTAATAAAAATAAAATGTAATTTATAAACACTAACGCATGCATCCAAGATGACTAGATGATATTTTCGGTAAACCCCAGTATCCAGGTTCACATCTATCACATTTTTCTCCTCCAACTCCTGATTTACAAATACATTTACCGTCGACGCAATCTTCGTATAGTGATCCTGAATAAAGTATATTATAATTGAAATAGTTCCGCATTTCTCAAAAAAAAAAATATTAAAAAATGCAATATTTAAAATAATTATTTTTTACCCAATTTGTTACATGTACACAATGGTGGGCATCCTAAAAAATTTGGACCCTGGGCTGGTGTTTTCTTGTCTAGACAACATCCGTATGATGTATTTTGACAAGCCAGTGGTAAAATTATCACATCTAATGTAATAAAAATCATTAAAAATAAAATCTTGGGCATTAAAATCATATTCTCACCTCTTTCTAATTTATCACAACATTTTGCAAATCTAGAAGTTTGGTGACAGTAACTGTCCGATGGACAATCTTGTCTATTTGACCCATTCCCACAATCTAACTCACGCCCGTCAAAAGGATTAATTAATGGTTTCTTACCATTACATGGTTTTACTTCCATACCTAATTATAAGTATAAGAAAAGTATACAAAATTGCTTTTATTTTAATTTGTTAAATGATACCTTGACATAAGTCCATAGGTCTCAGACGAAGTTCATGCTGTCTCTGACATCCTTCCATTTTCATAAGACATAGTGAATTATAAATTCTGAAGTCAGAACTGCACACCGGATAATTATTATTTGAGCAATTAAATAAACAAGAACATCTTGGGAAGCCGTCTGGGCCGACTTCACAGGTAGCATCAAAATCACATTTTATGTCTTTACAAACGTCTTTATTTCCATAAACAGTATTTTCTAACGAAACGTGTGTTGTTGACATTTTACCTAAATGTATAATATATAGATTATTAGTACATTTAGCGTCTTAAGTCGTTAATTACATATTATAAAAACAATTTTTGTTAATTATTCAAACAAATTAATTGTAATGATAAAAATGTTTGCTACTTAAAATACAACTAGTCCAGGTGCATCTAAGATATTTTTTTAATGAAGTCTAAAATTAAAAAAATGTATTTTTAAAGTACGTAACAATATTATGTATAAATAGTGTTGTACATAATATTACATATTATGTTGTAATACATATACTACATATAACTGTAGTTGGTATATATATTTTATGATAATGAAATTATTGTATTTATAATTTTAATTACTGTTAAACATGCATTTATTAATGTTAATGTATTCATTTCTTATTTATACCTATGGATGAAGATTCTTTACAATCTCCATAGAAAAGAATTGTTAAGTTATGCGTACTATTTTGAATGCAAGCTTGTTGGAAAAGTTCACATTCACTGTTATAAGTAATTAAATCAGATCCACAAACAGGTTCAGATGAATTTGTATCCACACATGTTTTAGAACAATTGTATTTCTGATCCTGATAAGACCCTAAAACATTTAACTTATGTTATTTGAGGTAAATAGTAGAAAATCAGTGAATTAATCACCGTACCGCATTCACCCGCATGAGCAACGAATATCTTCTTCCTTGTTGCACAACTGGCATTTTGTAGATGACAAAGGTCTGTGTACGTGATACCGTCGGAACCACAAACTTTACCGCTTGTCTGTGTAAATAAAAAAATTAAGTTTTAGTTGATTTGTAAACCATCAATGTTTTAAACATATATACCCGAAATTTGATATTTTTCATTTAATTGTTTATTTAAAACAATTTTTTAACTATAATTTTAATAATAGTATAAATAGTATATTTTAAATATTTAATAGTCTCCAAATAAATTACAGTTGTAATAATAACAACACAAATATTTAAAAGTAAAAAATTGCTTTTATTCTAAAAAATATTATTAATTTGAGGTTAGTAAAACGCTTAAAGCTATTTAGAATTTTTTTATTATATTGTTATTAATTTATCTCTTAAAACTATTAATTAAATAATTTATTTTTAATTTAAACAAATTAACACTAATTTTAAGTATATAAAATATAAACTATAATGAAGTTTGAATATTGACAAACATTAATAACTCGAAATATTCAATTGCTGTTGACTTTATCCAAATAAATTTACTTTGGTTGTATTCAGAAAAAATTCCCTTACAGAATTCGCAATAATTATTTTATATGTACTAATTTAGTAGATATCTTACATTTGAACATTTGAATGTTGGACAAACACATTTTGCTTTAGATCCATCACTTTCACATACAGAATAATACTCGCAATTCATTTGTGAGCAATCGCCTAAAATTAATTAAAATTTTGATATTTCAATGTAAACTAATAATTTTTTTTACTTACTACAAGCTCCTTTATGAATTACATGTATTGCTTTCTTTTTGCGACAATTATGGTACTTTAATTTACATTCATTGCTGTACGTATTACTATCTGAACCACATACTGGTTCATAGTGTTCAGAACATAAAGAACACTCACAGCTCGTTACTCCATTTTTTAATTTACATGTAGCTCCAAAATCACAAAAATATTTTTTACAGAGATTTGTTTCGCCTTTAATGGATAACGTTAATTAATTATAATTAATTAAATAATATTTGATTGAAGAAATTTTACCACAAGGTCCTTCATATGCCATTTTAATATCTGATTTAGAAATGCAATTAATTCGATTTAGGTGACATTTTGATTCATAAGTAAGACCATCAGTACCACAGATTGGTTGGACAGAATCCTCACATAAAGTTGGTTCTGGACATAAACATTCAGAAATACCTAGTCTATTAATTTTACAATGAGATCCGTGCCAACATGTGACATTTATGCAAGGATTAATACCTGCAAATAAAATTACATTTTATGAGTTTCTTAATTAAGTAAAGTGCAGAACAAATTTAAAATTTACCTTGATCACAATCTCCGTGGAAGATAATTCGAAGGTCTGGCATCATTCTACATGCCTGTCGCCGTAAAAAACATTCATTAGCATATGTTTTGCCATCAGATCCACAAATTGGATTGAAGTCTTCATTACAAAATTCAGAGCAAACGCATCTAGGTTGTCTATTGTAATCAAGACGGCATATTTCAGGATCTTCACAAGTAAGGTGTCTACATGGATCTAAATATATTTTATAAGAGTATAATAAACTTTTGGCTTCTATAAGATGCTAAGGAGATATTGACTTTTAAAAGTAAAAATGACAACATTTTAATAATTACCACAAGGTCCTTTGTATTTTACAACTATGTTTTTATTGAGTAAACACACTTCTCTCTTCATATAACATATATTTGAATATTCTTGAAAATCACTTCCACAAACGATTTCGTTTTCATTACTTTTTAAACATTCAATTTCTGAATAACATTCACAACGAGCTCCACCAAGCTTATCTATCACACAATGTTGGCCCTTAGAACAGACAATTGTTTTGCAAAGTTCATTTCTTCCCACTATAAAATAAATAAAATATTAACATATTAAAATTCTCAAATCACAATATTTTTCTTATTCCATAGTTTTTATCAAAAAATACGTTATATTAATTAATATCTCTCAAAATTTTACAACTTCAGTTTTAGTACTGATATTTATTCCTATTTCATTAAATACTTTAACTTCTATAAAAAAAAACTTATTGTGACAAAAAATAATTTTTGCACGTAAATTATTTCAAACGCTAATTTTAAATTATTTTTTTCTAATGACAATTTTTAACTCTGTAGTTAGTATAAATTCAATTAACTTTTACTATACCCTTTTATCCTATTTGAAATCTGTTCTCAAATCGTGGGGTAAAATGAGGATAATGCCTTTATATAAACTGCTATACACGCCTACTCACTAAGCTTTTTGATCCCACGAGCATGTAAAGATTAAATGTTTGATAGTTTTAAAATGTACAATCTAATATTTTTATTCTGTTCCACTTTCATTTTGTCTATTGTTTTTAATAAAACGTTACTAAAAGCACTGCTCTGTAATTAAATCATTCAAATTAATTATGTGTAATTATTTAGAACAATATTTTACACGCTATTGTTTCTTAATATTACAAAGAATCTAAATATTCAGAAAGACAAGATCATCACCAATACTTGTAAGCATAAAGAATAAAAATAGTAATATTACTCTCCATAGTATTCTAAAATTTTTAAAATACTATTTTCATTATTAAATTTTTAAATCTATCATTTATATATATATATATATATATATATATATATATTTTTCTTTGATACTGGTTTAATTTTTGTGATTTGTAATATTATTGTCTGTTATTGTTTATTCACAAAATTTTTAAAAAATGAATTGTTTAAAATGTAATAAAAAATATTTGATAATACATTTTTATACAGCTACAAACTAATGACGAAAATATTAACCAGGAATATATAATCTATACAAAGACCATTAAAATTAAATCCAATGTCTCTAGTTATGAATGAGTAACTACAATTTAATGTAGATTAGGGTTTGGTATAATAATAAACTACATTACTATATAAACTAATCTAGTAAAATTTACCTAGTATGCAATATATTATATATTAATATAAAAACCCCTTTTCAAAAGTAAAACATATCAACAGAATTCTTATTTTTATATAGATTAACAAAATTATAGAATATAATATAAAAATATGTAGTTACAACATTGTGAGCCAAAGTCTACTTCTTATTTTCATACAGCATACTTTTTTCATAGTAAACTATTTAGTTATCACCATCCATATAATACATGAAAATTTATTTTGAGAGAGAACATTACGTCTTTTTAGTTTTTTACATAGAAGTTATTCTTTACTAATACAACAATCAATCATAAAGATAATAATACGGATTCAATCTTGCAATTAATAACTCGCAAAAAAAATATTTAGTGTATGGATAATGTTTTCATTAAATTTCAAGGAATAATTAAGTATAATAAGTAAATATATTTATTTAAAATCATTTAATGTAACAACGAATACAAATTTACAAATTTAAATTAGTTGTGTATTTTTTATTGCACAAATGCATTATATATTATTATAATATATAATTAATTATAAAAAAATAATACATTATAGTTTTGTGGGTTAAATATATATGGCAAGACAAATATAAATTAATTTTTTAAATTTATTTACTAAGTATATTTATACATAAACAATATTTTGTCGTATAAAAAACATAAAAAATAAACTATAAAAGTAGGATATTACAGATGAATGGAGGAACCATTTGTATTTTGTGTTTGCTATTCACGACATTTTCCTTTCTTATCGTGCATATTTATTTTACGATCAAATTTTAACTACCTTTAGAAGCAGTTCATAGAAAACTAAACCTTCATAAAATATTCTTTTATTCTATGTATAAAAATATATTGACATACATTGTTAAGAAAAAAACTATGTAATAACTGTTTTGGACTAAAATCATATTACTTGTTTATATTGTAATTTTAATACAATAAAAGGAATAGTAAGAAAATAAATAATCAGTTTTATAATTTTGTAATTGTAGAGGTACAAAATAATAGTTAATTTTTAAAATTATAATCAATAATACTGTAAATAATATGAATTACAAATACAAAATACATAAGAAAATTAATAGTAATGGAATTTGGATGTATACTCTGAAAAAATACAAAATCTAAGATTTTGGATTTGAAAATAGAAATAACTTTAAAAATATTTATGAAAATAGGTGAAAGAAATATAAATTAGTAAGAATGTAAATATTGTAAGTGACTATTTTTTTTTAATCTCATGGTAATCGTATCTTAATTTTATTTTTTATGTTTTTTTATTTCAAATTTTTACTATCGAGTTCAACTTATAATTTTGAGTCCACCTATACTTAATTTTTATAAAAATGTGCTGCATAATTTTTGTATTCCAAGAATAGAATAGTGTAGTAAAAAACGATACAATCTTATTAGTAATGAGATCATAAGTAATAATTTATCACTTTTAAGCTATGCTAGTTCGGGTAATACTCAAAAATGATGTACTTAATTAAAAGATTGGAAGTTCATGGCTAGGGTAGTCATTCGTAATTGTTAAAAAGGTAAATAACTTAATTCTTTACTCATATTACAGATTTCATACTTATTTATGCTTCTGATAATTTTTTTACCGTAAAAAAAAGTTAAATATAAATATAAAAATTGTTTTTATAATAAGTAAAGTTATACTATTCAAATTCATTTTCTAAGTAGAAAATTCTTTAATTTAACGAAGTATAATATGGATTTATAAATTTTTAAGAAGATAACAAACTTCCCTTTAATGTTTATTTAATAACTTCCATTCACTTCATTAATGATACTAAAATTCTTGTGATAGAAATAATTTTAAGGCGTAACTGATTGGAAGCAGCATAAATTAAATAATTGGTGGATACTTTTTGAAAGCACTCTTAGTTAGTAAATATGTATAATACACATAGTGTTAATTTCAATATTTCTCATTCGCCCATAAGACCGTGACTGAGTTGATATTCCAACAACGCGATCGTATCCGACGTGTGTTTTTGTGTACTGAGAAAAGTTAATTAAACTTTATAAAACAAGCAGAATAACAGCAACAGAAAAGATTCTTTAACAAAACATAAAACAAAATAACAGTCGACGTATCGTGTATCGTTTTGAAAATAGACTTATAATCTTCAATGGCGTTGCTATCATTTTCCTTAAAATGATCATTGCTTATTAGAATTTATTATTGATCAAATACTCATTTTGGTTTCTAATTTTTATCAAGTGATAAAATTCTGACTGTTATATTATTTTTTCTTTGAAACTGAATATAAATTTCTTAATGTCACTGATTTTAACAAAAGTTAAAATTTAAACATTTCTTCATCATTATAACATTATTAGTTTTCAATTAATATGTATAAAACTAGTTTAGGTATATGTATATTTTATTTGTCGAACAGGATCGGCTCGAGTATTTAAACATACGTAGATTAACTCAAGTTTTGTTGCCATTTACATATAAATACAATGTCCAATGTCAAATAAGTACAATGATAATATTATGTCCTTAGAATGCCACCCTAGACTTAATCCTATGTCACTTACCCTTAGAGCCAGGCCTAATTCTGAAGATTTTTTAATCTGTATTTATTATACATATATTATAAGACTTTAGAAGATGGACAGTATTAAACTCATAATAATATTTTACCTTTGTTTATTAGCAAAAATGAATATACTAACCACGAGGCATATAATCGAATGACTTGACAAATATTACAAATCAATTCATTATCACACTGCTAGACAAGGGAGCTGAAAAGCCTATTATATAATAAAGGAAATTTCAAAACAATATTATATTAAAATCATACACACGTGTTCAATGAATATTTCCATATTTGCCTCGAGAGATTATCACGTTTAATGTTTTATTTTATTACACAATTAGCTATATGAGTACTGTAGCGCACGCTGCATGTTATTACACCGTATTTCAGTACATCATGAATTTTAATAATAACTCTAATGAAAATTTTATAACAATAACCGAAAATTATATTTTGAACAAAAATGGTAGCAATTACAATTTATATGGATCATAAAATTTATAAGGTAAAATTTGTATTCATTTTTGAAAACAAATAAAGATGTTTAATTGTTTTTTATTGAGTTATCAATAATATTATAACTGCATTATTTTATGCATTTATTGAACATAGCCAGCAATAATGTTCAGTAATTTTTAATAAATCTATGTACAATAATGTGCATAATAGGACTAGAATGTGATTTAATTAAAATATAAAGAAGTCTAAGAAAATTGAAGACCATTCAAAATATAGTATGTATAGTATAATCAATATTAATAAAATTCAAGTCCTTTCAGTTTTATAGACATTTATGAGAATTCATAATAAAAGGTCATGTTTCGTTAATTAAATATTCCCTCTGGTCTAGTATGTCGGGGTCTATATTATGTTAACCATCAACTGTAGTATATTTTACACAGAAAACAGAATTTAAATGTGTAGTCTAGACTAGTGTATCGGTTATTTATGAACAATTATAGTTTCCACAGAAGAGTCTGAATAAAGAAAACGAGAAGCGTATAGATAGCAAAAGTTGATTTATAATTAATGTACTTCTCTTTATTATTAGGTTGTCTCCTTGAATTGAAACTGTGAGTAAATCACCAATTGCCAATCTTAGTTCGTTTATATGTACATGTAATCTATATATGTATAAACAATCTTAAGTGTGTTTTAGTATACGCTAACACACACGCATAACTGATTTCTATCTTACTTATATAAATGATTCGTGTTTGCTAACATATGCGACCAAAACTATATCGTTTTACACTAAAGCTGGGTATTTACGCTTGACTCACATTTAATATCTGTGCATGATATTAATTTAATCTAAAAGTTAATTTTCCAAAAGCATATTAGAATGTCAAAAAATAATATTTTTAGGATAAAATAATTTCAAATAAAAACTTTGTTTAGTAAACTTAATTATATCCTTCGATTACACTCCGTTAATTTCGTTATTTATTCAATCATAATTTATTAAAATAGTATTTTGTTAACTACATTAATTTACCATGTCACAATTTTAACGGACTATGTGATTGTAATTATTAAAATGTTTTAAATAGCTGGAATTTAAGTTTGGTAGTTTAAAATTGTTTCAAATTATACATATACAAGTATTCATAATTTGGTTATTTATAATTTTAAACTACCATTTATTACTTGATACATCTAAATTATACCTAGAAAATATTATTTGTTATTACGAAATTCACACGTTATTTAAGAACGGTATTAGTTTTTACTGAGAAAACTTTTTCAGCAAAGTTTTGAAGTAGTTAAAATGATTAGAAAAACTTTTTAATTAAGTTTTTTCATCGTTGAGTTTTAAAGTAAGATAGAATTGAGATCTAGCGGCAAATGTTTACATGAAATATGTACAATATATAGAAATGTAGAAAATATATTTAATATACAATATAGAAATGCATATTTAAAATTATGATGATGAAACTACTCGAAATAATAATACAAAAGTAAAATCGAAAAAAGACAAATTTACTTATTTTGATCATTTGTTTTAAGTACAAAAATGAACTTTGGAGTAAGAAATATAACCTATTAATTTATTACTAATGATCATGGATTACTAATGAATCATTAATGTATCAATATCATATCAAAGTACGCTTGGCTTACAATAAATTTAAATGAAACATCAATTTCCCCATATTATATTAGATTGAGGGATTATGTTTTAAGTAATAAATTTGTTCCATATCATTGCTAACAATATACAATACAAATTTGAACGAATATTTTTTTATGTATTATCAAGTTGTTGACGTCATGATCTATACATCGTACGAAATTGAGTTTACATACTAGTACAATAAATGTATTCTGAACTAATAACTCATAAACCAAACGCTGAAAGATATTTGAATTCGACAAGTGAACGCTTCTATGTTATTGGCATTAGTTTAAACTAAAGGGTATGGGCTGGGGCGAGGAAAATTATCGTAATTCCCGAGGGTTAGAATTACATTTTAAGTCAGAGAGGGTGAAGAGTAATAGCGGTGGCAGTAGCGACGTTGGTTTTAACGAGTGTCGAATTAATATGAGTATTGCTGTGGCAGCGGACGACAAATGCAAAATCGATGGAAAGCAGACACAAAAACCTAAAACATTTTCACTTCCTATGATTTACATTAATTGTTAACTGCAAGAATATTCATTAAATGAAATAAAGTACGTTTGCGTACATATATATGTGTACATTGAATATGATTTCTCTTAATAGCCGATTAAAAATTCATAGCACCGACTGTCTTGACATTTAATTGATACGCTGAGCGTTAAATTAGCTAAAATGTACTTTATAATGCAATTCTATTATTTAATGTGCCAATTTTTTTTTAAATGTTGATTGTAGTTTAATAACTTATGAACCAACAATTGCAAGATTTATGCAATGTTTTGCGAAAGTTTAAAAAACATAGTATAATAACAAAACTTAAAAATTTTTTTAAGTTTAATAATTTACACTTTTAATAAAATCACTTCAAATCAATCGACGGCAGTCTAGTATGGTAAGTTTTTGTAAAGAAAAACGACTGCTTTGAAGAGGACATGTATTTAAACAAAAATTATAAAATGCATACACGTTTATTTTAGATAAATTTTATCATTTTTTATTTTCTAATTATTATGGTTTTAAAAAATTCATATTTAAAAGTGAAATGAACATTATTTATCAACAATACGCTTATAATATATTTTATTTGTTTGTATTTTGTTAACGATTAAATATTAACTAGAAAATTACTATATAACTTCAAAAAATATTTCAATAGCCGGTGAAAGAAAAATAGACGAATATGAAAACTTTAGATGTCTAATAGTACAATGGTAGCTAAGAAGAAAAATTGTAACTAAATATGGACACGCGAACTTTATCTTAATAATATTAGACCGTTATTAACGCTGGGTATATTAAAGAACCCTAACGTTTTGCACGCACAACACATAAACATACAGTATTGTGTTCCATAATAATCATAATCTATTCATCATAGTTATTATTAATGTGAACATAGCTGCAGCTTTAGGTTCAATTAAACTAACCTGATAGCATTCAGGACTAATTTTAGACTCGTACATCTTCTCTCTTGATTTATTATGTTACCCAATAAAAAGGATGTATCTACCTTTTATCCATGTGAGCATGTCAAAATTCGTTTACTAGACATTATTTGTGTAATTATAAGTTTAAATTGGTTTATTGAAATATAATTTCGGGATAATTATTTAATTAAAAATTCATAACAATCTTAATTGATTTTTCAAATAAAATCACTTGTCAGACTTAATATTCTATAATTAAGAAAAATCTCATATGTAATATAATTTTTGATTATCCACGATAAAAAAAAAAACGTTTCAGTATAAATATTATTGGGAAATACGGAAATTACTTGTAATCATTTCTATACAAAGTTCATTTTTAGTTTAAAACTATTAAGTAACCTATTTTAGAATCCTTGTTTGATTTATTGAGCTTATACAATTGAAATGGGATAATAATTCTTGTATTCAATGTAATGAGATATTGCCTTGTTTTATTCCATTTCCTTTCTCCCCTATTAGTATAAATCAAAGACTCTCATTTCTATTTCCTATTTCCTTCATTCACACTCTCAGATCATTTAACTAGTGATAACTCACGTTTAAGTTTTGTAATATTTTTAATGATTATTCGTATGTTTTTATATGGATTATTTTGAAGGAAACATATGAATTATAAATTAAACGAGTAAAAAAGAGACATTACACTCATGTATGTCACATTAAACAAAATAATAAATATCCTGTATTTTCATTTAACAGTATATTTTTTAATATTATGAAATCGAAAAAAAAATAGCATAGTTGTTGAAAGTAAATTATTATTATTTTTTAACAAAAGTATATTTTTTAACCTTTTTACTTTTTGTAAAAAAATTAAATACGTAGAGTTTCAACTTAAAAAGTTATTCATTAAAAAAACAAATCAAATTTATAATAATAAAAGAGTTTTGAAATACCTTGCAGGGTATATGCTAATATTTATAGTTTCCTTTGGCAACGTATATGAACGCTTTATCCGGAATAGTGTTGATTTGCTTGAAACCGACTACTAAAACTTGAATGTCAACTAACCGCAGTCTAACTTACAGGATGTAAAATGACGTTTATTCAATTATAGTTAATTATTTAGTGAAGAACGGAAGGGGTTCGTTCATCCTATACTAATAAATATTTTCGTAGTTTGTTAGTAACTTATTCTTGTGTAGAATTTTATGATAATATTCAAAACGAGTAATAGAAAGTTTGTTTTCGTTTATACATAACATTGATAATGACAATTTCACAATCTGAGTACCTAACGATAGATGGTTTTTATTATTAAACACGAAATAAAAAGTGTAAAATATTTCAAAAAAGAATTATTAATATTACAGTTTTCTATAAAATGTATTTAATATAGAATTATAGAGAATAAAAATATTTTGAAAATACTATCAAATCTTATATAAATTCATAAAATAATGTAAATATTCAGAACATTTTTAAGAATAGTAGAACTATTTATGAATAAACAACATTTTCCTAAAAGAAAACTGTTTAATTTTTACCAGTTAAAGAAAGGTTTCATTTTAGAGCATATTCAGGAACATGATGGCATGGCTACTAAAAATCTAAAACGGTAATTTATTCCGGAAACTATTAACCAGTAAATCATAACCTTACTTTTTTTTTTTATGAATCTATTTTTATATAAGCTGATCAGTAAGTAAGGAAACGGGTTTCTATTATTTGTAATAACTGACCTGTTTTCTTACTTATTGAATACATTATATAAGTAATAATTATACAGTTAAAACAAAAATTAAAAGTCAATGAATAAATAAATGCAATAGAAATAAAATGTTTGTCAATTTAGTATACAATTAGATAATACGATTTTAAAGTAATAAAATGAGTTACCCTAAGATAAATTAAATTAATCTTAATAGGTAGAAAGTTCATATTTTAACAATAATCTACGATTAATTTATTGTACAATGTGGCAGAAAATATTTTCAATTGATATATTGAAAATATTTTTTAATTTAATTTAAATGTATTGGTAATTAGACGTGTAAAAATATCCAGATTAAAACTGGCTAAGTTTAATTAAACTTTGCCGCAATACAAACATAATTTTTAATTAATTAATAAATAATCAAGAGATGATTAATTGCACGATTCTTCTGTTAAAAGGCATTCCAATTTTGTCCTCAAATAATATGAATTTTAGTTAAAAATTAAGCCATCCAAGCGAAAATAAGCGAAATTAATTTTTATATTGTTTTCTTCATCGTATATATTCAACCGTAATTTTCTTATTGACTTTCAGCTTTTCTAATTTTTTTTTTTTACATGATTTTTCTCTCACTTTTATTTTTTGCTGACTAAACTCCTTTTTTTATGATATCATTAAAATTTACGCTGTAATTTGTGGTAAAATGAATGCTACAAAGTGAATCTACAAACCCTTCTACACGAGTACATACAGCTAACATGCACACGTACATATTTAATTTATGTTTTAATTTAGAATGAACTATTTTATTTTATTACATGGAATCGTTAATGAAAGATTTTTTTCATGTGAATCAGTGACAATAAAATGGTACAAGATTGGAGGATAAATACCATACATTGACACACTCTTTTAGAAATTTTTGTACAATTTTCGCTATATGTATTTTATACTTTGAACATTTTATATATAATAACTTAATTTTAAAGTTATTGAATTTAATTAATATGAAAGATTATCAAACCGACAAATTTGGTTGATTAAACTTAAATCTTGGTTATTATTTCTACGTACGTAAATTCAATGAGACACTATACTATTTATGGGAGGCACAGCTCCCACGATGATTTTTCTCCTAAAGGTTTTTCATACCCTCCATGGCAAAATAATATGACGACCATTGCATTGAATACTTTTTTTGTTAATGCTTATGAATTAAGTAACCTATATGGTATTGTAGATTACTTTTTATATTCACTTTTTTAAGCATGAATTTTATGTAAATTATATTTGTAACATGCAGTATTTTACAATTCCTCTACGAAATCACAGAAATTCGGTTATTCAATTTTATCTCTGTCATGCAAATGTTTTATATTCCAAACTTGAAATGCATGGAATTTATTGAACAATAAAATAAAGAATATCCATTGAGCATATATTTATTCATGGAAATTCTACTCGTATTCGTACATCAAACGTTTGATATAAAATTTAACTAATTTTTTGGAATCTCATAGACTTATTTTTTAATTGTGATCAAGTAAACTTCATTTGTCCTTAATTATGGGTAAAAAAAATTGCTTGTATTTATTTTCAAAATATTTAGTAACTGAAAACTAATTGAATTAACTTTTTTAATATATCGCTTTATTTCTTCTATTTTATAAAAAAAAATAAAACAGGACAACGTTAAGTGACAAAAAATATTTAACGGCGTTATAGATATATGATTTAGCTACACATATGTGTACATGAACGTGTTTTAGTATATTGATTTTTAAACAAAAATGGTGGTATTTATTATTTACGAACTAGGGCGGTTATGTTAATTTGCATTTATTAAAAAAAAACATACACACAATGGACCCAACAAAGTTTTATGCGTTATTCTTTGCTTTAGTCATAATTTATGTAACTTTTTTGTATTATACAGGTTGGCTAACTTACTATTTCACCCTATAATATTTAGTTTTTAGTAACGTCTATAATAATTTTTAAAAATAGTAATTAGCTTAAATAATTATATTTTAGTATGTAAAAAGTTTTGTCAAATAATCTGTTTAAAATAATATTTTTTTTATGATGCATTTCGATTAAAAGTAACACTAAACCAAGCATATACATTTTGTATACCAAATACTTTTAATGGAATTAAAACCGAAAATACTGAATATACATTATCTAAAATATTTTCACATATATACATGTGTTTAGTTCAGTACTAACGTTTCAAACGCATTGCAAAGTCTTCCGAGCTATAGTACAGGTCCGAGGTTGTAACCATACTGAACTATATATGACGATTTTTTTTATTGAAAGGTTAAAGGACAATTTTCTTATATAAGTACTTCCCCATAACAAGAACCTTATAACGCCATTAACATTACTAGTTAACTTCTTTGGGTGTTTGTTTTTTAATAACAATAATATTTAAATAATTTTTAAAGCATAGTTATAATTATACATTTTATTTATTGTTCTTGAACAAACTTACAAAATATTTATTTTATTTGTCTATTAATTTCATCGACCGTAACACTTATTTTTTAATTTATTACCCTTTTTTAAGACCCTTTTTGTTACACAGCGTTTGTAAAGGCCACTGAAACTATACAGTTTCATTAAGCCGTTAACCTAAATTCTTGCATCTACCATACTATAAATCATGAACTACCTTTTATCGATTTACCATCATTGCCGGTAGAAACGGCTTGTGTTTATTTTATTTAAATTAAAAAATGAATTTTATTAAGTATTTTTTAATTTAAAAATATTATTCGAAGAACAGCAGGTCATTATCAAATAAATCAAATTTATTGGATGAATATACTTGACTTAAACCAACCGTGAAACAAAATAACGAAGGTTGTAACAGCTGGAATTGATGAGAGATCAGCAAGTATCAAAACAGAGTATTAGGAGTAAACAGAATTATGTCATCATGAAATTGAAAATTTTTGAATAATAAGAAACGGTAAACATCTGGACAGATCTAAATGCAAAATCAAAGAGTGTCTCTAATAGAAAAATGATACTTAATACTAAACTGAACGAATGAATAATGATTCAATATAACATCAGTTGATTAATAAAGAAAACAAAATAAGATTAATAAAAATCGCCTATCATAAAAATCTCTTATTTTTATACAAATTAACTGTTTTCTTTATTTGATAAATTCAAGTTTAAAATTTAATTTTCAAGAAATTTAATTTGACGGGAAGCATTTACATTATTAATGCAAATTTACTTTTAATTAATTTTCGGATAATTAAAGAATACATAATTACAAATAACCCTTGGATATATTTTCCATAATTTGTTTATGAATATAAATGCAGTTATTATATTTTAATTATTAATTTGGTATTCATTGTTTGTTTATAATAAAATGTTACTAGATATTTTATGAAGAATTATCAATTTGTTAAAATTATAATATAAAATAAAAAATGTAGTTATTTAACAATATTAGTGTTATGTGATTTAAAGTCATACAATATTCTTCATACACCATTAATCTGTGAATTATACACATAAATATTTTATGAAGAAATACAAAATATAAGTATAGATATTATCATTTATTTGTTAATTATTAATTATCAGTATGACATACGATATCTTTTCTTAGTGTCTTTAATTAAAAAACAGTCGTTTACATAAATTTGGTGGTTTAAAAAAAAGAACAGTGAAATATTTATCAAACTTCGATTTGTATCAAATGTTAGTCACAGTAAACAACTATCAAATTTTATCAAACAATGAATTTAATGTATCCTTCAACTAATACAAAATCCACTGTTAGGCAATTAATTATGTTCAAAGAAATACTTTATAGTCACTCAGTTGTAAATATATTATTTTTTATATTTTATTTCATAATTTATGTTTTGAAACTATTTTTTTCGAACGACATCAGTTTAAATATTTTTTTTATTTATAATATTGATTGATATATTTTAATAATAAAAAAATACTAATGTAGGATATTTTTTCATTTTTACAGTTATTGAAAAAAAATATTATTTTTCTGAGCATTAAAAATAAAAGGCAAAATATAGAATACCTCACTAAAACAAATAAGCTGTAAGATTTCAATTTCTTCAAACAATCTTTATATATAAATTCATTTAAAAAAATGTTTGAATAATTTTTAATGACTCAACATAGTAAAAATGTTTTGTAGAATACTGTGAATACAATATTATTATGTTAATACAACTGTGAAACATGAATTCTGCATGGAACACTACTAATACAACAATAATGTGGTAGGTGTTTTGGATAATTTATTGTAACTAGAATAAGTGCAGAAAATAAATTGAAACTTGGGGAAATCCACACAATGGGTACAATATAAAAGCTTAAGATAGTAACGCTAAGTGAGAGAGTGATAGCTCTGAGAGAAAAACGCTGTTCACGAGAGAGTAGATGAAGTGTGTGAGTTGAAGAAAAAAACGCCAGACGTTATATTTTCCACGTCAGGTTACGTTTCGTTTTGGGATTACTTTGTCAACCCATCTCCGTGTTGCCAAGAAATTTTATAGTGTCGACTGGAAAATATTAAGTAAAATAAAATGAAAAATGAAATGCAAAGTATTATCAAACAAGTGGGTGTAAGGGTTTATTCAATTAATTGATCTAACATTGGTGAAATTTAATTAAAGAGTTACAAAATATTTTGATGTAAGAAATGTAGTTTTACTTTTTTATTGCATTTTGCGTATATTTAACTATAATTTTTCTTGATATAACTGTACGCACATGAATTGATGATAAAGTCTAGCAGCAGGAGGTAATGTGATTTCCCAATAGGCCTTGCCACTTTCAGGTCCTCCTATATTTTTTTAATCCAACTTTAAGTCATATAATTAGATTTTTGCACACAAAATCATATATTTTTTTTAACAAAGCTGAAAGTAAAAAATTTACGTACAGAATGTTTTTTTTTAATTTATAGCATAAAACATAACTTCATTTAAAATTCTTTATTTGTGCTTTAAAAAAATGTTAGAACGTTTGTTAGATAAAATCAAATCGTGACAATGGATTTTATTCTTAATATCATTATATAGTGTGTTAACTCATGTTTACTTTAATTGTAAATATTTTTTAATATCTTAAAACTTCAGAGCCATATATAAAAGGTAAAAGATAAACAAAGTTTTTCATTATTTAGTCTTTATTAGGTTTTTCTTTTTAATTAAAATTTTTGTATGCTTAATAATTTAATTATATATATTTTCACTGATAAAATATTACTCAAAATTAGGGTTACACATATTAAAATTTTAAAACTAGTTTTTCATAAATTAAAATGTTTATACTTCATATTAACTCATTACAAAAAGTATTTACTTTTTACATAAAAAAAAAAAAAAAAATTTTCAATTCTATTTATACGGTTAAGGTGTAAAACATGTTTGAGCCGTATAATGATAGAAAGTATAAAAGGAATCTAAGTGCTTAAGTAAAAACAAAAACTTATCGTATGCTAGTTTATTATTAGTTTCCACAAGTTTAGCTATTGTGATTTCAAATTGGCTAACTGCATTTGTAGTATATTATGAGAAGTACTTGATATATACAATTTAAGTTCAGTAGTGTCTTTAAAAATTACTCCACAGAAAATAAATAGACACTATTACCGGTCAGTTTAAAGTTCGCCTACATTTCCCAAAGGTTATTTTCGATATCACGTTCGACTTTGAGTCCACGTGGTATATATGTGATGAAGTTTTGAAGCGAAAGAGGTCAAAAGTTTTACAGGAAAATTTCGGTCCACCGAGATGAGAGACTTGCAGGGTTTTAACGAAAATAAATAAAGGACTACGATGAAGGAGGAGATATACGTCGGAGGGGTTGAATAATGAGAAAGGGAATGAACCAAAAAATGGGTAGTTTTGGGGACTTTCAGAGTTTTATAATATTACGCAACTAACATTTTTTCCTGCTGCTGTCATAAAGTTTCGTTGTGTTGCTTGAAACTCATTATCATATTGTATCGCGTATTGAGCTGTTTTAAACAGCACCAGATGCGTAAAGAGACCGTTAGTTTCGAATTATTTTATACAATAACAATATTGGAAACTTTTCACCTATCCTCAAGAATAATGGACAAGTACACATCCTGTATTAACATTTTCCTTCAACTTTTGTATTAATAACCTTTAACTGCGATATTGTTCAAACTAGACATGATATGAAAACAAAAATAACGCATGGAAAGATTTTAAAGAAAATAAAATATTTTCTTTTTTTATTAAAAAATATTAAGTGACACTTTTATTTATTATTTTTTTAACAACAATTTTATTTTTATCAATATATTTTATAAAATATTGAACACATATTGTTATTTTTTGGTTGTAATTTTTTTTTTAATTTCTTTGTTAAAAATTAAATTTTAAAGGTGTATTCGAAATAAATTCAGATGTATAGCAAAAAAATATTTATGATCTTATCAATCCATTTTAATTTACAGAAAAGTCTATCGTGTTAATTATGAAAAATAAACTTTGCCAGTACTGAGGCAAAATCTGGAAAAGTGTTATGCAATAAAAATAAAGAAGAAATGATACTCATTAAAGTAGGGTTAAAGAATATGAACTAAAAAAGAGAACCTTGTCCCTTTTTTGCAGGAAGGTTTTTATTAAGGATATCATTCCTTTTTGCTGCCTTAACCTAGTAAAATAAATAATTTTTAAATAATATTGATATGAAAAAAATTTAGTTATTAACCTTATAAGAGAAATATTTTATAATCAATGTCATTTTTGTTAAATTATTCAAATATTTGAGCTTAAATAATTGTATTTCAGTATTCTGAATATTTTTTAAATACTATAGAAAATTGTATTTTGAGTGCTTTTTTAAATACTTTTTATTTTTGATTGCGTTATATTTTTTTACTTCATCTATAAAGTATTATAATTTTATATTAATAAAAACAAGGACATCAATACAATTTAGCACTAAAAATACTTGATGTACAAATACTTGTAAAAAGTATTTGTATTTGTTTTAAATATGTATTCTTAATACTATTTGCTCAAACTATTGGAAACAAATTCCAAATTTATTTAAAAAGTACTTTTAACATGACTAATCTACATGATACTTTATACAATGATAGAATTTATTTAAGGTACCATATAAATTTAAAAGGATCCTGGAAACTGATTGAATTAAGCTTATTTTTTAGTATGCAGTTATTGATCGAATATATAGGTAGTATTAAATATATAATTTTTATGATAATTTCAATGGCTAAAGTTCGTCTACATAGGTTTGAATATCATTAGATAAACTACTTAAATCGTCCAGATTGCATTATTTATAAGCACTCACAGTTTACCTCGTTTTCTGTTATTCGTTTACAGCCAACAAGGTAAAAACCAAACAGACGGCGTGTTAAATATTAGTTATCGATCGTTTTACGACGTGCAAACCGGAACAGTTGAAAAGTTTCCCTCGTTGTCGTTAGTGCACACCGGTCTTCAGCCCAAATCTTCATTCGCGCTGACCACTGTCTCGTAATTCAAAAAGATGATCCCCATTAAAGAACCTATATAGATGGTAAATGGGTAGAGCTCAGTGTTTATACCGGATTTCTTACCGGATGCTCGTACAATGTCTACCGGCAGTCCTCTTTTAAAACGATATCCCTTTTATATAGAAGAAATTGTATGAACAACGCACCGTCTGCCCATGGCGGCTACAAATAACGACAACAAGGATTTACCGACGTGCTTACAGACCTTCCGGTATCTATTGGTTATTTGTACAAACATATTTTTCCTCAATACTATTATAAGATGATATATATATTTTATTGTACCGTCTTCGATCGGCGTTATTTTTGACAGCATATTCTGATCATGATTTTTTAATTTAATCCCTTTGTTAGTCAACTCATAATGCAACCAACAATTTATATTAATTATTCACGTTTTACACTAATTTTAGTTGAACACTATATAAATGTTTTTTGGGGCAAAAAAATTCGTATATTTATTATCTAACAAATATATTGCAACCGACTTATATCATAAGGGTTAGAGTTTCAAAAAAGTAATAGTGATTTGATTTTTCTCGAATAAAACAACAATAAAAACACGATGTTTTGGTAGTTTTTTTTACAAAAATATAAATTTTAGAAAAAATATAGAAAACAATTTGTAAGTAAATTGATAAATCATGACACGGTCCCGCGACTCGTGCCACCTTTATCAGCCGTCGCCCTACTATGAGTATTTGACTGACCAACACTGCGTGCCATACGCCACGGTGCAAAGTCCAGCAAGTGCCGCACGGCCGACGATGCCCGCCGCAAATGATACGGAGAGTCTTCTTCCCGTTGTCAACGTGACAACGTCGAGGATGTACGCCACCGGCCCCTGACCTGCTGCACGACCGGACTCGACAAACCGATCCACACCCGCGAACCGTCGCCAACAACGCTGCTAACTTTTTGACGCCGAGGATCATGCCGGACACCAGCGAAAGTGCCGCGATATTATGCGAAGAGTATTATTACTGTGATCGTCTTTTCGGTTTGTTTGTCTTTTTTTTTTAATTAACCTGTTGTTTCTCATTCATAAACGGCCCACGGGCTCTACCCGCAAAATCAGTGTCGACTACATTATTGCGACGTAATAATCATTACATCTTTCTAATACAATTTGTTTACGCTTGATTTTTAATTTAGCTAGTAGATACTTGTTTTATTGGTAATAGTTGTTCATTGTGTCCATAATTAATGACTATTACCTTTTGTGCTTTTAGTTACTTCACTGTTTCTCTATTGTTGATTTAAAATGAACATAAATAAATGGACCAAGTTAATAATTTATTCACCTGAAATGTTTGCTGTAAGTGTACTTTATTTATCAAATGCTTAGCTTTTAACTCAATTAATAAGAATTTTCACTATTTTTAAAAGCTAAAAAAATTACATAAATAATAAATAAAGTAAAATAAACAACACAATTTATTAAATTATAAATATGTTTTATCCATCATGGCGTTGACCTATTAATACAGTTGCTAGGCCTGCAAGAGTAAGAATAGTGTTGGAAATCCCATTAAAAGGCCGGACAGAAATTAATTGCCCGAGACGTGGGTTCTCGGGGTTATATTAAAAACCACCATATAAAGGTCTGTTTATAATTCCCTTTGGATTATCTACCCGAAATGGCTTATTAGTCGTTTGCCTCATAATAATCATCAAATAAATGCTTTCATTTGTTTGTTTTTTTTATTACTAGTTCTAAACAAAGCTACCAACAATTCTTATGTGTGTTATTTTTACAGATTATTATATTAAATGTGCTCTGCTAAACATTACAAGATTTTCAAAAGTATGTAAAATCAATTTCAAGCAAATTTGTACTGTTTGCATTTGTTACATATGATATAACAATATTTCTATAATTTGTGTTTAAAATTTTTAATATTTTTAGATTATATATTTTATTAACATTTAGGTAAATTTTAGTCGAGAAAAATTTGTCACTTACTTATTTACATAGCTGTTGGACAATAATTCAAAAAGAGATAAAAATAAAAATGATAACAGTTCTTTTCCAAGATAAAAATTATAAATAATAAAACACATAGCTTTTTTAAAAGAGTGAAATTATATTTTTCTCAATTAGCTATAATTCAGTTAATATTTATTCATTTAAACATAGTATTTTACTTTGTTATAATTAAAATTAATACTTAGTATTATAATTAAAAGTCAAAAATTTATACAATCCTATTAAGTTACACATAATTTGTAAACTATAATAATAAAAACACATTGGCATCTAAATATTCAATCTCGTGTTAGATTTTTTACGTCATAACTATATAAACTGTTTGCGCACTAACAGTTTTATGTACCCACTGGCTTTATTTGCTTAAACTGTTATACTTTTGCATGAGACGAATTAAAAAATGCCAAAAAAAAATAAGCAAATATTTTATTAATTAATTTTATTTGTTCATTAGAATAAATACTAAATTAAAAAAATGATGATTTTTACAAAATAAAATAAACAGAAAAAAATATATAAACTCAATTTAATACATACAATGAAGTACATTAAAATGGGTTACTGTACTGTATTGTAGACTTTCAATATTCATTGCTGATTAAATTGATTTTAATATAATTTGATGTAATATTTCATTTCAATTCAATCATTTTATTAATTTTGAATAAATATAAGTGTAAATATATATTTATACTCAAATATAGACAGAGTTATGAGAAAATATTATTAAATAATTATAATTAATATCATTGGTATTTTAATTATAAATATATATTTATTTATTAATAATGAATAATTTAATGTATAGAGAATCTTAAAATCATTCATCATTTTGACCCATTAAGCTGCGTAACAAATAAATAGAAGTATTTGAACAACCATCTAATTCACCTCCATGTGTATTACTTGAAATTTCAATTTTTGATTTGCTTTCTGGTTTTTTTATATTATATTTTACACTCGTAGAACATTTTGGGGTGAATTTTGTTAATCTAGAATGATGCGCACAAATGATTCTCTATACTGTATACGATACACTATATCTCTCCAGGGAGCTTTCGTAATTAATTATTTTGCATATCGTGAAATTGTGAAAACGACTAACAGCAAATGAGATAATAGAAGGACCGAGACAGTAAGTTGAAGATGTATTGCGTTCATACAGTAGTGGCTTGAAATGAAAACAGACCGAAAAATATATAAAAGCGCTACAATAATCCAAAACACAAACAACAATGCCGCGATCCGATCCATCAACGAATATAATCATTTTACCACAGTGGTTAGGTAAACGAATGGTGGGGGGGGGGGGTTTGTGTGTGAATTTATTGCCACAAATTTATCGTGTTTTTATACTATACAAACTAATGAGAAGTGACGTGACGAGCTTTGAAAAAATTTGAATTTAATTATATTTGATTTATTTAAAATCGAATTTTATAAATAATTTTACCACCCAACAAAAAGCCTTTTTTAATTCATTTTAGTTTGAATTTCAATTTGATTATTTTTATAATATTTAAGCTGATCTCGAAAATATAGTTTGTCTCACAACTTGTTAAAGATTTAACATCCAATATATTATTTTAATTGAGAAACAGTCGTGTGAATATTTATGAGAGCATCTGATCGTCAATAACTAAATAATTAATGAGTAGAGTATCAGTATGAAGCGTAAAAGTTAATTCAGTACGTTATCAGAAAATCTAAATATATCTATTCTGTATATTGTTCTATCACAAAGATTTCAAGTCTCAATTGACGAACAGTAGTTACTAATTTATATGCAAAACCATGTTGATTTAGCTATAAATTTGCCAAGTTGCTTATACTAAATAAACATCAAACAACTCGCATCGTAAGTAGTGATTGTTCATTTTTCAGACAATTCTGTGCGGAACTACTATTTTATTTAAGTTTTGTTTAAAATGAAGAAAAAAAAAATGTAATTATCTTATAAAGAGTAGAATACAATACACACAAATATTATTTGTTAAATCTCGAATTCTTGATTTATACACGTTTCTCTATATTTGAGTGCTCGTATAACTGACGTATTAGGTAACTTATGACTTTCATTGACTATAGTGCCTTTGAATTCTAAAATAGCATTATTTTCACTTTCCGTCTTGGTTTCTTTGTACTTTTCTTATCGTATATTCCGTTTCGATGGACCGAAAAAATGGTCACGCACGGGGAACCAAGGTAAATCTAAGTGAAAGTTCATAATTCCTTTGGAAGAATTCTACTGATTTTGATTTAGATTTAAACTTGTACAAAAGTTTTGTCACTGTAGTATTAACGTTGAATTAATATGGTATTAATAAGTGCGCGAATACACAGTAAACTTTCAAGAAAAGACAGTAAAACTAGTTTGCCTAATTTAATATATAATAAAGAAAAATTAAATATAACAATAAATTTGAAGATTAAAAAATTGATTTTGGAGGATTAAAACTGTATCTAATATCATAAAAACCTTTGTACTAATGCATTGCATTTTTCAGTTATATTTTCGACAATATAATAATGAGCCAATTATATCAGTTTTATTATTATTTTTAAGTGATACATAATAAAATCGATTATTATTATTATATGAAAAATGATGTATGAATATTAACGATTAAATAATTTTCTAAAAAATCACTCCATAATTAAATCAAAATCAAAATAATAAATTTGCGGAATTCATTGATGTATACATATGACTCATATATTGAGTCGTTCAGTTACAAAAAAACGTTATATGTCCTAAACATTTTTTTGGTAATTTTGTTTTTTTTGGATGAATTAAATTACGACTAAATAGGAAAAAGCATAATTAAAAAACATAAACACATAAATAATACAATATGTGTATTATATAAACATATAATTTAGAATTGTAATGGTTTAATAATTACTTCATTTAATTCATTCAACTTTAATAGTCTACTCAAAATATTGAAAATAGTTAAATATTTTTCAGTATATGAACAGTGTTCAGCAATATAAAGTTATCAAGTCCTTTTAATTTAGTTATAATTAAAAGCTATTATGTTACCTTAACAGCTCATAATAGATCAACTAAATATTTTTAATAATACATATTACACTTTACAAAAATATACAAAATGGTACAAGTAAAATTGCTGTTTAACTGATGGTTTGGATAATTTAAAATTCTTGATGCGTACATTACCTCTTAGATGCAAAAACTTTCCAGAAAATATATTTTACAATTATGTAGACTAGAAAAAGTAATACAACTCAGCGTGATTACGTGCTCGTCTGGCCAAAGTTTTTTTTTTTTTATTAGTTAATTTTGTCATTTGTTGTTTATTAAGGTACCTCTAAATTCGAAGGCTTTTCCAGTTGTGACCATATCCGACGTAACACCCGTTTAAATTGGTAAATTAACTATAAATAATTATTATAGCATATTCTTAAGTACGCAATACAGTTAATAACAAGAGCCTAAACTACAAACGACCGCAGTAACCACATGCTATTTAGACTTGGGAATTTAGGAAATTCTCATACTATTTTCTCACTAAGTTAGCCGCATTAAGCCATTATCCACTACTTATTTACTTAAACTAAAGAATGTTTACTCATTTGAAACTCAAACCCTGTATAATCATATTTATAAGAAAAAATTTAATTTAACTTATACAACTTTAATAGTTTTAGATTCATTAAAAAAAACACGAAATATTTGTTTGACAAGTATTAACAAATATTCAACTAAAAATATGTTTTAAATATAATTGACACATTTTAATTTGTAAAATATTTTTATTTATTAATATATTTGTGTAACATTTATGTATAATTGATATTTTACGATTTGAAATTATGTAAGCGTTATTGTAAAAATACAATGCTTAAATAAAAAAAAAATGTAAATGTATTTGTAAAAATGTAACAAAAAAAAAAAAAAAAAAGAAGAAGGAATTAAGTACTATTGTTTTAATAATAATTTGTTTAATGAAAAATAAAAAAAACTTTATTATTTGTAAAAAAAAAAAGCTACAATACTGTTAGTTGTCATTGAAGGCCAACGTCCACCACTTATCGTCATCCATGAAAAATGAGTTAATTTTACTGGCAGTGTTTTCAATCATCGTCCATGAAGATAGGTAGTCTCCCCAGTCATTTATCACCGTAGAGGCAGATTAGCGGTTGTCAGCCGGTAGAAAGCTTTTCTTGGAAGAGGAGTGTAAAAATAAAAAAAACCCACGTCTAACAAATTGATTAAAAGCTTCCCAAACTGACGCACAAAAATTTGGCATATACGTTTGCATTAACTTTTAGAAATATTAAGAAATTGTTGGGGTACAATAAAACAAAAAGTTAGGTAATCATAAAGAATTAAAGAGGTGGTGTAGATGCCAAAAAAATAAGTACAAGATTCTAAAATAGTAAGAAAAAATTATTAATAAATTGCAAGAGGGCGTTGAAATAATATAAAGATATACCAAGTAACTTTAATTTAAAATGTGACATGTCATAAGTTATGTTGTTAAGTTTATAAAATCATATAAGTATTTTCATTTTTGTAAAAAAAAATGCTGAAAAATTATACTTGAATTGTAATAAATAACTAGGGAATTAACCTAAGACAATATTTATTTATTACTATATTTAATTAAATAGATATTTAAAAGTGTAATTCGGTATATTTGACTTTTGAAATTTATACTTATAAGTTTTTAAGCCTTCGCTGTACTGATTTTAATTATCAATACGTCAAAAAAATTCGATTTAAATCTATAATCGCCAAAAATTAAAAAAAATATCTCAAATGCACATTACTATAAAAATGTTATATATTTTATAATTTTATGCATTTAAAACTAATGTAACTTTTTTAAAAATACTGATTCTAATAAAATATTAATAAAATATGCTAGGGATAATAATTTTTCTTTTAGTGTTCTTTTTCTGAAAATCCGATGAAAAACCTAAGTACGAGAACAGTTTGAAAAGGCCATCCATTCACGTAAAAAATATTATTTCAACGCGATTTTTGAAAAAGACCCTGAAGGTTTGACAACTTCTTAACTATATAAAATTAAAGCTTTTGAAATTCATTATAATATTAAAAATAATATTCGTTCGGACATTTATTCTACCATTAAAATCAACCGTTAAAGCAAAAAAATAACAATGTGTTCAACTAATTGAATAGTTTAACAAGAATTTAATGTTCGTGTAAGATATTAAATCATAGATATACGTTATACAAACTATGAAATTTGAAAAATTCGCATCAAAGCGTTTTTTACGGCAGTAATATTAATCACCGTAAGATATGCCGCGACACCACTGTGCTGATTTTTTTTTGTTTTTAATAATAAAAAATATTATTTAAGTTATTTACCACGATCTTTTGAAAATATATATACAATGAATTACAAATTAAAAAAAAAAAAAATTTTAATGACCTTATATACCGAGGGGTCCAAGTTACTTAGATAAATATAATAACTTATAATCTACTAAATACTTTTTTTTAAATAATTTATGTACCCTTAGTCTACGTAAAATCATATTTTGTATTATTGTTTTAATAATAAAAATTAAAAAATTCTCAAAATCTCAAAATCTCAAAATAGCCGTATTTTAGAACTTATATCACACCAAAAAAAAATTGATGGATCAATAATAATTTAAGTACAATGATTTATTGAGGAAAAAAGCATTTAAAATAATCTCAATAAATTCTGAAATATAGGTTTAAAAATTGTTACGAACTAGTTATTATCTTAATTAGATAATTTTTCGATACTTAACATAGTATAACATAGGTTTTCAATAAGTAAGGAAACGGGTTTCTATTGTTTGTAACAATTGGCCTTGAATACGTTGCCATAAAAAATACGAGACCGCTATAAATTATAAGAGATGACACTAAAATAATATAATACTGATAAATCAAGAAAAATATGTATCAAAAGAACCAAACATTTTTTTAATAATGTATTTATTTCCCGAGTAATTTAGTAAGTTATAAAACCATGTATACGTTCAGATACCTTATGTTACAAAAAGAGATAACGATAAAGATAATGATTATGAGTCTTATACAACCTACTCGTTTTTGTACCCAATTGATACCTTTCCATTATTGTTAGTCGATAGAAGAAGTTTGTACTTTTTTTTTAATAATATCCAACAGTTTAAGTACGTTTTCAATGTCTATCAGCAACTTGTTTTCTCGAGTACTACTCCATTCTGTAGGTAATTAGAATAGAAGTACAACAACGAAAATAATTGGATACCTCAAGTTCTACTAGTTACAAAATTTAACCAGAAATTGCAAAAATTAAAATTATTAAAACAATTTTAACAATGAAATCTTAAACATTGTTTAATAATATTCATGATTATTTTTTTTATGATTACATCAAGTACTCCATTTTTATATTTTTACAGCCAAAAATTCATTTAAATTAATAATTATTAAATACTAATATACAAAACATGAATAGAATAAATGATAGTTATTTCTTATATATTTTTTGATTGTTATGAGTTTATTCGAAATTTCTTTTCGAATTTTATAATATAAAAAAAAGTGTTTATTTTGGTTCATTTAAAAATTGACTTAAAAAAAAAAAATGCTTTTTCGAGTATTTTTGGTGTTACGATTGTTTACATTGTGGGAAATAATTCTCAATGTTTCACGTTATTTTACCCTGAAACGTTATATTAATTTAATTAATCACACTACAAAACATTTGTTCGATAAACAACTCACGCGTTACTAAACTAATAGTAATTCAATTGGTATTTTTCTTGTATACCTATAAAATATTGGCTTCCGATCAAATTAACTCTTTATTTGAAGCTTCAAAAACATGTACCTAATGTGCAAATTAAAACAATAATGATAAATTATTAAGTTAAAAAAGACTGCTGTTGATATTTATATTATTTTGAAATAATTGATTAAGAATTATGCAATTTATAATTTTGTCATTATTATAAATAAATATGTACTAAAAAAACGTTATAATATGATTTTTTCTTGGACTTTGTCTCATGGTAAGTGCAGCTGTACTTATCCACTAGTAAATAAATTAAAACAAACCTTTTTAAAATATTTCTTATACAAATATAGTTAATATTTTTAGAAAATTACGACCTTACTACATCATTTTTCAAATGACTGTTATTTTTAACTTTTGTTTACTATATTTTTAAAAGTATAATTAAATTAGTAGAAAATATCGATATTAATTATAACAGTCAATGATTTTGTAAATGTTTATTTTTATATTAAAATAACTTGATATTTCTCTTTCAATTGTTTATTGAAACAACATTAAAAAAAAAGTTTTATTGTATAAACTCATATTTTTTTTAATAATACAAAATATTTTTTTTTCGTGATCAATTTTTTATATCCTCTTAACCAATATTTTTGTTTAATACAAAAAAATTGTCAACTGTACAATAATAATAAATTTGTTGACTTTATTAGAGTTTTTTATTTATATAGACTATATTTCTAAATACAGAACGCCAAAAAAAAAAGAATTAAAGAATTGAAGTGATATCATAATAAATTTAAGTGATATGTAGAGATAAGCATTATAGAAACACAAAATTAACGATATATAAAATTTCCCGTTTTTTTAATCGTAATGAGTATTACTCACAACGATCCTAAGAAAAATAACATTATATTATAAATTAATTGGTGTATGAGATTACTTATAAGTTCTTGATTTTTGTTATATTTTCAATTAAATAACGTAAATTTATATTACATTATACATAGCTTAATTAATTTTCTTTCACTAAATATTTGTTTATGAAAAGTTAGTCAAAGATTTCTTCATTTTTTATTTCTATTTTTTATAGCTTTCAACACATAATATTATTATAGTTGGATAATTATATTAATAAATATTTTTTTAAGAATGGTTAGTAGAAATATAGCTAGAAGTTTTGTGGATATTTGAGAATTGATTCCGAAATTGTGAATGAAGAAGAACTATATTTTACTAAAAAAACAGTCTAAGGTAGGAATTTTTCTTTACTATCAAATCATTTGATGTTAGTTAGTTGGCACCCATTTAAAAATATTGTTCTTGTAAAATTAACTGTGCTGTTAATATTTTACTTATATGTATTAATATTGCCTATATTTCACGCCGTCTTAAAAATAATATTTCTGCTATTCATTAATAAATGCAAAATGATATGTTTATCATAACACTCTCAATTACTTTCAATATAACAATAATTTCGTAAATATTTTTTTGCCTTTTTTTAGTTACATATAATTCTTGATATATCAATTATTAAGAACTTTTACGGTTTATGCCTTATACAATATAAAGGAATCATTATTGAAATGATAAAATATAAAATAAAAGAGCTTATGAAACACAAAATGATCTAACTGATATAATAACTGACGAGTCTATAACAACTTTTGAACCATTAATTAAGGAGTTATGAATATTTCTATACCTGGGTGGAAGGAGTATGCCGGAGAAATCTCTAACGATGATCTAAATAATAAGTTATTTCGAACACACCTTTAACCAATAAAAATGATAATTAACTAAATTGAAAAATTAGTTATGTGTAGTTACTGAGGTTAGTTTTGAAGTAGTATTAAGAATTAATCCTTCTAAAATGAAATATATTTTTATACTACTATTTAACACTACACAACTTCTCAAAAAATGGGGATCCTTCAAAGTAGCTCAATCAAAATACATAAATGCATATAATTCATCATGTAAGAAAATAGACATTAAATAATATATTCATATTACATTGATAATATAATATGAATGATCTTATTAATAATAAAAATAGTTAAACCCGCGCTTCACCTCAATTTAATATTTTAAAATCCCAATAATTCCCAAACACTGGTTCAAAAAATGTTATCGACTAGTTATTTTCTTGATAATTTTATATTTTATTAACTAGTTAAATATATATGTCGTCATTCAAAATAATTAGATTGATACCTTTATGCTGATAAGGGATAAACTAAAATAGTACTTAATAATTGATATATCAAGAATTAAATGTAACTAAAAAAATTTGAAAAAAATATTTACGAAATTATTTTTATTTTGTAAGTCATTGAGTTAGTTGTAATTTTAAAATCGACCATTTAAATGATTTAGAATATTAAAGTTTTATATATATATATATATTCAATATATCTTCCAAAGGAGAAAAAAGTGAAACCAATAGAGTTTACGATACAAATAAAAGTTATTGTGAAGAGATACAGGTATTCTGGAATGGACATATTTGGTGAGTAACAATATAATAATAAAACACTGCAAAAGAAACATTTATTAGCATCTCACCACAAGTGAGCATACAATGGAATACCTCGTCGCCTATCTTAACATTTTTCACTTTCTTCAAAACAAAAAAAGAAAAGATATAAAAAATATCTTGCGGTCGACGTTTTAACTGGTCTGTAACATATTTTTCGCGGGTTCAATATATTGCTTTTTAGAGATCGCGAAAAAAGAAGAAGACAAAGTAAGCACCATAAATCTTAGGAGGATAAAAATTTACGCCGTCTGATTTCATGACATGACCTCGATAAGAATTTTACGCTATCACATACATATATTTTTACTATTTTCATATAAATAACAATAATAACAATAATAAAAGCGAAATAAAGTGTTAAAACGAGAATAAAACGGTACACAATACAACAAAAATCATAGTAGGAGACAAGGTCCATAAAAATGAAAAATGTGTGTGAGCCTTATAATTTGATGCGAGTTTTCAAAAGAACGGAAAATTATTGAAATAACTTAACTATAGTTATGATAATCTATGGCGCAATGTTTGCTGAGTTAATATAAGGAATCTTCTAGTTTAAGCACAATACTTTTGTTTGCAAAAAATAACAAAGATTGTATTTCATTTTCAAAGTATAAATAAAGATAACATCTTAAATAATTAACTAAATGAATAAAACAAACCTTAGAGGTAAAGAAAAAATCAAAAGTAAAGTATGAGTTTTGTTGATCATTTATTTGAAGTACAACACTTTTCAATTCTGTCCAAAGAAAGTAATTTTGTTTTCTTGGCGTGGTTTTCTTTACTTAAGATTCTTAAATAAGAAGGAGGCAAAAAAAAAGCCATCGATGTTTTTGTGTAAAAAAAATAATCTTAAGTGGTCATTTTTCATTTAAGTAACAAAAACCGTAAAAAAAGGTTTCTTTAAAAACTCAGGTCGAGTTAAAAAGTGAATGTTATTAAAACTAGAACAATAACATAGCCACCTTAACGGAAACCTGAACAAATTGATTTTAAAAGCATAAAATATTACCAGGATACCCTAATCGTTATCCTAAATATTAACATTTTTTTGCTTAGCTTTCTATAAAGTTAGTGTACAAAATCTCAAGAATTTCATGTATTTATGTTTGTTGTAGTCGTAAGTTAAAAATGTTATTTAAGCATGTACAAGGCCAAAAAACATCAAGTTTAAGTATAATGTAACTATAGTGTGTTCTTGTTTTTGACATCAATAGTCTTCTTATAAAAACCCGTGTACATGACGTTGTATAATTTTCAAATATAATAATTATTTATGTACAATTGAGATTTTTTTTGATGGAATTTCAAGAATGGTAGATTCCCTTCTAATAAAACTATTGTACGTCACTATTTTTTTTTATGAAAGTCTCACCATTACTCTAACATTATAATAGATTTTGATAATAACCTAAATGAATTATTAATTTACAACCTAAATTAATGATAACAAAATATTATTTTTATTAATTTATAAAAGATGTTTTTAAAAGATAATTTAACTAAACCGATAAAAAAGTCAAGATATAACAATTATATCACTATTAAAATCATCATCACCTTAGTCTCTATTAAAACTATTTGGGGTCAGCTCTACCTTAGGACTTGACAGGAGTTTTACACCGGCTGTAAACCTGACACAATCTTATTATGGCTGAAAGACCTAGTAAGGTTGCAAGGTGTGTGTCACTGTTAAAGTTCCCTGTATGGTTACCCATCCGGGAGCCAACAGAAAACAGGACAGTTGAATATCAGCTGTAAAGCAGACTGATTGAACACCACGCCCATTTAACTTAATCGCTTTTAATGTGTGCACAACAATTTAAAATTTTGTGTATCTATTTTAAAAGTAATATTTCTTTATATTCTTACCTTGCAATGCTACTGTTTTTGGTGACCAGTTTAAAATATCTGTAAAGCACAATACACAATTAGTAAATAATGAAAAAGAAAACTTTATTATTGTATTTTAAACATTTATGGAAACTTTGTTCGTACAACTATAGTATACTACACATATTGATATTAAATGTTCAAATTAAATCACATACAGGAAATTATACCATATTAATGACGTGAACACAAAATTAATCTCACGTACTAGTTTTATTTGTCTAAGGAACGCAGCTTGGAGAGATCTGTTAGTGACACGAGCGAATGACATAGTTTAATTAAAAAATTCCATCAGTCGTTAAATATTTTGCGTTTGTAGTGCCAATATGTGGAACTATCTCCTTTTTAAAACACAGAAAAAAAAATTTTATGAAGTAACAATGTGTTCAACAAAAGACATTTCAGAGAGTACATGTTTCTGGCATGTAATTTTCTCTCTAGAAAGCGTTATTGTAACATTCGAACACTGTATTGAAAAGGTTTGGATAGTAATTAATAAATAAATATTCATTTATAGACTTTCTATACGAATGAAATTATCCGAGAACAGTAACTCAACAAATTAGAAAATTAATAGTGATTATTCTTTTTACATCTCAACAAAAGCGTACAATTTGAATGAATAAATTGAAAATAAGATAAAAATAATAATGGCCTAAATTAAATACTTGTCAGAAAGACTAAATTAAATTCTCTGAGAGTTATTTAGGGTTTCAGTAATTTGCTAAATGTTTATTTATATCCTTTATTAAATGTTGAAGTTCAATGAATTTCCCTTTCAAAATAAAAATGTTATGTGTAAATATTAATGTTGATTTTATTTTAAAACAAACACACTCAAATAAAAGTTCAATAATTTTAAATAACATGGCATTGTTATTTTTAACGTTGTTATAAATGAACACTTAAAAAATACTATATTTCAGATATTAATCTGAAATTTTACGGATAAAGCTATAAGTGTATTATTCGCTGCAATTTATAACTTCAATAATCGATAATATGTTCAAATAAATCAAGTAAAAGAAGACTATAAGCATAGTAAAATAAAAAAATAATTTTAACAATATTTCAAACCGGATGTAATTTTATTTTTTTTTTTGTCCATAAATTATACTATTTTTACAAATGACTCATATATAGTTTCACTAATATAATATGATTGCCATTATTACGAACACTAGAGAAATATTTTCTTGCGTTTCCTGTAGCAAAACTAAGATTGACTCTTATTATGTGTAAATATTTATTTTAGGATCGATTGATTTTTTCAGTATAATACATTTACTATATTTTTGTATACTTTTCCATATTTTTTTATTATACAACATTCGTGTGATTTATTTCAATTTATACGTTATATGAACTGGGATACATTTATGGCCGTAAGTTATATGACTGATATAGTTACAAAGAAAATTGTTTTCGTTAAAAGTACTTAACTAACTTATTTTAATTTACTCCTAAAATTTTAGTTAGATGGGTGTCTATTTTGTTATTAAGGTAATATGTCACAAAGGTAAAATGGTGTATTTTTGTTTTAATTGCATTTTTAGGTCGAATACATAAATGACGTGTATGGCTCAGAAATGTAATTAAAAATATTACACGAAAGAAAAAACTGTTGCATATTAACATGCGCCTATCCATATGTTTTAATGCGTGTTTACCTTAATATAAAAAAATCAATTAATAAATTGTTTCCAATGTTCTTTGTATCCAGATGTCGACATTAAAGTAAATTGTACATGTTTATAATTTTATTCTGAAGTAATTAATTTGGTTTTGTTTTTAGAATATTCAATTAATGGAAAAAGTAAACTTATAGAATATTTTAATTTTTATATTAATTAGAAAAAAATCTAAAACAAAACTATAATAAATGAGTTGTTGAGATATCGATGATTTTTCTTAATAAAGAAAATTTCGTATTTTCTATTTTGTTACAAGTATATAACTTTGCTATAGTTATAGCAGTTACTTTTCATCGATTATTTTCCAGGGCAAAAAAATTCACCAGCGTCTTTTGCGGAAGGTCATTTTTGTGTTAACCTTTAAGTCAAATACTCGTAATTTATAACGATCGTTCCGTTGGTATTTTCGACCAAAAGTATTATTGTTGGGTAAGTATTGTTTTCCGAATAATGTAAGAGCTACTCTAAAGTGGTAAACTGTATACGGAACAGTTTTAAATATCGTGCTTGTATCGCCTATAAATATAATAGTTGAAACAGAAAAGTATTTATCCGGAAAGTAAAGCTACCAGAATAAATGCAGTATAGAGAAAGAAGATGATAGGGGCTTTATGACCAAAAGCCGGTACGATTACTTGAAGTTTTCTGCGTTACCCCGAGCAATAACGTTAAATGGGTTCCTGGAGGATTTACTTATCGGCGTGTCATGGGGATGACCGATTGACAATGTAATTTCTCCTTTGACCGAAAACAAGTATCTGGATGTACTTTTATTTTAAGAAAAACTCTATCACGTATCCCTGACCTTAGCTTTACAAGTAATACTTGGGTTGAATTCTTAAAAAATCGGTGTCTCCTATTAAACGCTACGTAACTTATACAGGAATTTCAATATTTATCTAATATACGTTTCACAAAGGGTGGTCATTTAATTTAAAGTTAATTAATTAAAACGAGCTAATGTTAAGTACATTCAATATATACGCGTCAATAAATATTTACTTTGATGTTGTTTTGAAGTAAATAATAATTAGTTTTACTTAATTAAATGCTTGGACACTTACTTTATGAATGAATAGTGATCAATGTTTGGAATGATGCGCAGAAACTTGATTAAGACAAGTTGTATTTTGTTATTATTTCGTAAATAACAGAACAACACGGAGATAGAAGTTGATTTAGGTTTCAGTGCCAAAGTGTTTTATTACGGTGAAAGCTGTGTAGTGGAAAAACTTGGAGTCCGGTAAAAAGTCGCATTCTTAATTATTTATGGTTGTATAAAACATTTGTTTGAGAAATAAAACTTAATATTTTTTATTCTGCAGAAACCTTTAGTCGTAAAATTCGTGAAACTTCTGTAGTTTCATAAGCTTAAAAAGTGAATTATGAACAAGGAGATGTTGATGTTGAAAATTCACTTTGTGTTTTTATTTGTAGTTCAAAATACAAAAAAGTATGCACTCGGTGAAAGGGGTAAATAAAAATTTAAAGGCATAAAAACAATTTTAAAACTATTGTACTCAATTGTTAAGTTTAAATAATCATGTGTAAATAATAGAGTTGAAAGTACAATTTTTTATCTATTTAAAATATCCAGATATTTCTAAGTGAAAAGTAGATCCACTCGTCAATATTATTAAAATAAATTATATAATTAAATTGTAAAGCACATTAGTAAAATATTTCGGTTGAACATGTTTTTAATGCAATTGTATAGAAAATACTTTGATATAGAATATCAAAACAAGTCTTGCAGTTCATATAATTTTGCAGCTACAATTTTTCAAATTATCATTTAATGTTATGCACTTGAGAAATATAATTAGAAAACATTTCATTATATAGTAAAACATATAAAAATAAATATTTAATAACTAATTAAAATATTCTGTCGAATAAAGATATTACGAATAAAAAACTTTAAAACGGATAGTACCTAATATTTAACTTTAATATTCAACATTATTACATACATTTTTTGTGGGCCAATGAAAGTAGGGGTGCGATCACACAACCCGGCACCTTTCAAATGATGCCCTTTATTCACTACTGTAATACTCTAAACCACAATGAGAAAATAACGTTTCAATAAAATAGTGATAAATTTATGTTTGAAAGCAAATGTTGTAATCGGCTAATTATAAATACTTATATAGCATACATCATTTGAAGGATGTAACCGTTATTGAATTATCGTCATATCATAGGGATTTAATATTAAGGTTCTCAATATTTTAATAATTTTATTTTTTTATAAAATTACACATTATATAAGGAACACTAAAGATTACAATTGTAGGACGAAGACTATACATCTTTCTCTATTTTATTTTAGAAAAGGTTATACATTTTAAATTTAAAAAAATATATAAAAACACATTGCAATAAAATGGTGTTACCTAGTTTAAATTTTTATTAGTACGTTTTTGTTATTCTTTGGTCATTTACATAAAAGCGATTGTTTTAAATATTTGATTACAATTATGTTTGCATAATTGAAAACAAGTGATATCATACTTCAAGATTCTAAAAAAAAAAATAGCCACCCTATACTTTTCATTCAGTATGTTTAAAATGTAATGTGTTCCAAAAATGTATTACTTTACTCATACTAAAATCGATTATTTCAAACCTTTAATTTTTAAAATAAAGTGTTTTGCGAATAACACATTTTGTACATTTTTATTTATATAGAACATTTTTCAATTTAAGTAAAATATTAATAATTAATATGAATATAATTATTTAAAATTTTTATAAAATTTCTTTATTTTGCTATAAGGTGTTGGACAGATTAATCCTCAACTGGCTCCGTCGAGTCAAAAGTAACCCGACATCTATATTTTTTCATATAATGATAAGATAGAACTACTATCAACTTCGTTGCATTTGTTCTATCTTAGAATATTTATGTTTACCTCTGTGGTCATATCATAAGATAAAATGTGGCCAGGTTTTAATTGACCCAACAAATCCGACGCAACGTATGCCTTTTTTGTTGAAAATTGGAAAAATTATTTTTTTACGCTATGGATTTAAATATTTATTTATTTTTATCAAATAGTCATGGAACTTTCCACAGCAGTTATCTGAAATGTCTTACGAAAAAAATCAATGTTTTTTATTTATTAAAATTAATTATTAATAAAGTCATCAGTTTAAATTCTTAATTTATCAATCTGTTATATTTTGTGAACTGTTACCATACATTTATCATTGAAATTACAAATTTAACACCAGAATTTGTAACCAGTCTAATTGTTTTCAATATTTTTTACTTATTACCCACTTAAAACCCCATCTCTGGAGTGATAAGGATAATTTAGTGTCAGAATTGTTACCACATAAGTGGGCATTTACAAATAGTATACAATCTACACCATTCTCTTAATTTTTATATGACTATTACATATTAATCCTCTCATCACAAGTTGATTTAGAGGTAGGTTAAGTTAGGTTGGGGTAAGTAATATATGTACCGAGTTTGGCTGAAATCACTTCACGCGTTACAGAGTTGTGCAGAAACATACAAATACATATTGATTTTTAAATAAATATATACTTTATTGTATCCTACATCCGAAAAATGCTATCAAAGGGGGGTCCATTAACTAAAAGAAAATTTTTTTAAAAAATTATAACGTCTAAACGTAGAAATTTGTATTCATATGTAAAATTAGTATAGTTTTTAATTTTAAAACGATTTTACAACAAAAAAAAAGATAATTTTGTGCAAGCAAAGCATACACTTTTAAAAAATTAAGTCTAAATGAGAAAAACATTTTTATTTTTAAATTCAAAGTATAAAAATTCGAGTAGATGATATACCAAATGAAAAAATAATTTAATTAGTTTTAGTTGAAGGAAAATAATGTCGGGTCAAATTTGACCCGAAGAAGCGCTAAACGGCAATAAATGAACAAAGCCAAATAAGGGTTAAAATAATTAAAAAATTCTTTCTTTTACATAAGAATATTTTTCAAATAAATAATTTTGTTAAATACATATAGTCAGTATAAAAGTTTCTTATACTTGGCATACATAAACATTGAATAAGATTAAATGTATTTAACTCAAGCTTGAAAGGTATGAGTATGTACACATTGGATTAATCTCTTTATTTGTCATGGGTACTATTACTACGGCTTACTAAACGTTTCTTGCAAACTTATATTAAGAAAAACTTTTCAGTGCTATATATTTGCTATAGAATTATTTATATTCTTAGTAATTTATTACTGTTTATTATGTATATAAACAAGCTTCAACATTAATTATTTCTAAGTTAAAATTCTAACAATATATTGATGATTCCCATTTGAATACTGTGCTAGTTTGCATTGAAATTCAAAGGAAATAACAGATATCTTCTGAATGCTAATTTATAACAATATAAAATTTCGTTAAAATTAGGCACTGTAAATTAAAAAATGTTTAGTTTAGTCATAACTGTAAATATAAATAAATTATTTTGACTTTGTAGTTATATTTGTTATATGGATTATAAAAACATAGGCAAGTGCGTAGTCAATATCACAATTACATACTTTTAACGTAACTTTGGCTGATTGTTTTAATATTAGCTACTCGATTGCTCTTAATATAATTATTATTTTAAGAAAATTATTTTTAGTATTTTTGAATTTTATATATTTGTCAATTTACTTATTATTAAGCATTTTTTAAATTTATTCCTTATACTACGTAGAGGTGTCAATTTAATTTTTTTAATGATATAATACATATCTATAAGCTTATAAAATAATTAATAATTTAGCTAAGGAAATAATAATAACATGATCAATAACAATTTTTTTCCCATTATATCGGAAGTTATAACTATTTTTAAATAGTTAATACCACTTAATAGAGTAGTGGAAAGTTGTGTGTTATGTGACTTTTATCAATACGCGTGATGATAAAAATGGATTATAGATATTATATAACATATTCATATTATATAGATAATGTAATATAAATTATCAATTTTATGATAAAAATAGTTATGCCCACGCTTCACATCAATTTAATATATGTTTTCATTTATAAAAATAAAGTTGTCACCCTTATAACGTATAAGGGATGAACTAAAAAAGTATTTAATCGAGACATATGAAACTAAAAAATACCAAAATGAATTCCCTCAACATAATTATTATTTTAATGGAAATCGAATGGCTAATTAAAAAAAAATCATCTTGTATAAACAACAAAAATATATTAAAATATTTACACCTATAAATTAATTCTATCAGTAAAAAAAAAATAATTTATAAGCAAATACATAAATAAATATACAGAACAATGCTATGAATCCTGTTTTTAAACAATTCAATGTTATTATTAAACATATATATATATTTCATTATCTAGCATATCATCATTATTCATTAATATTACATGAGTAGAAAAGTAAATATCTAGAACTAATCTTCTCTATACAAAATAATTGTTTTAACCGAGTAAACCTAGATGCACATCTGAAATTAATTATCAGTAACAATTTGAGACAACCAATAAAATTATTAATAAGCTCGAAAAGAAAAATTAAATTACAAGTAACCCGCTTAGTATATAAAGATTTCATGCCAAAATATTATAAAATCACTTCATGACTTCTGTGTGGTATTCTACTTATTCCATATAGGAAAGATATAAATTAAAAAAAATGATTTTGAATGCAATCTAGAGATTCAAGATAACCATTACTGACTGAGACCAAAATTAGCGAGCCATATTCAAGTATAAATCGAACATAAAAAAAGTAGATTATTTTTTAAGCATAAGAATAATGAAAATCCGCACAACTACGTTTTATAAAACTCAATCTAGAAAAAGGTTTTTGATTAATTAATAAAAAAACAATTAGTGTATACTTGTAGTTATCTTATTTAAATTGATTTTTGTACTTATGAACTTCAAAGTATGCAATCAATTAAATGTTATAATTAAATTGTACTAACTCATTAACAAGGTCTCGACTGTCTTTAGACAATCATTCCGTTGTCTTCTTGGGATTATATTACCATAGAAACAACAGCAACAGAAAGAGAGGTAGACGTTACAATAGTTAAAGCGTTAACAAACACAATGCCGAACACTTCTTGTGAAGTTGTTTAAATGCTTTTGGCGTTCTCATTAAATCTTCCAAAATATTTGAATACATTTAAATAACAAGGGTGCAATACAAACACCATCGGATAGGCATATTAGCTTTCAAAGACCTTATCGTTTTAGCAGTTTCACCGTATCGTACTGTAGGTGAAGAGAATTGACCGAAAACACAGTTGGTACTCAGCCGGTCTGAACTTGTACTAAAAAAAATATTTTTCTGGTAAAATTGTTGCATGTATTAAACTCATGTCAAAATAAATATAAATGTTCGATAATTCAAATATATTTACTACTAAATATTTCACATTGCATTACTGCTTGTCTTATTGCTTAATACTTTTTGACAGTGACTTTTTTTTATATTTTTGGTTCATTTTTTATGTTACCCTAAATGCTCTCTTGCCCGCGCCGTTTGGTTTGAAGTCGTTCTTGATTATCGTGTGGTGTACTAACACTCGTGTATTATGTACGATTGTGTTTATGTAGCTAGACATATTGCGTGATTCGTGTCGTTTGGTCGTCCTGTTATACACGCTTATCAAACTCGCTTAAGTGCATATTGGTCTCTGTATATTACTGTAATATAGCGCATGGTCATAGTGTGCGGTAGTAAGGAAAATTAAACGAAACAACAAAAACGATTATCGTAAAAACATAATCTCCGAGTAACCGCGGTGGTATCCATCCGGTCGTCTTCCCCTTTTTCTGTTCCTAGCAATTCGCATACATATTATATGACGCAGTGTTTGCGTTAGGCTGATAGAAAACGTACACTATTTCGTTCAATCTAGTTAAAATCCAATGCCTTTTGTAGAATGCGTATAAAAAAAAAACGTTTTTTTTTAATATGATACGTGTTGAAATGTTCAAATTAAAAAAAGATGTTGGATATAAAATGATATTATATTATTGTAGTGTAATAATCCGAATAACGCATTTTTAAAAAAACCATTAAAAGCATGATTTTATAGTATTTATTTTGTGTATTTTTAATAAAATTAGTAAAGAGTACGAATATCTACATAATTAACACATATGTTTAAATAAAAAATAAATTAATATAGAATGTATAACTCTAATAAAAAAGGACGTATACGACGAAAGTTGAAAAACCGTTTTATTTTATTAAAAACTTGCCGTAACTAGTTTAGAAGCCCAGTTATTAAAGATTTGGTTTATACCAGTGGCGGCTCGTGGGTGCTGGTGGTGGGGACGCGACTACAAATATAATACCACTAGTCATAGGTATAAAAAAATTTTCAAATATAATAAAATACAATAAACATTAATTTAAAGGTCGGAATAGAAAATAGAAATGCAATTAATACAATAGCGATTATATTATTATTGAAACCGATGACGATAAGCGTACTCGCAGTTAATTCTAGAAATAAATTACCCAATATGGTAATATGCTAATATTTTACTGTCTGGACGACGCTGCCGGTCGTCCAAATCCCGTACATAAGATCGCAGCTGAGCTGTACCCACACTCACTCAATCGCAGCACCTCGTTTATGTTATACGTTTCTGCATATTGCTCGGACGACGCCCTCAGTCGTCCAAATCCCGTACATAAGACCGTAGCTGAGCTGTACCCGCACGCACTTAATAACAGCGCCTTGCTTATACGTTTCAGAATATTGCTCAGACGACGCCATCGGTCGTCCAAACACTGCTCGTGTATGCATGCGACCCGAATACACTACTGGTATCTGAGGGAGACAACTTTAATGTTCGCTCACGACAAATGTACTACAACTATTGTACTATTTAAAAATTTGCATTTTTAATAAATTAAGACTATACAATTAATTTTAGTAGGGGGTGCGATCGTCCCCCCGTCGTCTAAACTACGAGCCGTCACTGGTATATACGTATTTTGTAAAAATAGTCCTAATACTATAGCTACGTATGGGTTTTTAAGCGGTTACAGCAAATTTTTCATAGATTAATATGAAATATTAATATAATATATTGATGGACCTTTGGGTAGGTTTAAAAACAAATAACGCATCTCTGTCAGTGTTTTATTTTAAATCGTCGCATTTCAAAATCGTGAATTACTAAGCATTTTTCACTTATCTGCGCATACTGCTAACTCTTTAGGTAATAATTGATATAAATTAGTGATAACACTAAGAAAAAATTATATATAAAGGTTTTTGACAGAAAGAGTCATCCTAAAGTTTATATGTGGTTTTATAAGAATATACATTAAAATATATATAAAATACAAACGAATACAGAAAAATGATTTTTTTTTTTTAAATGTTGAAGTGGCATATGAATTTTTCTTATTAAAACAATAAAAAAAAAAACCACTAGAACGAGAAAACAAATTACTGTAAAAAATATTAATAATGAAAAATAAACTTAAAGTAATTAAATTGGATACTAAATTAACACGCACATGGCTTAGAATTTTTTTAGTAATCGTATTGATCAATTCTATACAGCATGTAGTTAAAGTAAAATACAAAAGGGATATTTTTTAATCGCCAAGCTTACATAAACAAGGTTTATTGATAATAGCCGATACTCATGCTAAGCCATTAAGCATGTTTGATTAAATATTTAATGCATATTTCGTGTCAGACATTACACGATTCAATTTTACAATTGTTTTAGTTCAATTTAATTCATATTTGTCCATTCGTCAAATATGGTTAATAGTTCATAAATCATTATTCAAAGTCAATATGATACGTGTGCATCGTGTAATAATCAATCTTTGACAACAACATTTGCCATAAGTGCTAAATGAACAAGAATATTCAATAAATACTATTAAATTTACTATTCTATAATCAATGTTAAAACTAGGTAAACATCTGAGAGGATTGGCAATTTAGCAACTATTGAAACTCGTCACGTTTTTCTATTAATTATTGAGTATCGAGCTTTAATATTTTAATTGAAGAAATCATGTGAAATTACAATCAAAAAATGATTTAAATCTAAATTCAAAACTGTTTATAGTATTTTTATGTAAAGAAAATAGTAAAAATAAAATAGTCGTATAATATTTATCAATTTTAATCACATTTATAAATCGTAGTATTTACTTTAAAGCATATTGAAATATTATTTTTTTATCACGTAAAAAATAATAAATCTATTATAAATGTAGTTTAAATTAAAACAGATAATTTTTCTAAAAAAATTTTGATATATTCATGTCTATTCATATTTTCTATTCTCTCCAAAACGTCTCCTAAAAATTTAAGAATCAACATTTTGTGCATCTTCTGAATGAAACTATTTAAATGACGTTTCATATGGTTGAAAACTGTTGTTTTTAACAGAATATGCAAATGTTTTAATATTACAATATGTGTTGTTATAGTTAAATTACTATAATAAATTTAAAAATGTTCTTCTTCTACATATTACTTATAGTACAATTTTTTATAGTAATTATACAATTATAAAATGTCAATTTTAATTTATTCAATATAAAATCCACCAATACCCATGTTTTTAATACATGTTTATGCATAATAAAATGGTAGTACTAGATCCCAAGTTATCTTAAGTTAATATTAATTTGTTTGAATTATCATATTTATTATAAATTAATTAATATTACATAAGACATGTATAATCTTATTAAAGAAAACTTGATATTCAAAGAACCGTAGCATCCCAACTTCTATTTATATAACCGTGATTTTCTTTGTAGTGGTTCTGAATAATTTTATCCGCAAAAAAACCATATATTTAATTATGAACCATGTTTTGATGCTTATAAATATTATAAAGAGTGGTAAAACATTATAAATATATTGTAGTAATAGTTTTAAACTAAAAATATACAGTTTTATTTCTTATAAAATAATAATCCTGAAGATACCTATACTTAAATTTAAAAAGTGATAATATTTAAAATAAGTTTATTTTATTATATTGAAATATTTAATTATAATCTACAGTTTTTATATGTAAAATAAAATATTGTTAAACCAAAATGTTTATTCTCTTTTTTTCTTTCATAATACTTCAAAAGAATTGAGTGTCAATCGATTTATTCAAAAATGTTTACGGTATAAAGCTAAAAAATATATTTTAATTTAAAACTTTCTTTACTTTAAATAACTTAGTCATTTAATCGGTGCCGATATTTTTTAATCATATCATTAATAACAACAATTTTAGACAATATTAAAACATTAAAGCACATGTAAAAAAGTTCTACTGTTAAATATTGTATTTTTAAAAAAGAGCGTTTTAAACATTTTTTATTGTTAATATTTATTTATTTTCATTTTTTATGACAATAATGTAAACCTTTTTTTCAACTAAATCATTTCAAATTTTATCACCATAAAATAAAGTGAATATTAAGTATAATTCACTAGTTAAATTCTTCAAGTGGAATCTTTTAACAGTAAAAATATATCAGACTTTTACTTTTATGGTGAAATTTTATTTAATTTTTAGTAGAAAACCCACGAAATAATACTCTAAAATAGTAATCTATAAATTTAATTTGTTTTGAGTAAAATATTTATGAATCCAATAATAAATTATTACTGAAAACTAAATAATTTAAATATCTATTTTATAAGAGATTTTGAGATTTCAATAACAGTAGGTAGCCTAAAATATACTTCTATGTGAATTTAATAATGAATTTTTAATAAACAAAAAAAAATGAATCAGTAGTTAATTACACATTGATAATTAAAAAATATATATAATTCAGTAAAAAATAACAAGTAATACTAAAAGTATTTTATAACACACTTTCGTTATTTCAATTGAACTCGTATCTCAAAAGATTAAAAGTTGAAATACGAAATTATTTTTATATTTATTAAAAGCATTTTAGCTATATTGGATTTAATTTCACGCAACATTGGTAAAGATGAGTCATTAATATTATTTTGAATGTAATTGTTTTTTTTAATCTGCATTTCAATTATTCAGAAAACACGATAATTGTATTAGTGATTCATGTTGCCCTTGTATGAAAATGTATTAAATAGATAGTTGGTTTTTTTTATATCATATATCATAATATTAGTATTTTTTATTATTAACTTTACAATAACATGTACTACTTAAAAGGTAAATAGATTTACTTTTTATTTTATTAGTAACCTTTTCAACTTTTCTTTTTCTGTTTTCTTTCACTCGGGTATACGTAGTAATCTTACAAAGATTTTTTTGATTTTCTTCGTTCAGAATCAAAAACTGTGGACTGAAGCCAAAGAATAAAATGTTTTATAAATTGTTTAGGCCATTTGCCAAATAATTGAAATAGGTTTACAATACAAACCGAAGAGGATGGTATTTTAGGTGTCAATGTACGTTATTATAAATAATATACATTTACTTGCACTTAATTTACCTATTACCCCAAATACAAACTCAATAATTTACTAAATAATGAAATAAATCAAGTACATGATTATATTGAATTATAGCGAGGAAAAATTATTTACTATTCGAGCAAAGAAATCGTGTTTATCGTACTGGTTATCAGAGGCGCAACTACGGGGGTGTCAGGGGGTGCTGAAGCACCCCCAAGTACCACGTCTTTATAATTTCAAATATTTACTTTAACAATGCATTTTTATTTTTTAAGATTTTATCATTATATATATATTATATATTTTTTCTTATCTTGCATACTGATTAATAAAATCTATATCANTATATATTATATATTTTTTCTTATCTTGCATACTGATTAATAAAATCTATATCATCAAGGTTGTATATATCATAAATGGTATATTATATTATATTATCAACATAATAGCGATTTATAAAAAATTTTTAAAGTATCAAAACGAAAAAGAAGCGAACCAAATAATTTAAAAAATTTCCATTTGGAAACGGAGCTAATAATGAAGAACAAAAAGAATCAGTTGAAACCTATTGGAGGCAAACAATTTATTTCCCATTTATTGATACTATTATTATAGAGTTCAGGTTTTCAAATGAAAATCTTAAGATGGATAAAGCCATTGATAATTTTATAAATATGAATTATGAAAATAGTCAAAATTTTATTCTACATTATAAGGTGCATATTAAATAAGTTATAAATTATCAAATGTAATAAAATCATTACATTTAATAAAGTTAAAAAATATTCTATGATTTTAGGACATAACAAATTCAAACACCGAATGCTTAAAATCAGAAATGCTGGTAGCAAAGAAACAATAAAGATGAAATAAAAGAAATTCTAGATAAAGAAAAATTTCCGATTGTATACAAGTTAATGCAGGTTGCTTTAACTATACCGTTTAGTTCAGTGACATGTGAACAAAGTTTTTTGTCCATGAGGAGGTTGAAAAACTGGTACGAAGCAGCTTGTTCAAGCAACGTTTTACAAATTTAAGTATTTTGAATATTGAAAGGGATCTTGCTAATTACATTGCTTCCGAAAAAATTTTAACCACGTTTGCAAATGTTGACCGAAAATTATTTTTAACGCTTTAAAATTACTCTGTTGGTATAAAATAAAAATAAAAAAATGTAATATAATCAAATACTATAGTAAATAAATTTAATGTGTTATATTAGTTATTCCAAATATGATATTGCGAATATAATAATAGTATTATAATTTAAATATTGAGATTATGTAAAGTTGAATGTGTGGTGGGTGTGAGGGTGGAGCCTTCCACGATTTTGTAAGCGATTCATAATTGTAGCACCTCCAAGATATGATCTCTAGTTGCGCCACTGCTGGTTATGTACTTTAAAATGGTAATCACTGATTAATAATCAGTATTCAATATTTTTTAATTTTCTTTAATCTTCTTTATTATTTTAATTTTTGGCTACCTTAATAAAATAATAACAGGAATATTCGAAATTTCAAAAATCTTTATTGAAATCCATTTCTTCGATATTTTATTTTTAATATTATAATTTTGCATTTATGTTGTAACTACTTCCTTAGGCCGAATAAAATACACGTCTATTAATATCCATGAAGAAATTAAAAGTGATAATACTTTTACTACAGATATAAATCTTCTTTTATACTTTTATAAATATATCCGATTGTTACGATATTAAGTATTATTCGAAAAAAATTGCATAAAATACTAAAAGCTTAAGTAAACTAAAAGCAACACTTGTCATTGCCTATCACGAGTTACTCATTGAAAAATGAAGTAACTATCAATAAACGTCCTATACATCTTATTTAGAAACACTTCATGTCTAACAGAGACCTTTCAAATTGGTTTATAAGTAGAATATTACAAAAAATATAGACCCTCATGAAAGTAAAAATTTTAAAACAAACTTCTAACTGGCACATCAACCTTCAGAAATGAAACCCGACTCAAGTTAATGTCAAATATACGGAACTCAACACAACAATAGAACTAACTTCATATTAGGTCGAAATATAGATGCAACATAATGAACATTTTCACTTAGTGTTTAACTTTAAACGATATTGAAATATGTTATTTTTAATTTCATAAACACTTAAGGTTTTTTGACGAAGAATTTTTTTTTTAATTATTTTTTTGATATTAAGAACACTTAATATAATTGACAAATAACAATTAATGAAACAAGATCTTTTGCTACAGTATAGGGTATTATTAAGTTTAAGGTTATTATATTTCATTAATAAATTCAGTGACAATTAAGCTGCTTAATTCTCGTTTTAAAATTGTTAAGAGAATTCCATAATATAAGAATCCTTCAAATTATTATTTAGAATTTGAAATTACGGAACATTTACAATAGTTTTACATAAATATTTTTTGAGTTAAATTCATTTCGCAAATTAGTTAAACGTTACATTAAGTTATATTAAGTTACATTAAACGTTACATCTTACATTAAGTTCTAGTTCCTTAAATATTTAAAATAGTTAAACAACTTCATCTTACTTAAGAAAAAATGTAGCATTACATAAACAAACTAATGTTCAAAAGGGAGTGAATTGTTTTTAATGATCGTTTGAATAATAATTACAAAAAAATTACAAATGCTATTAGAGTGTTATTTATAATGAATGTTGTGAATTTTTCGTACCCATTCTTTTCAAAATAGACATTTTCACAGCAAAATATTGACATTGTTTATCATTTATTTTCAGATAATTTCATTGTTTATAATCAGGGCTTGGAATTTAAAACATTTAAAAAATTTGATTGGCCTGCATTCGAGACACTCAGCCATGAGAAAATGTATCATAGGTATACAGAGTGTCCCACAAGATGTTGACACTATCTGATACTTTTGTTATAGCTGTTTGTCAAATCTCTAACTACAGGAACATTTTTTGTTCTAGGAAGAGTGACCACGGTAACTAAATTTCTAATTAATTTATATTGTTCAGTGTTAACAAAAACAAACACAAGTATATTTTTATTATTGATGTTCTAGGAATGAGTAAAACAAACTTTAAGTCTCAATCTCTGTTTTTAACATATTACATAAACTATTTGTTGTATAGTTTCAAAGTATTTTTAAATTTGATATTGTATAGTTGAAAGTATAAATATTACATAAGTTAATAAAAAATACAAATTTATTTTATTAAATAAAAGTAAAAATAAATAAAAGCTAAACAATTTTCAATTTAAGAGTAAAAACATTAGGATGGGTGTTTTATTATTATTGATCAATGTAAACAAACATAAAGCTATACAATACAATAAATATTTATGATCCGAAAAATAACAACAATAACGTTGGGAATTTTTAACAAGAACTTTGTGTAATTGAATTAGTAACATTTGTGTGACGGTGGACCTTTATATTTGAAACAAAGCAGGTGATAATATTATTTGGAAAGTAGCCATAAAACTTATAATAGTATAAAAAAATAAAAGTTTAAATCTAAAACAACAAGCAAAATAAGCAAATGCAATCTTACAATAGTTCACATAATAATGAACTGTCCAAAATACGAAAAAAATAACTCAATTTTGAAAAATCCAGTTTCATTTAAACAATTACTCGACCAGCAAAACCTAAAATTAATTCATACATTCTTTAACAATATAAATATAAGTTAAAAATTGTAAATATATTTATTGTTTTGTAAATACTCAGGTTTAAACTATTAAAATGTAAATAATTGTGCAAATGTAGAATAACCTTCGATGTTGAAACCTTTATTAAAATAATAATACTAATATAGTATAAAGGTTAATTACGAAATAGCTTTTTGGCGTTTGAACATTTTAATACGTGACCAAAACAACACATTACAAATTATAGGTTATGATTTTTAATAATAATAAGACGAATGTTTAATAATGTATCGTTTTCATCTTACCAAATTATAATGAAAATTTATTCATTTTTTCTGATGCTATGTAGTACTGATATTATGATAAATATTCATTACTTTATAACGTAATTGTAAATTATTTTTTTCCATCAACAAAATTGCGCAATACGTTTTCTTTTAAGTTCGATTTTATATTGAACACTCGTATACGTGTAAGAGTGTAATAATCAAATACTCAATACAAAAAAGTCTTTCTACTAGTAAGGTCGTTTTTTCTTATTTCATTTATTTGGTAGCTAAAAAATTTAGATTTATTTCACTTCATTTGGATATCGACCTATCATACCTATAACTTGACCTACGTAGAACACAAAACTGCCTACCGTTTCGTCTAGTAGATTTGTTAGAATTCAACGCTCAGTGAATAAATTTAGAAAGGTAAAATACAACGGTCTAATACATTTTGTTATACTAATAATAAATATAAATGCATCACGTTTTAGTAAAAGAAAAATATTAAGATAGAAAATAAAATATTGTAAATTAATTTTATTGTTTTATTCAAATAAAAATATACAAATTAAAAAATACTTTATAAAACACTTCAAGTTTAGTTCAAAATTTATTTTTTAATTATTAAAACTAATATTTGATAAAAATCTTTGAAATTACTTTTAAAATTTGATAAATAAATAAAAACGTATACAATTGTCCAAAACAAGAGTCTGATAAAAAAATTGTTTCCGTTTAACATTAAATCAACATTAAATCGTTACACAATTTTTACGTCTCTAATATGTAATTATTACTCTTTTTTTATTTTTTAAATTTTAACGTTATTTCACATTTATGTTGAACTGGTTCAAAATATAATTTGTCTTGAGAAATTTGAAAAAGGTGATTATTTTTTTAACATATAATTCATTTTAAATATTATATTTAAAAAAAATATATTTTTGCTTCACGTTACAAATAGTATTATGTTTAATGATATTTTATGTTTATTGATATCACATATTTGTTTGATTATATTTTGACAAAAATTGTTTTAAACGTTTTCCGGTTTTGGTCTAAAATAACTTTTTCGAAAAATAAAACGTTATCAGCAAGTTTAAGTGTCAGAAAGTACTTAAAACGTCACAAATGATTAAGTTCCTATAAAAGTACAATAACAATGAACAGTACCGTAGTAACAGTATATAGAATCTATAATATAGATGAATAATTGTTTCAATAACTACACTAAATATCTAAAATAAATAGATACAATGAAATTGAAAAGTGTTAAAAAAGAATGGTTTCATTATTATTTAATTAATTTAGCTTAAATACTTATAATCTGATGTAAAGTAAACCTCTTAAACAATATTACCAAAAATATTCCTACAATTAACAATGTAAAACGACTAATTTAAATAGTCAATTGCAAATAATAAATAAATTAATTCAAATTGTAAATTTATGAATATTCATAAAATGTTATCGACCAGTCATTAACTTCATAATTTTTAGGTAGTTTCAATTGTGTAGAAAAAATTACTTAGTGATGAAAATGCATTAATTTTAATTACTTAATATAGATTAATTTTATTTATTGACTTGTAATCATAAATGATTTTATTTTTATTCGAATAAATAATTTAAATTCTAAAAGTTAATTTTCCTAATTCATAAAAATTATCATAATGCTAATTATAAATAGTTAACTCATCAAGAATTTGTTTAACACAAGCCTCCTATGGTTATTTAATCCTGAACTACAGTTTTAATCTTGAATTTATAGTAATTGAGTTTCTTTTAGTTATATTTTCTTATGGTTAAAATAGAAAACTTATAATCAGACATCACATAAATTTCTTTCTAACTTTATTCCCTGATCGGTTTGTGAAAGTTTTATAACAAGATGGTATTGAACACTCAGTGAGTTTCAAAGCTAAAGCCAATTCTTCGTCATTATAAACATTGTAAGGAGTAGTGGGATTACTTGTGAAGCAAACTTGACGTAATTTTCTAAATTTTATTTTAACAGCACTTCCTTTCACAAAATATTTTTCTTAATATATCAAAGCAAAACAGCATACTGTCAATTATTTTAAGTGGATTAAAAATCATATTTTAACAAAATCATGACATTTTCTGCCTTTCTGAGCAATCCGATTTTTTTCTTATTTAAAAAAAATATACTTATATTCACGCATTTGGTAATTTAAGGATATTTTGAAAAGTTTGTAATTAAATCACATATTTGTAATAGGAATTGTTTCGAAACAATTCAGCCGATACCAAGTATAGTTTATTGCCTACCAATATCAATTTGTCTTTTATTTAAAAAGTTTAATGATGAATATTATGAAACAATATTTATTATACACACGGTAGTTAAACACACAAGTTTAGTTATGACTTTCAAATAGTTTTACTTTTCGAAGATATGCCGGTTCCTATTTATTAAAAGTATCTTAAACATAAATTATGACTATAGTATTTAGTTAAAATTATAAATTCAATTTATGCTCGTGTATCATATTGTTTAAATATTTCAGTAGCTTTAGTAAGTATTATTTCCTTTGTCATCTAATTCCTTTCATTCTACTGTAATAAAATTACCTTCAATTGCTATAAATGATAATATGGGTAAATACAATTAAACTAATAATTAATCAATAAAAACATTGATTTGATATGAAAGAGTTAATTGAAAACTACTTTAAATTATTGAAAATAGTAACATCTATGTAAATGTTAATGAATAAACTAAAAAAAAATAATTTTGTGTTAATTACTATAATACAAGTTTATTTTAAAACGTCTAGTATCAAAGAATCATTAATTTGTTAAAATTAATAATGGATGCTTTTCCACCAAAAATAATAATAATTTTTAGTGAGTTAGAATCTTATAATTAATAGTTGTAATATTTTTTAAAGCAATAATAATGCATAGCATAGTAATAGTTATAGTAGAAAGATGAATATCGATTCAGTAAAAAGTTTTTAAAACTATTTGACCTACACTCCTTTGACCACAATCAGTCATAACTTTCCAAATCAATATTTCTGATATCCAGAATAAATAATATATCATTATAGAGGACATTTTAACAGCGTTCATCCACGCGTGTCTGCTCTCGACAGTCTTTGGCGTATAATAAATTTGCTGCATCTACCAAACACCTCGGTAATATGTAACCGTTCCTATCGATTTCCGTACATTCATTAGCCAGAAACAACAGCGAATATATTATTATTGTACAGAGCTACCAATCTATTGAGGAACATCGCCAATCGAATCTGTTAGTGTATCATCGATTAATTTTTCCGTCATCGTAAAAAATAAAAGTTTTGTGCCGTAAATAAAACATGTCAATTTTTTTTAGCTCAATCTGTTACACTGACACTTGGTCACAATGTTTTACTCCTATCATTGTTCTACATTCATTGAAATTATTATCGTTTGTCTTATCTACACAACTCTATAATTTGTTTAAAACTATTTATGAATGTTCAACTATGTATAAATATTATTATGCCGTGGAAATACCAAATTCATAATGTGTTTTCAAAGAAAACGGCTGGTGGTATTTCCCTTGCTCACTTTTAAAATATACTTTTCCAGTAATAATCTTCAAAAGAGCAGTTTGTGTTTGAAAAATGGCTGTCGTTTGAACATGCCTAAGCTCCTGAGATCTACTACAGAAAATGTTAGACGGTTTTCTTATAGCGATAAAAAAAAAACATCGTCAACGATATTTGTCACTATGTCGAATAAAATTATAAAACCAAAAAATTACTTACAGTTATAGTAAAATAAAATCGCACACGTGACACAAAACATAGTTGCCAATAACGCGCTAATTGTTGCCAATGTTGTCGTTCTGCACCAAAATGACCGGTGTCTTCGTCGCTGGTGTATGTCGCCACCGTCGACCAAATAGGGTTGATGGTGCTGAATCTGTTCGGCACTGTACCGGCCGTTATCCATACCACAGCCGCCCCCGTTAGCGTGACTTCTAATACCGGTGCCGTCAGGCTTTGACAGCACTACTACTTGATGATAAAGGTCAGTATCGTCACAGTGTTTGTAACAGTCACCACCGCCGCCGTTGCCGTACGTACCGAAATCAGACATTGTAGCACAACACTATCACACCATCTGCCATAAAAAATAATATATATATATATATATTTAATGTATTGCTCTCAGATAAAATTATGCCCATTTCATGATTTTTGATTTTTGTTTTATTTTTAATCATTTTTCTGGAGGTATTAGCCTCTGTGGCATGTGATATTGAAAAAGTATATTAGGCCTACAAAATATACAACATGATAGTAGAAATTTTTTAGACCCTGTTCTATTTTACTAGTTTCCAGTACAATAATTTTGACAAGACAGCTAAAATATTACACAGAATAATACGAACATAAAATAAAAAAGTGGGTTTATAACGCTATCTTGGCCACACTTCATAGAAAATATTATTCATAGGAAAATAAATGTAACATTGTGTATCGTGATTTTAAGTTTAGCGTATAATGTGCAGAAACTTATGAGTATTAATCTTATAGTTTCATACTGGTATGTACACGATAATATGAATCTGACAATAATAAAAACTGATATCATGCGAAGCTGACCGATTTTATAATCACCGATCACTAGCGCATTTTTCAATCCTATAAGTTAAACCAAAACCAAAATGATTTTATATGACCCAATAGAAAAGAACATTCTCACAGTACCCTTTACTTCTATTCACCGTATACCTTTGCTAATGCAATAAGTTACACGTCCATCAGTTTTTGAAGTCGAAGCGAAAAAGAAAAGAAGCATTATCTCTGTGCTTTGAGCAAATTTTGTGTGTGTACATAATAGTAAAGCATCTGTCCGAAAGCGGAAAACAACAAAAAAGATACCTTTTCTACCCTATTCAGTAAGAATTCTGCCATCACGGTGGCACATCTTTGATTGATAGCTACACATACACACTTTTACGGTATCTTGTACAAACTAAAAAAGAGGACACGAATTTATTACACTGAAGTTTGAATCAATTATCTTTACCTTACCAGTTGTCACAATTTTGTTGAGCACTGATAAATATAAAGTAATTATAAACATATTTTGTTTTTGTAGAAAACAATAACAAAACTCACCAAAACACATTTTTATTTACTTTTTACCAATATGGAACTAATTAACAATAACTGACCAATTAATTTATTTTTCAATAATGGCTGTAATGAAATTTATTAATAAAATATATTTCCTAAATTAAAATAAGGATTTATACATATATTTATAGATGTATGCGGTATATTTTAGTTTCGTAAATTGATTTAGTCTTAAATTATTAAAAAATAAATAATTACAAGCGAAGTAATTAATTAAAAAGTCAACTTAATTTGATTTTTTATAGTAAAGTATAAAAAAAATGAACATTCTTATAAATATATCAATTTAAGGTTTCAACTGCAAGTTTATTAGTCTAAATAGCATTTACATTATATACAATTAAAGAAATATGTATCAAATTAAAATTACAGAAATAGTTTTAAAATAGCAATTAGTTCATTTTAGTTGGCATCAAAAAGTTTATTATATTTGTCGTTTATTCTTCTGATAGAGCTTTTTCTATATTTTATTTCATAATTGTTGATGTTGAAAATGAAAAATAATAAGATTACATTGTTATACTTTCGAAGAAGTCAGTTAAAACTTATTTAACTCCAAAAAACAAGTTTGATAAAAATAATATAATAATCATTAAAGGAAATTTAACGACTTCAAGATTAAATTATTGAATCAGTTTATTACAAACAAACTAGTTTAAGAAAATATTTTTCAATCAAGAAAATTAAATGTGTTAGAGTATGATCTTTTCAATTATATAAAAGTTAAAATTTCATATTTTAGCTTTAATGTAATATAAATTGATGTTATAATAAGAATATTGTATTTTATTTAGTAATAATTTGATTACTTAATTAAAATTTAAATTTTACTAAAGCTGTTCAATTGTTATATAATTTATGAAATCGCATTGCTTTATAATTGTTCGAGTTTTAAATGCTAACTATCAATTTTCATATATGATTTTTGAATAAAATAAAATGTTTTAAGTCGTGAACGACTGAATAAAATTACCATCAAATAAAACAATTAGTCTCGAATTTTTTAATTTTAAATTACACAACTAGTCAAAAATTTAGCTTCACTTTTTTTATTATTTAAATCTACTTAATTTTGTCGGTTATATAAGCAAATGACGTACATTTCAAAAAATCGAATGTAATTAAAATAAAGTTAGACGAAGATGATCACGTACACAGAATACACTCATACATTATCATTATTATTGGCACATAAGCTAAGCACAATAAATTTATGATTACATTTCATTTTGTGTATGTTCGATAAGGAAAAGAAGAATGTATTTTACCAGTTTCAATCACAGAGGCTACATGCTTTTATATCTCCGAAGAATATTAAACTGCCACCAATAAGGGTTTAGAGAATAATATATTAAATATTCAGTTCAATAAATATCAGTGAAAAAATAGAAAGAGGTGTATCTCCAATTTTATAAATAATGAACATCTCATTAACTATTTTTATTTAAATAGATCGAATAGAACTAAATTTTAAACATTTAAGCTTAATTTTTTTTATAGAATTTAATGGTAGGGAAAAGCCTTAATATATTTGTCTTATTACAGAAATAATATTTACTTAAATAAATATGTAAATAAACAAAAAGTACCGAGGCTTAACACTATTCAGACTTGTTTCAAGTCTGAAATTTGAACAAAAATTAGATAATATTTTATTTAAGTATTATATTAATAATTTTAGTAAATAATGGTAATATGAAATAAATTATATAGATTATATTTTCGAAAAATAATTTTTTCTGATATTATTTGTTTGTTTATTGTTTAAATTTAAATAAATTTTTTAGGATATGTAAATTAGTTTTTAATTCAATGAACTATAATCACGAATAATTCTGTCGCGAATAAGTAAATATAAAGAATAAAAAAAACGGTAGCACAGTGGGGTCGAGGCACAGTGTGGATGAGGCATAGATGGGACAAGTATAGATGATATCTGACAGTGATTAAAATCACTATCATAAGAAACGCTTCGATGCAAATCTGTAGATAGTGTTTCCTTTAGAGAAATTGGTGAAATATTTTAAAAGCAACATGAACTCTTATTTCTTTAATTATATCCTGATTAGTAGTTCTTTGATTTTAAAATATAATATATGAATAAATACTAATTATAGTTTTTAAATTTAGTATGAAATTGTGAGGCCAGCTATGATGTATGGTTAATAGTGTTGGGCGGTTGATAAGAAAGTAGAGCAGAGAATAAGTGTAGCAGAGATGAGAATGCTTAGTTGGATGAGTGGAGTGACTAGAGAAGATAGGATAAGGAACGAGCATATAAGAGGAAGTATAGGTGTTGCGTCAATCGTGGATAAGATGACAGAAAATAGACTTAGATTGTTTAGTCATGGTATGAGGAAAGAAGAATCGAAAGCTGTAAGAACAGTTATAGAAATGAATGTTGAAGGAAGAAGAGATAGAGGAAGACCAAAAAAGAGATGGAGGGATGCTATTGAATGCGATTTGAGGACAGCTGATGTGAGCGTAGAAGATGTGGGAGATCGTGTCAAGTGGAATCTTAGGATAAGGGTGCCCGACCCCAAGTAGTTGGGATTAAGGCAAAGAAAAAGAAAAATATTACCAGATATTCCGGTGGCAATTGACATAATATGATTGTTATTTCGGAATGTACAATTTAGCGTTTAGTTGGGTTTAAATAATATAGCGTCAAATCAATTACCTACTCTATCGGTTGTATCTCAATATACACTACACTTTAATGATACAATAAATAAATAAACTCACACATACACACATATGCATTTATAACATTGTGTCTAATGTAAGTATAACATGATAAAAAGTAACCGTAAAATGAAAAAAATGGAATATAAATTTTATTACTCATATTAAATGTAATGTAACTCGAAAAATATTTGTTTAAATGAAAAAATATAAGATTATATTTTTATTTATAATTGTCTTTTAAACAACTTTTGTGCGAAACTTTTTTTTGTAAGTTAAATATTTTTTTTTGAGAAAATTAAGAAAGCTCATATTTTTGAACTTTTGCGAGGATTTAAAAAAAAAGCTCAATTCCAATCTTGAGGACTATTAGTATGTCATTATACATATTTTAATTCAACTTTTAAAAAAACAAAATTTTTTCCGCAATTTTTCCTTTGTTGACTGGCCTAGATGTCAATTTTAAACTTGTAATTGAGCTAAAAGTTATGGTAATATATTCAATTTATTTTACTATAAACTTTCATAAATCTTTATCAAAAATTTTTCATCAACTTTAAAGAACCAAAAAAATAGGTTAAAATTGAAAATTTGGACTGATTATTTTTAACATATTAAAAATCAAATCAGTAATAATTTGAAAACAAATTTTTTTTTCTTTTAATTATTATTTTATATATATAATTAGTAATAATATAAAAAATTAGAAGTGATAGAAATAGTCTACTTGCAGATTTGAAAACAACGCGAAAAGTTGATTTAGAAAAGTATATTTTTGCTTCTGATGAAAGTTCCTTGTAGTCCAGTGCATTTTTTTATAGTAACAAACAGTTTTTATTGAAAATTATTGTATCAAGCCCTTTAAATTTTTATACACGTAAAAGTAAAGCAAAATATAACTTCTTTATTATTTTTATAATTTCTCCGTTTAAATTACAATATTAAATATCAATTTCATACTAAATTTAATAATTATAATTAGTATATATTCAAATATTATATTTTAAAATCAAAGAACTACTAATCATGATATAATTAAAGAAATAAGAGTTGATGTTGCTTTTGGAATAATCCACCAATTGCCTAATTAAAACAAAAAAAAAAAAAGTTTGTTGGGAATTTTTTCTGCTATTCTGCAAAATTACTCCTTCGTTGACTAGAATGAATCATTAAATAGAAAATTTTATGAGAATTAAAACAATGTTATTTTTAAGATTAATATGCAGTCAGAAAGTTTTATAATTATTATTTATTGTAAATTTATCAGAAAAACTCATTATTTTTTGCATTTTTATCGTAATAGAACACTTAAATAGAAATCATAGTAATCATTTCTAAGTAATTTTTGATATTTAAAAAGATTCTACTATTGAAATATCCAGAACTGAATTAATTTTAATGATTTACTTTAACTAAAAAAAAAAAAGTTAATATTTTGAATCCCTCTTGTGGGCAGGTAAAGGGTTAGATTTATAAAAAAAACCAAATGATAGATAAAGACATGCATCTAAATAAAAAAAAATATACTGATTTGGTCATTTTTGATAAAGTTATAACAATTAACAAAGTTATAAGTTTTATACACTGGACTACAAGGAACTTCCATCAGAAACAAAAATATACTATTCTAAATCAACTTTTCGCGATGTTTTAAAATGTGCAATTAGACTTTTTCTATAACTTCTAAGTTTTAATATTATTAAAAAATAGTTTTTACATATAAAAAAAAATAATTAAGAACAAAAAAAATTGTTTTAAATTAATACTGATTTGATATAATATTTAATATTAATTTGATTATTAATAAGTTAAAAATAAGGAAAATGACATATTTAACCAATTTTGTTAATCGTTTAAAGTTGATTGTTGTAAATGTTTATAATAAAAAAAAAAAATTTATTTTACCATAACTTTTAGCTCAATTGGTAAGTTTGACATTGACATAATTAAATAGAAAATTTTATGACAATTAAAAAAATTGTATCGTTAAGATCAATATGCAGTCAGAAAGTTTTATAATTACTATTTATTGTAAATTTATCAGAAAAGCTCAATATTTTTTTGCATTTTTATGGTAATAGATAACTTAAATAGAAGTAATAGTAATAATTTCCTAGGAACTTTTGTTGTTTGTTGAAAAGATTCTATAATTGAAATATTGAGAACTTAATTAATTTTAATGATTTACTTTAACTAAATGTACCAATCAAAACAAAGTTGTTAAAAAGATTTACTCAATTGAGTTTATTATAAAATTTGATTATATTTGTAAAAATCAATTGTTAATTCAGGAGAAAAAACAATCATTTTTTTTAGAAATGATTTATATAGCAACACGTTAGAAAAAAATTTGAATATTATAGTCTAATAGTAGCACACACAAACAGAGTAATAAAATTATTAAATTACAAAGTAAAATGATTTAATTTTGTAGTTGAAACCTATCATATCAAACTTCATTCGTTAATAAATATTTTGAAAACATTAGAAATTAATGATTTTAATTGTCTTTATGGAGACGATGTAATAACTAACTGTTTAATTGATAAATTAGAATTTTTTTTTCAATTTTTGAGAGTAATATCTTCAACTAGATACGAATTGTAGTAATTTGACGTATTGTTGAAAAAAGTAGGTCAAGTTAGAGCAGAGAAAATAAATGATAGTCACAAAAAAATATCTTCTCGGCTTTGCATCGAAGCGAAAACTTAAAATATAGTAAAATAATTTTAATACGAATAAGAAATTTCTTCTTGCAAGGGGCGACTAAAGTGATGGGATCCTTGATCTTTATTGAAGTTATTGAATCTAAATGTGATAAAAATCAAACGAGTTAAAATTTATACTAACTTAAAAAGAATTAAGAAAAAATGCAAAAAATTCATTGCCATATGCGGGTTGGAACCTCGTACCCCAAGCGTGTAAAACATAAATTTTACCAACTCGGCAACCGTACGTTGCTTCCGGCGGTTGAAAAATTGGCTATTTAAGCTAGTTCAAATTTCAAAGTTATTTTTCTCGACTTAAAAGAAACAAACATATTTAAATAAGTTTAACTATCTATACTATATCAATTTTAATTTATATAATATTTATGAAAATCTGTACTCCCCTTGTCAGGTATTTTAAAATAAAATAAAATACAAAACCCAGAATTTTAACACAAAAATAGCATATTTTTGCATACGGTAGTCATTTTTACCATGAAGACAAATCCAGAGGTCAAATTTTTTTTTTTCACATTAAAGTATATTACATAAGCTTTAATTTAAGATATATTTAAAAGTGTCAGTATTTCCGGAATACTTTCAAAAATTAAATTGAAAATATCGTAGTAACAATACGCATGTTTAAAGTTTTGACCCCCCTTGTTAAAGGGGTATGATCCGATTTACAAAAAAAGCGTGCCAGATGAAAGGGGTATATAAATATTTATTATAAAAAAATAATAATATTGATCCATACATTTTTCCAAAAGTTATATAAAATATAAATTAAATAATATAACATATAAAATCGAGATTTTTTTCACGGAAATCGTACGTTTTTCTTTAACTTTGATGTCCGTTTTCACCACGAAGACAAGTCCAGAGGTCAAATTTTTTTTTTTCAAATTAAAGTATATTACATAAGCTTTAATTTAAGATATATATAAAAGTGTCAGTCTTTCCGGAACATTTTCAAAAGTTAAGTTGAAAAAGTTCTACTTTCTATACGCATTTTAAAAGGTTTGCACCCCCCCTGTATAAAGGGAAATGGTCCGATTTTAAAAAAAAGTATGTCGAATGAAAGAAGTATATATAAAGTATTTATCATTAAAGAATAAAGTTGATTCATGCATTTTTTAAAAAGTTATAGCAACATAATGTTAAAAAATGTAAAATATAATATCAAGAATTTTTTCACAAAAATAGCATATTTTTGCATACGGTAGTCATTTTCACCATGAAGACAAGTCCAGAGGTCAAATTTTTTTTTTTCAAATTAAAGTATATTACATTAGCTTTAATTTAAGGTATATATAAAATTGTCAGTCTTTCCGGAACATTTTCAAAAGTTAAGTTGAAAAAGTTAATTTTTTGTAAAAAAGTTACCATTTTGAAACCCCATCCTTTGGGCTGTTAAAGGGTCAAATGTTCACAAAAATATATAAAATGATAGGTAATTATCTAAGGTATCTATAAAAAAAAAAATTATATTGATTCGGTCATTTTTAAAAAAGTTATGGCAATTTTAAGTAAAAAAAATTGAAAAAATATCGAAAATTAGCGATTTTTAAATTTGTAATTTTTTGGGGGATTTCCCCCGTTTACGGGGAACGAGGGAATTTTTTTCAATTTTTGAGGGTAATGTCTTCGACTAGATACGATTTGTGATCTTTTGACATATTGTTCATCAAAATCGGTCCAGCGAGAGCTGAGATTGAGCGTTCACAGACACAAAAAAAAAAATAAAAAAATAAAAAAAAAAACACATCATAGTAAAATTAATACCTTCTCAGCTTCGCATCGAAGATAAAAAAAAAAACACATCATAGTAAAATTAATACCTTCTCAGCTTCGCATCGAAGCTAAAAAAAAAAACACATCATAGTAAAATTAATACCTTCTCAGCTTCGCATCGAAGCTAAAATGTTTACATCATAATAGTAAAATATACGGTTATATTATTCAATTAGCTGGGGAAATATCATCTCGATAATTAATATGGCGCATAAAATATAGAACATAAAATTAAGGAAATATTATGAATGATTAATTGAAACCTGAAACTTAATAATTCTTGTTTATTATTTTTATTCTTGTATATTTTGAAATCAAAAAGTGTATGTCAAAAAAAAAAAAATTGAAATTCCATAGAAGTGATACATCATAGGATTGTTATAGTTCCAGATGATTTCACATAGGCAATAATATTATTAACATGCTATTGCATAAATAAAAAATTGCTTAAACATAAATTGAGAGCTAATTTAAGTAATTGAGTTGAAATTAAATTATGATTAAGTATTATTAAACTGATTTTTCTGTACAAAGTGATAGATTAATGCTAATATACTCATTTTCTCAGAAACTATTGAATATTTTCAATTTTTAAAAAGAAAAAAATGTTGTTTCATACTCTCAGAGATAAAAAACCTAAAATTTTAATTTCTTTAATGGGAAACCGTATTTTTGTTTTGATTATATGATAAAAAAAAATTACTTTTTTTTATCCTAAAGATAAATAAATAAAATTAGAGTTTAGTTTTTTTATATCTGAAGGATATTATAAGGTAAAATATTTAACTAGAAGTTATTGTAAAGTTTTTTGAATCAAACAATTTTTTTTCTTTTACGAAAATTTTTAATTTTTGATAGATTTCAAGAAAATGAGTGTCATATCTTAATCGATCATCCTATTTTTTCAGCATATAAGTAAAATTAACATTAAGTATAGTTAAAATTGTTATCATATGAAAAACAGAATCTCTTAAAAAATAATTTTTACTCACTAGATTTCGAAAACTCAAAGGTTATGTTCGACACGTGGTTAGCATTTGGAAAAATTTGTAGACGAACATACTTGTTTATAAATAGAAACGCGAACGCTTACTGAACTTTCAATATGAAAGAAGAGACTGCCACCGACTTTTGTAGCGCATGGCAATAATTTTTCCTACTCACAGTTTTAACTAATACGAAGGTATAAATCAAATCACTGCAAAGTCGATTTGTTATTTAATAGTTTTTTTATAATTGAATGTTAAAAATAAAACTTGTGCGAAATGTTCAGTTTATATATTTTAACAAAGAGTAATGTGTAGAAATAGGAATAAATTAGTTTGATTAAATAAATTTATATTGAAATGCTTACCAATGTCTTTATTATTTTAATGGTAATTAAATTTACTGTCAAATTATAATTTAAGAACATTTCGATGACATTTTAGAATAGCATGGTTATTAATGACTTAGATCACATAATCCCATCGCAAACGCACAGCTAATGATTTGTTTAAATGTAGAATTAGTGGAATATTCATTATTATCGAAGAACATTGTAAAATATTAACGCCTCTATATTAATACAATTTTGGGGGTACTAGTGTGCTGTGACTTGAGTTCATTGTTTTTATTTTATTATTGATTTATATTTACTATTTATACCAATTTATCATACCTATGAATTTATCATACATTTTGAAGAGAGATGTATAATAATGTAAAAAATCAAATAATTATAGTTTTTACTATTTTCCAAGAGGAAACTTCCGTATTAATGTATTTTACAAATCAGAATAACAGAAAAAGAAATGCCATAAGTAAGTGTAGCGAACGGCTTTCGTTAGAAGAACAAGGGTCTCCTGCTTATTAATAGCGATAATGTTTTAATTTATTTAATAATAATTATCAGAGAGCGCCTTTTTCAATCATTGAATGAGACTTGTGACAATATCTAAATCGATATTATTTGAGAGTATAATAAGAAAAAAAAACCCAGCACAGGGGGGTCGTGGCACAGTGGTGACGTGCCATAGTTGGGTCAATAACAATTTTTGGACCAGTACTTTAGAAATTTTTTTTCAATAACACAATTAAAAATAGGTGCACCCACTCCTCATTTCCAGTTATAACATTAAATTCTTAATAACTTCTGAAATGCTGGTTTTAAAGTTATTTTCAACCAGTAATTTTCTTATTTACATCATTATCTATTAAAAACCCAGCACAGTGGGGTCAAGGCATAGTGAAGACGTTGCATAGTTGGGTCCAGTGTAGATTTAATCTGACAGTGATTAAAATCACTATCCTAAAAAACGCTTCGATGCAAATCTGTAGATAGTGTTTAACTTAAAAAACCCAACCCAGCAAAGGGGCTCCCGGCACAGTGGTGACGTTGCAGCATAATTGGATCAAGTATAATAATATCTGACAGTGATTAAAATCACTATCATAAAAAACGCTTTCATGCAAATCTTTAGATAGTATTTAATTTTAAAAAATTGGTGGATTATTCCAAAAGCTACATGATCTGCTAGTTCCTTATTAATAAGTATATAAGTATATTAAAGTATATCGAATGAAAAGGGGATTATTAGAAAATATTATTTCTCATAAAAAAATTATGTTGATCTATACACTTTTCAATAAGTATAGCATTATAATGTTAAAAATGTAAAAAATAGAATCGAGAATTTACACACAAAAATAGCATTCAGTAGCCATTTTCACCGTGAAGAAAAAATAAAGTGCGAATTTTTTTTTTTGCATAATTAAGTATATTAAATTAGCTTTCATTTAAAATATGTATAAAAGTGTCAGACTTTTCGGAACACTTTCAAAATTTAAGTTGAAAAAGTAAATTTTTTTTGAAAAAGTTGTCATTTTAAATCCCTCCTGTGGGCAGGTAAAGGGTCAGATATGAAAAAAAAATATGCCAAATGATAGGTAAAGACATCATGTATCTATAAAAAAAAGAATTATATTGATCCATACATCTTTCAAAAAGTTATAGCATTATAAAGTTAAAAATATAAAAAAGAATATTTTTACAAAAATCGTATTTTTTTTATAATATTTGATGTCTGTTTTCACCATGAAGATAAAATAAAGTCCAAAATTTTCTTTTTTCAAATTAAAGTACATTACATGAGCTTTAATTTAAGATATATATAAAAGTGTCAGACCTTCCAGAACATTTTCAAAAGTTAAGTTAAAAAAGTTAATTTTTTGTGAAAAAGTTGTCATTTTAAATCCCCCCTGTGGGCAGGTTAAGTGTCAGATTTACAAAAAAAATATACCAAATGATAGGTAAAGACATCAAGCATCTATATAAAAAATATATATATTGATATGTTCATTTTTGAAAAAGTTACGGAAGTTTTTAGTAAAAAAAATTGAAAAAATTTCAAAATTAGCGATTTTTAAATTTGTAATTTTTTTGGAGGTTTCCCCCATTTACGGGGAACGATGGAAATTTTTTCAATATTGAAGGGTAATGTCTTCGACTAGATACGATTTGTGATCTTTTGACGTATCATTGAAAGAAATCCGTTCGGTGAGAGCTGAGAAAAAGTGGTAACAGACACAAAAAAAAAAAAAAAACATCATAGTAAAACCAATACCTTCTCAGCTTCGCATCGAAGCTAAAATATAAATTTGCTCATAGAAGATTATTTTCTGTAATTATGGGTTATAACTATGAAGACANTAGAAGATTATTTTCTGTAATTATGGGTTATATTAAATGTCTCCTATTTAAATGATGTATAAAAATTTCAAAATAACTAAAATTATGTCGTATAAACATTACACTAAATAACCATTACAATTTTACTTTGTGTAATTAAAGTTTTCTATATTTCCGTTTTAATAAATAGCATATTTTTATTTAATATTATATAATTCAAATTAAACATAAATAGTATATAACATACCAAAGAAAATAAATATGTTAATAGAAATTTAATACATAGAATCGTGATAAAATAACTATTTTTAATTAAAAATGAGTGTAAACAATTAGGTGTTTATTAGTTTTTTATTCAGTTATACTTTATCTTAAATTTTTTAAATGTAATTACAAGTAAATAAATTATTATAAGTCGAACAGTTACAAAATTTAGTTATAACATTTTAAGGATAATAAAAAGACTTATAATACTAATAATTTTATTTGGGCAAAATGGTGAGGTTTATAATTAAATCAAAAAAATAACACTTAAATCATTATTTATTAAAAATTTTCCCTAAATTTTATGCATTGAAAACATCCAGTATATGTATGTGAAAATTCAGACATTTTTAAGAGTGCTGGTTTGGCCACATTTTACTCAGATAGAGAAAAATGTTTTTTTTTTTTGTTAATTAAAAAATTAGCGGTAATTGTTTTAAAGAGGATTAAAATGTTATATTATTATCTTTTCTTAATAATTTTTTTATATGTTTTAAACTTGATTTTTTCAAGTGTTTGTTGTTTGAAATAATTGTTTTAAATGATCTAAACAAAATGGATTGATTAATTTGATGTTTTAATTATGAAGTTTACAACAAAATGTCATAAGCATCTCAATCCTGCTTTTTACACATAAAAAATCTTTATGCACTTAAAGTAAAATAAATGTATTTTCAAAAATTTTATATTTACTGTAATTTTATATTTAAAGATATGTATTTTAATTTATTTCTCTTTCACATAAAACTGAATAAACTTGAATTTGTTATATATTAATATCATATTTAGATTATATGATATTAGAAAAATTAACTGATTAATAAAAATGTTGAACCAATAATTAATCAAGATATTTATTAAAATAAACTCGGTTTTCTGGTGATTCAATAAATGTTGAAGACTGAGTATCTTGATTTTTGGCAATACGTTTTAACTCTAAAAAATTATGGTAAAAAGAGTAAATAATATATTTAATTTTTATATTGATGATTACTTTTTGTCAATTTCTCATTGTCAAATTCCTTTTCATCATCTTCGCTAGATTCACTTTCAATAGAATTATCTACTGACTGCGTAGAAACAGCTAAATAAAGAGTAATATTTCTATAAAATCATACTTATTATAAATAAATTGAATTACAATAAATTAGTATAGCTTAAATAATTATAAGGGAAACCAAATCACCTGTCTTTTGATACACACCATGTTTATGAAGAACTATAACACATAAAAGTATTTATATGCGTATTATAAAATAAAATAAATTAATATTAAGTATAATGAAATGCATAATTAATAATTTTGTGTTATATTGGTTAAATAATTTAAGTTTACTGAATGATTTTCCTTTGTAATATCTACCTTTACAAAACTTTCCTCCAGAGATCAGGTCAATATGTATTGGTATTGTCGTTTTGCCAGTTTCAGTGTCATATTGGAATCCCAAATCGTAAAATTTTTCTTTAATCGTAACTTGAATTTCATCATTTATTTTATTACTAAAGTATTTATAAAATAGTCGTTCATTATTTATTATAATAGTGTTTTTTTCGATTTCGATATTATATTGCTGCTGTAACATAAGATCATCAGACACACAAGTAATATTACAATATTTTGAAATGTCAAAATCTAGAATTGCTTTAATTTTTAATATTAATTCGTTTAATTTATTTAGTGTCTTACTAGTGTCTGTTAAATTATCCTGTATAGGAAGGGGAATTTTACTATTTTCTAAATATATTATTATAGGAATTAAAATAAACGTTTTTTTTGAATGATTCCGTGGCAAACTTCGAAAGCTGTCCAATAGATCCATGGCGCCTCTTAACTTTGGCGTTTCTTTTCTTATTATATGTATTGTGTTAAGAAGTTTTAAAATGCAGTCGTCTCTATTACTTTTACCTTTTAAATCTTCACAGTGAGTATGAAAATGTTGAAGTATCAAAATAATTTTTTTTAAAAATTTGGCATAATTACAGCCCAGATAAACAGTTGCCAATCGAATTCGGGAATTACAATTATTTCTATCGATTCGACTCCGAATAACCTTATTTAATTTATGTTCATTATTCATGTATATTATACTATTTACGTCATTTAAATTTTGCCATCCAGAATGCTTGAATAGATTTTTTAAGATTCGTATAACTTTTAATGAATTAGGCGCTGTTTCGGTGTTCGTAATTGTACAAAATATTATTAAACTGACTACGATGTAATTATAATAGGTCATTTTGAATTTTCAATAAACAGTTATGATTACGCAATGTTAAATGAAAAAATTTAAAAGTATAACTTAAATGATTGAAGAAGCGACTAATTACAGTTTTTCTTACAATACTACTGAAAAGTTTAGTTTTAAAGAATAATTTCACCTAAAAATAAAAATAAACTTTTATTTAATACTTAAGAATAAGTATGAATCAAAATTAGATTTTTGTGATAAAATTTTTGATTTCGATTAAATTTGATCTATTATTATTAATAACTAGGCTCCGCCCCAGACCCGGAGTCTTTCGAACCTTTGGCGCGTAAGCCTCTTCGGGCCGTCATCATAAGTAGGCCACTGATTCCGGTAGGGGTACCCGGCTACTCCGGGCACGATAGGTGTTTTTCAGAAAAAATATTACATCAGAATCAGTGGAATAAAGTATATATATGTTAAACATGTTATAGAAATTTTTTTGCTAAAATTAAAGTAATNAAAATATTATTATTAAAATCAGGAAAATTAAAAAAGAGAATATAGTAAAATTTATTGGGTATAAAGTTGACGTTTGTTAATGAGGTATTCCCTTTAGGCTTATTCAAAAATTATTTTAGGAGACAATTTAATATTTTTTACTTTGTTAAACATGTTATAAAAATTTTTTTGCTAAAATTAAAGTAATGATGAAAAAAAAGGACATTAGGTCCTTATAAATTAGAAGTTGCCTAAAAAATATTGATAGCAGTGGTTCAAGGGGGGCCCATATCTCTCTTAAATACATCCCTATTATACACAAAAATTATTAATAATCTAATTATAATAATTGTGTTTATATTATAGAATAATTAAAAAAAAAATTAGCAGGTTATTATACATGGCACATCGTAAAAAATTTAATTTTGATAAAAATATTGGTAATTGCGAGTTAACGTTGAACAGCACAGTTATCATAGATGATAGATAAATCATGCATGAGAAAAAAAAGATTATTAATAATGTACTGTTCTGATAATGAAAGTAAAAACTTATATAATTATAACGCCTTGAAATTTATATATAACATATATTATTCCTTGATAAAATATAGTGCAAATGCAAAAAAGTGTCATAATAATAATACAAGTTACACCATATAATTAAGGTTCATAACCCAACGTATGAGCAGAAATGAATCACTGCGCACATTAAAACCATGCGCGTGGACTTGAAAAAAAAAGAAAATCTCGTAAAACGGTGAAAATTGAACGGATTGAATTGATTTTTTTATCATATCTCAGGAATGTCATTGGGCGGGTCTGGTGAAAATTTCAAAAATTTTCCGACCTTCGCCAATAATATTCCCGGAGTCTGGTAACCGAGTACTTTTGTTGAAAAAAAAAATTTTGGAAATCCGAGCACACTAAGTAATTTTCCCAGAAAAGCGTCTTTTTCCTTGTTCTATTATATAATAAGATTTTACCATTAGCTTGATGCGTCGCATTGCACTTCCGGCTTTACCGCTGGATGGCGCTGCGACACAGCTAGCTCTCCTTGTCCGACTGGTCGCGCGCGCCGAGTGATCGCGGGTGATGCGAACCGGTCCCCAGCCCAGCGGCCACTGATGAATCTTATATTAATTTTCCCTTCGACGTCCTCACAGAATAAATAATTGTGATATTTGTACGGACTTATTAAATACTAATTTAAAATAAATTTAACCGCTGTGTTATTATTTAAAATAAAATAAATCCTTAATTCCACAACAAGTTTGGTAACATTTGTACATTCAATACTGTTACTCACCTGTTTCGTATGAAGCAGAGCGCCACAAACAAATTAATATTTGAATACTTAACGCAGAATTATGAATGCCGCTGTTTAAACTTGTTAACTTTACAACAGTACAGAAAATGAAAATAGTGTAATAAATAATAAACCACAAACCGTTTACTTAGCTGTTAAGATTTAAAAAAAAACTATTTTAAACTCGAATAGGTATTGGAAGTAAACCGTATTACATTTTTGTTCCTACAAAATTAATATTTTAAAACATACAGAATAAAACATAAAGGTAAGGTAACCCAGAACNAAAAAAAAAAAAAAAAACATCATAGTAAAATTAATACCTTCTCCGCTTCGCATCGAAGCTAAAATTTAGCAGGTTATTATACATGGCACATCGTAAAAAATTTAATTTTGATAAAAATATTGGTAATTGCGATTTAACGTTGAACAGCACAGTTATCATAGATGATAGATAAATCATGTATGAGAAAAAAAAGATTATTAATAATGTACTGTTCTGATAATGAAAGTAAAAACTTATATAATTATAACGTCTTGAAATTTATATATAACATATATTATTCCTTGATAAAATATAGTGCAAATGCAAAAAAGTGTCCTAATAATAATACAAGTTACACCATATAATTAAGGTTCATAACCCAACGTATGAGCAGAAATGAATCACTGCGCACATTAAAACCATGCGCGTGGACTTAAAAAAAAAAAGAAAAGCTCGTAAAACGGTGAAAATTGAACGGATTGAATTGATTTTTTTATCATATCTCAGGAATGTCATTGGGCGGGTCTGGTGAAAATTTCAAAAATTTTCCGACCTTCGCCAATAATATTCCCGGAGTCTGGTAACCGAGTACTTTTGTTGAAAAAAAAAATTTTGGAAATCCGAGCACACTAAGTAATTTTCCCAGAAAAGCGTCTTTTTCCTTGTTCTATTATATAATAAGATTTTACCATTAGCTTGATGCGTCGCATTGCACTTCCGGCTTTACCGCTGGATGGCGCTGCGACACAGCTAGCTCTCCTTGTCCGACTGGTCGCGCGCGCCGAGTGATCGCGGGTGATGCGAACCGGTCCCCAGCCCAGCGGCCACTGATGAATCTTATATTAATTTTCCCTTCGACGTCCTCACAGAATAAATAATTGTGATATTTGTACGGACTTATTAAATACTAATTTAAAATAAATTTAACCGCTGTGTTATTATTTAAAATAAAATAAATCCTTAATTCCACAACAAGTTTGGTAACATTTGTACATTCAATACTGTTACTCACCTGTTTCGTATGAAGCAGAGCGCCACAAACAAATTAATATTTGAATACTTAACGCAGAATTATGAATGCCGCTGTTTAAACTTGTTAACTTTACAAAAGTACAGAAAATAATTTTACAAATGAAAATAGTATAATAGATAATAAAGCACAAACCGTTTACTTAGCTGTTAAATTTTAAAAAAATACTATTTTAAACTCGAATAGGTATTGGAAGTAAACCGTATTATATTTTTGTTCCTACAAAATTAATAATTTAAAACATACAGAATAAAACACGAAGGTAAGACAAATCAATTTTTTATCTAGATACTTTTTTTTTTTGAATACTTGTCAGACTTTTAGTTTATAATTTCAACATAATATATACATTATACAGGGTGTTCAGTGAGTCAGGAAACGGGTTTCTATTGTTCTCATTGTTACAAACAATGAGAACAATAGAAACCCGTTTCCTGACTTACTGAACACTCTGTATATATAATGTATTAATTTTTTCATTGTGTAAAAAATTAATTTTAAAGTTTCACTTTAAAATTATCAATCTAAAGGTACACTTTCTATAACCGGCCGTAAATCCACGGCAGCCGTGTTAATATGTTTAAAAAAAAACCCAGAACAGGGAGGTCGTGGCACAGTGGTGACGTGGCATAGTTGGGTCAAGTATAATGATATCTGACAGTGATTAAAATCACAATCATAAAAAACATTTCGATACAAATCTTTAGATAATGTTTAATTTAAACAATCGGTGGATTATTATAAAAGCTAAATGATTTGCTATTTCTTTATATATCCTGATTAGGATTAAGTATGTCGAATGAAAGAGGGATATAAATATTATTTCTAATATAAAAATTGTATGAATGCTGTTGGCTTCCCAAGCTGTCGAATTATTGTAAATAAATCTTTTTTTCTTGTAGACCAGTACCAAACTGAATTGGGTATTGACCTTAAAAAAGCTAAATTGGACTCTTTACAGTTATGAATATAATCTTCGGATTGAACTTGTTTCTTAGTTACATTGGTATCTGTACCAACATGTTTGAATGCTATTGTTAAACAGTCACAAACTCGCAGTCTCATTATTTTTACAGCCATATATAACAAATGATAGGGATCGACGCCTCGACGATCCTTACGTCGCAGTTCACTAGATGCCATCATAAAAGGTGTAACATTGACTGTATCCTTAAATTTACTAAAGTGTCCCATATAAATACTCGGAAATGACAACTCTTCAGCATGCTCATCAAATAATAAACTTTGTGGAATATTTTGTTGGCCTGGTGCCAATCTTAAATATTTTTCTTCAATCCATACTAAAGTTTGTTGTTAAGCAGTAAGGCTTTCTTCAATATCAATGTTTTCACTGATTCATCAATATTCTGTTGTGTAATGAATGGTGCTTCTTCATTAAAAAATGATTCATCAACTGTTATTTTGTAATGCTGATATAAAGGAGTATTAATCAAATAATGCAACCATTGTTTAACTGATCCGATGCTAATTAAGCCATGAACAAAACTACTTTTATGAATTATTTTCTTTTTGATATGTACGTAAATGCAAAGTTCATCATTAACATTTCTTGGAAGTGACCGGACCATGGTTTCAACAGCAACAGGGACATTGATAGTTTGTCCGTATATACCAAATTGTCTTTAAACATGTTTCAATCTTCTTATTTGCATAAAAGAAATTCGAGGTGAGATAAGCCTTTCAGTGATGAAATCTATTTTTGGTAAATGCTGTGGTACTTTTGGATAATGATTCCATTATAAACAGAGAAATTAGGAATGTGATTTTTATCTATTGCTGATTTACATGTGGAGCAAATTTTGAGTGCATCCACATTTTTCCCAATGGTTAAAGTGTCAATTATACATCCAGATGCAGATGGTTTCTTCAAATCTTTCTCAAACCTAAGTCGGTCGCAAATTGAACAAGCAAGTCCAAATTCATTATTTTAAAAATTATCGTTGAAATATTTATTTATATTTCAAACCAGATGAACTTTGGAAAATAACAGATATTGTTTCTTCATCACTCACTTCAATGCTATTAGTGTTTGAATAAGTAGATGTCCCGGCAGTACTTTGTGAATGTTGTATTCGTTTTCTTCTTTCAGCTTCACGCTGTTTCAATTTCTGTCTATTCTGCTCCCTGTATCGTTTTTGACGTTCAGTTTTATTATTATTTACTCTAACATTAATGGTGTGTCTTGTGTTTAACTGACCTTGGTGATTTCCAGCTTCAATAATAATATTTTGTGACCATTGTTGTAATTATTGTTGACTCTTAAAATATTTATAAAAAAAAATTATGTAATTAAAAAAAAGGGCAGTAAAATATGACTTAAATATATTTAAAAACTCAAGCATCTTAATTATATTTACATTAACCGAGGCTTTAAATAGACGAAATACACACAGACTTAATATACTAATAAATACAAAATTTAATGCTATGAATTTAAACAACTTACAGATGACTAGGTGGACTTTGGGAAATAACAGATATTGTTTCTTCATCACTCACTTCAATGCTATTAGTGTTTGAAGAAGTAGATGGCCCGGCAGTACTTTGTGAATGTTGTATTCGTTTTCTTCTTTCAGCTTCACGCTGTTTCAATTTCTGTCTATTTTGCTCCCTGTATCGTTTTTGACGTTCAGTTTTACTATTATTTACTCTAAAAAAAATTAATATAAAAATTAAACAAAAGCTAAAATAAAACTTATTGATAAATACAAACTTTAATAATAGAAATATAATCAACTTACAGATGACTTGATAGTGTGTCGTAAAGCGCTTTCTTTTTAGGAGGTTGCTCACTTTCACTGTCACACATTTTTTATTTATCGTTAATAATTTGAAGTGTATGAAAATTAAAATAAAATAATTAACATTTAATCACATTAATATTATATAACAAAAAGTTTATCCAAAAAAATCCGATGATGTACGTACAGTACGTACAGTACGATAATTATGTAATGTTATCATTACTTCTCGTTTCAATGTAGTGTTATCGAAGGTTCGTTATTCAGCGCGATTCTTTTCTTTTTAGATAAAACACAGGTTATGTGTACCGTAATAAACAACACTATATACTAAATAGGTATCCAAGCTTAGTGTAGCGGGAGAAATGTTGCTTACATATATAGCGTGGCGACGCGTCGCCACGGCAAGTGTCACCACGCCAAAAATTTTTTTACCCCCCGGCTATAGATGTTTCACATCAAAATTGAAAAAATTTCGAAAATTAGCGATTTTTAATTTGTAATTTTTTTGGAGGTTTCCCCCATTTCCGGGGAACGATGGAAATTTTTTCAATTTTGAAGGGTAATGTCTTCGACTAGATACGATTTGTGATCTTTTGACGTATCGTTGAAAGAAATCCGTTTGGTGAGAGCTGAGAAAAAGTGGTAACAGACAAAAAAAAAAAAACACATAATAGTAAAATAATACCTTCTCAGCTTCGCATCGAAGCTAAAAAAAATGATAAATAAATCATTTAAGATATAAAACGTTAAAAAATATTAGTAAAATTTGTATTATACCCAACCACTGAAATTAAAAATAAACATTTAAATTTAAAACATCAAATTCTAAAACGAATTTCTTTATTTATAAATGTAATAACTTTAAGCTGATTTACATTTTATATTTATACATAAAGGTATAACTGATTTTTTATTACGTTAAATATATTATTTTATTTTAAAAATGTATACATTCTTATTGTGTATGATTTATTGTCTCAATTTAAGAGTTGTGAAACATAAGGTGAAATTATGTCACTAATTTAACTATAAAAATATATATTTGCTCATAGAAGATTATTTTCTGTAATTATGGGTTATATTAAATGTCTCCTATTTAAATGATGTATAAAAATGTCAAAATGACTAAAATGTGTCGTATAAACATAACACTAAATAACCATTACAATTTTACTTTGTGTAATTAAAGTTTTCTATATTTCCGTTTTAATAAATAGCATATTAGCTTCGATGCGAAGCTGAGAAGGTATTGGTTTTACTAAGATGTGTTTATTTTTTTTTATTTTTTTTTTGTGTCTGTTACCACTTTTTCTCAGCTCTCACCGAACCAATTTCTTTCAATGATACGTCAAAAGATCACAAATTGTATCTAGTCGAAGACATTACCCTCAAAAATTGAAAAAAATGCCCTCGTTCCCCGTAAATGGGGGAAACCTCCAAAAAAATTACAAATTTAAAAATCGCTAATTTTCGAAATTTTTTCAATTTTTTTTACTTAAAAGTGCCATAACTTTTTCAAAAATGAACATATCAATATAATTCTTTTTTGTATAGATGTGCAATATTATTACTTTTCGTTTGGTATATTTTTTTCATAAATTTAACCCTTAACCTGCCCACAAGGGGGGATTTAAAATGACAACTTTTTCACAAAAAATTAATTTTTTTAACTTAAATTTTGAAAATGTTCCGGAAGGTCTGACACTTTTATATATATCTTAAATTAAAGCTAATGTAATATACTTTATTATGGAAAAAAAAAATTTCGGACATTTATTTTATCTTCATGGTGAATACAGACATCAAAGTTTATAAAAAAAAACGATTTTTGTAAAAAAATTCATTTTTATATTTTTAACTTTATAATGCTATAACTTTTTGAAAGATGTATGGATCAATATAATTTTTTTTTTATAGATGCATGATGTCTTTACCTATCATTTGGTATATATTTTTTTTATATCTGACCCTTTACCTGCCCACAGGGGGGGATTTAAAATGACAACTTTTTCACAAAAAATTTACTTTTTCAACTTAAATTTTGAAAGTGTTCCGGAAAGTCTGACACTTTTATATATATCTTAAATTAAAGCTAATGTAATTTACTTTATTATGCAAAAAAAAAATTTCGGACTTTATTTTATCTTCACGGTGAAAATGGCTACCGAATGCTATTATTGTGTGAAAATTCTCGATTTTATTTTTTACATTTTTAACTTTATAATGCTATGACATATTGAAAAGTGTATGGATCAACATTATTTTTTTATGAGAAATAATATTTTTTAATAATCCCTTTTTCATTCTACATACTTTATCTTAATTAGGATATTAATAATGAACTAGCAGATCATGTAGCTTTTGGAATAGTCCACCAATTTTTTAAAATTAAACAGTATCTAAAGATTTGCATCGAAGCGTTTTTTTTTGATAGTGATTTTAATCACTGTCAGATATCATTATACTTGATCCATCTATACCACGTCACCACTGTGCCGCGACCCCCCTGTGCTGGGTTTTTTTATTTAATATTATATAATTCAAATTAAACATAAATAGTATATAACATACCAAAGAAAATAAATATGTTAATAGAAATTTAATACATAGAATCGTGATAAAATAACTATTTTTAATTAAAAATGAGTGTAAACAATTAGGTGTTTATTAGTTTTTTATTCAGTTATACTTTATCTTAAATTTTTTAAATGTAATTACAAGTAAATAAATTATTATAAGTCGAACAGTTACAAAATTTAGTTATAACATTTTAAGGATAATAAAAAGACTTATAATACTAATAATTTTATTTGGCCAAAATGGTGAGGTTTATAATTAAAACACAAAAATAACACTTAAATCATTATTTATTAAAAATTTTCCTTACATTTTATGCATTGAAAACATCCAGTACATGTATGTGAAAATTCGGACATTTTTAAGAGTACTGGTTTGGCCACATTTTTCTGAGATAGAAAAAAATGTTTTTTTTTTTTTTTTAATTAAAAAATTAGCGGTAATAGTTTCAAAGAGGATTGTAATGTTATAATATTATCTTTTCTTAATAATTTTTTTATATGTTTTAAACTTGATTTTTTCAAGTGTTTGTTGTTTGAAATAATTGTTTTAAATGATCTAAACAAAATGGATTGATTAATTTGATGTTTTAATTATGAAGTTTACAACAAAATGTCATAAGCATCTCAATCCTGCTTTTTACACATAAAAAATCTTTATGCACTTAAAGTAAAATAAATGTATTTTCAAAAATTTTATATTTACTGTAATTTTATATTTAAAGATATGTATTTTAATTTATTTCTCTTTCACATAAAACTGAATAAACTTGAATTTGTTATATATTAATATCATATTTAGATTATATGATATTAGAAAAATTAACTGATTAATAAAAATGTTGAACCAATAATTAATCAAGATATTTATTAAAATAAACTCGGTTTTCTGGTGATTCAATAAATGTTGAAGACTGAGTATCTTGATTTTCGGCAATACGTTTTAACTCTAAAAAATTATGGTAAAAAGAGTAAATAATATATTTAATTTTTATATTGATGATTACTTTTTGTCAATTTCTCATTGTCAAATTCCTTTTCATCATCTTCGCTAGATTCACTTTCAATAGAATTATCTACTGACTGCGTAGAAACAGCTAAATAAAGAGTAATATTTCTATAAAATCATACTTATTATAAATAAATTGAATTACAATAAATTAGTATAGCTTAAATAATTATAAGGGAAACCAAATCACCTGTCTTTTGATACACACCATGTTTATGAAGAACTATAACACATAAAAGTATTTATATGCGTATTATAAAATAAAATAAATTAATATTAAGTATAATGAAATGCATAATTAATAATTTTGTGTTATATTGGTTAAATAATTTAAGTTTACTGAATGATTTTCCTTTGTAATATCTACCTTTACAAAACCTTCCTCTAGAGTTCAGGTCAATATGTATTGGTATTGTCGTTTTGCCAGTTTTAATGTCATATTGGAATCCTAAATCGTAAAATTTTTCTTTAATCGTAACTTGAATTTCATCATTTATTTTATTACTGAAATATTTATAAAGTAGTCGTTCATTATTTATTATTATAGTGTTTTTTTCGATTTCGATATTATATTGCTGCTGTAACATAAGATCATCAGACACACAAGTAATATTACAATATTTTGAAATGTCAAAATCTAGATTTGCTTTAATTTCTAATATTAATTCATTTAATTTATTAAGTGACTTACTAGTGTCTGTTAAATTATCCTGTATAGGAAGGGGAATTTCACTATTTTCTAAATATATTATTATAGGGATTAAAATAAACGTTTCTTTTGAATGATTCCGTGGCAAACTTCGAAAGCTGTCCAATAGATCCATGGCGCCTCTTAACTTTGGCGTTTCTTTTCTTATTATATGTATTGTGTTAAGAAGTTTTAAAATGCAGTCGTCTCTATTACTTTTACCTTTTAAATCTTCACAGTGAGTATGAAAATGTTGAAGTATCAAAATAATTTTTTTTAAAAATTTGGCATAATTACAGCCCAGATAAACAGTTGCCAATCGAATTCGGGAATTACAATTATTTCTATCGATTCGATTGCAAATAACATTATTTAATTTATGTTCAATATTCATGTATTTTATACTATTTACGTCATTTAAATTTTGCCATCCAGAATGCTTGAATAGATTTTTTAAGATTCGTATAACTCTTAATGAATTAGCCGTTGTTTCGGTGTTCGTAATTGTACAAAATATTATTAAACTGACTACGATGTAATTATAATAGGTCATTTTGAATTTTCAATAAACAGTTATGATTACGTAATATTAAATAAAAAAATTTAAAAGTATAACTTAAATGATTGAAGAAGCGACTAATTACAGTTTTTCTTACAATACTACTGAAAAGTTTAGTTTTAAAGAATAATTTCACCTAAAAATAAAAATAAACTTTTATTTAATACTTAAGAATAAGTATGAATCAAAATTAGATTTTTGTGATAAAATTTTTGATTTCGATTAAATTTGATCTATTATTATTAATAACTAGGCTCCGCCCCAGACCCGGAGTCTTTCGAACCTTTGGCGCGTAAGCCTCTTCGGGCCGTCATCATAAGTAGGCCACTGATTCCGGTAGGGGTACCCGGCTACTCCGGGCACGATAGGTGTTTTTCAGAAAAAATATTACATCAGAATCAGTGGAATAAAGTATATATATGTTAAACATGTTATAGAAATTTTTTTGCTAAAATTAAAGTAATGATGAAAGAAAAGGACATTAGGTCCTTATATATTAGAAGTTGCCTAAAAAATATTGATAGCCGTGGTTCAAGGGGGGGCCATATCTCTCTTAAATACATCCCTATTATACACAAAAATTATTAATAATCTAATTATAATAATTGTGTTTATATTATAGAATAATTAAAAAAAAAATTAGCAGGTTATTATACATGGCACATCGTAAAAAATTTAATTTTGATAAAAATATTGGTAATTGCGAGTTAACGTTGAACAGCACAGTTATCATAGATGATAGATAAATCATACATGAGAAAAAAAAGATTATTAATAATGTACTGTTCTGATAATGAAAGTAAAAACTTATATAATTATAACGCCTTGAAATTTATATATAACATATATTATTCCTTGATAAAATATAGTGCAAATGCAAAAAAGTGTCATAATAATAATACAAGTTACACCATATAATTAAGGTTCATAACCCAACGTATGAGCAGAAATGAATCACTGCGCACATTAAAACCATGCGCGTGGACTTGAAAAAAAAAGAAAATCTCGTAAAACGGTGAAAATTGAACGGATTGAATTGATTTTTTTATCATATCTCAGGAATGTCATTGGGCGGGTCTGGTGAAAATTTCAAAAATTTTCCGACCTTCGCCAATAATATTCCCGGAGTCTGGTAACCGAGTACTTTTGTTGAAAAAAAAAATTTTGGAAATCCGAGCACACTAAGTAATTTTCCCAGAAAAGCGTCTTTTTCCTTGTTCTATTATATAATAAGATTTTACCATTAGCTTGATGCGTCGCATTGCACTTCCGGCTTTACCGCTGGATGGCGCTGCGACACAGCTAGCTCTCCTTGTCCGACTGGTCGCGCGCGCCGAGTGATCGCGGGTGATGCGAACCGGTCCCCAGCCCAGCGGCCACTGATGAATCTTATATTAATTTTCCCTTCGACGTCCTCACAGAATAAATAATTGTGATATTTGTACGGACTTATTAAATACTAATTTAAAATAAATTTAACCGCTGTGTTATTATTTAAAATAAAATAAATCCTTAATTCCACAACAAGTTTGGTAACATTTGTACATTCAATACTGTTACTCACCTGTTTCGTATGAAGCAGAGCGCCACAAACAAATTAATATTTGAATACTTAACGCAGAATTATGAATGCCGCTGTTTAAACTTGTTAACTTTACAACAGTACAGAAAATGAAAATAGTGTAATAAATAATAAACCACAAACCGTTTACTTAGCTGTTAAGATTTAAAAAAAAACTATTTTAAACTCGAATAGGTATTGGAAGTAAACCGTATTACATTTTTGTTCCTACAAAATTAATATTTTAAAACATACAGAATAAAACATAAAGGTAAGGTAACCCAGAACAGGGAGGTCGTGGCACAGTGGTGACGTGCCATAGTTGGGTCAAGTATAATGATATCTGACAGTGATTAAAATCACAATCATAAAAAACATTTCGATACAAATCTTTAGATAATGTTTAATTTAAACAATCGGTGGATTATTATAAAAGCTAAATGATTTGCTATTTCTTTATATATCCTGATTAGGATTAAGTATGTCGAATGAAAGAGGGATATAAATATTATTTCTAATATAAAAATTGTGTTGATCCATACACTTGTCAATAAGTTATAGCATTATAATGTTAAAAATGTAAAAAATAGAATCGAGAATTTTCATACAAAAATAGCATTTGGTAACTATTTTTACCGTGAAGACAAAATATAGTCTGAAATTTTTTTTTTTCATAAAAAAAAAATTACATTAGCTTTAATTTAAGATATATGTAAGAGTGTAAGACTTTCCAGAACACTTTCAAAAGTTAAATTTTTGAAAAAGTTGTCATTTTAAATCCCCCCTGTGGGTAGGTAAAGTTTTTAATAAAAAAAATAAAGATTTATAAAAATTTATAGTAAAAAAAACCTAGCACGGGGGGGTCGCGGCACAGTGGTGACGTGGCATAGTTGGATCAAGTATAATGATATCTGATAGTGATTAAAATCACTATCTCAAATAAACGCTTCGATGCAAATCTTTAGATAGTGTTTAATTTTAAAAAAATTGGTGTTTTATTCCAAAAGCTACTTGATCTGCTGGTTCCTTAATATCTCGATTAAGATAAAGTATGACGAATGAAAAAGGGTTTATTAAAAAATATTATTTCTCATAAAAAAATTGTGTGGATCCATAAACTTTTCAATAAGTTATAGCATTATAAAGTTAAATATAATATGAATAATAAAATCGAGAATTTTCACACGAAAATAGCATTCGGTAGCCATTTTCGCCGTGAAGAAAAGTCCAGAGGTCAAATTTTTTTTTTTCAAATTAAAGTATATTACATTAGCTTTAATTTAAGATATATATAAAAGTGTCAGACCTTCCGGAACACTTTCAAAAGTTAAGTTGAAAAAGTTCTACTTTCTATATGCATTTTTTATATTTGAAGCCCCCCCATATATAGGGAAATAGTCTGATTTAAAAAAAAAGTATATCCAATGAAAGATGTATATAAATACTACTTCTCATGAAAAAATTGTATTGATCCATACATTTTTTAAAAAGTTATAGCACTTTAAAGTAAAAAATGTAAATTATAAAATCGAAAATTTTCACACAAAAATAGCATTCGGTAGCCGTTTTCACCATGAAGACAAGTCGAGAGGTTAAATTTTTTTTTTTCAAATTAAAGTATATTACATTAGCTTTAATTTAAGATATATATAAAAGTGTCAGACCTTCCGGAACACTTTCAAAAGTTAAGTTGAAAAAGTTCTACTTTCTATATGCATTTTTTATATTTGAAGCCCCCCCATATATAGGGAAATAGTCTGATTTAAAAAAAAAGTATATCCAATGAAAGATGTATATAAATACTACTTCTCATGAAAAAATTGTATTGATCCATACATTTTTTAAAAAGTTATAGCACTTTAAAGTAAAAAATGTAAATTATAAAATCGAAAATTTTCACACAAAAATAGCATTCGGTAGCCGTTTTCACCATGAAGACAAGTCCAGAGGTCAGATTTTTTTTTTTCAAATTATAGTACATTACATTAGCTTTAATTTAAGATTTATATAAAAGTGGCAGACCTTCCGGAACATTTTCAAAAGTTAAGTTGAAAAAGTTAATTTTTTGTGAAAAAGTTGTCATTTTAAATCCCCCCCTGTAGGCAGAAAAAAGGTCAAATTTACAAAAAAAATATACCAAATAATAGATAAAGACATTAAGCATCTATAAAAAAAATATATATATTGATATGTTCATTTTTGAAAAAGTTACGGCAGTTTTTAGTAAAAAAAATTGAAAAAATTTCGAAAATTAGCGATTTTTAAATTTGTAATTTTTTTGGAGGTTTCCCCCATTTACGGGGAACGAGGAAAATTTTTTCAATTTTGAAGGGTAATGTCTTCGACTAGATACGATTTGTGATCTTTTGACGTATCGTTGAAAGAAATCCGTTCGGTGAGAGCTGAGAAAAAGTGGTAACAGACACAAAAAAAAACACANTCGGTGAGAGCTGAGAAAAAGTGGTAACAGACACAAGAAAAAAACACATAATAGTAAAATAATACCTTCTCAGCTTCGCATCGAAGCTAAAATGTGTTATCTTTCACTGTCTTGGTACCTTGAGGAAAACATTTAGGTTTTAATTAGTATATTTGTTCTATTGCGTCACTTGATTTTTTTCTATAGGTTTAATAATATATATATATATATGTATATATAGTATCGGCACTTTGATTATTCCATATAAACTAATTTTTAATGTTATAGGGCTTTTTAATTAAAATTTAGAACCATTTACAGACGAGAAAAAATTTTATTTCGGTAAAAATATTTAAATATTAATTTATGAATAAATGATAGCAATAAAATTAAAAAAATATATACCAATACAACTAGCATAAAGATAGTCAAATTATTTACAATTAAACAAATATAATAACAATAAAACAATTTAGTATAAGAGAGAGATAGAGAGAGATAATAAGTTTACTTAAATAGATAATGCAGATAATATTAATTGGGTGACTTAACATGTAATTTTAGAAAAACTGTTAAATTTAAAATAAATGTGTTATTTCGAATGTTGTGGTTAGTTAATTTAAAATCCAATAAGCTCAATATAAAAGGGTCACCAATTTCATAATTTAAGAGTTTAAAGAGAAAATAGTTGTAGTCAGTAGTTCTACGTTATTTTAAAGTCTTTCGTGTTAGTTATATTCCTTGAACGTTATATTAGGTACAATAAAATATAAAATAATTAAGTTTACTTTTTAATATGTATAATAATATTGTCTTAAAATCACATAGTACACCAATATTTAAGTATATGTGTTTTTTAAGGAATCTGATTGTTTAAAATTGTATATACTATAAAGCTTTAAACTTAAAGCGAAATAATATTTTATGATTGATTTACCGATGCTTAATTTATTTATTTTCAATAGAGGATTAGATAAGTGTTTTATTGAAGGTGATTTTTACATTTTTACTTTTTATTTTTAAAACATTAAAAATGTATTATACATAATATATTTTTACCGGCGTAATAGATGTACTAGAATTCAAAATATACTTTTTATTGGCTGAACGGACTTCAGTTCTTAAACGGAACTGAATTTGATGAATAATCAAATTCAGTATAATCAATGAGTATTTTAAATTTAGAGTGTTTAATTTAGATCATTTTCATATTAACATAGTTTCATTAATTAAAATACTACTTTTATAATTTTTTTGCATATGTAACACAATTTAAAAAAAAACTATAGACTCATAAATGTTAGTTTTGTACACTTTATGTGGATGTGTTACACATTCAATCTATATCTATATATAGAGTGTTCAGTAAGTAAGGACACGGGTTTCTATTGTTCTTATTGTTTGTAACAATTTAACTGTTTCCTTACTTACTGAACATCAATATAAACTATAAAAAATATTTGTTAAACTATGAGTGACATCTATCAACATATTTTATAACTAATATATAAATTGACATATTGGTAGAGCGCAGCTACAGGCATAACAATGTTTTGATGCCAACAATTTAGTATTAAATCGCTATCTAAGATAATAGTACAACGTGTAAAATGATAAGAACCTGTTAGCATATTAAAATATTTACTTTTGATTACTATTTTAAATGAATGTTTTATATTCGTTTTTATAATCATATATAATAGAAAATGGATCAAACCAAACAAACGTTAAAATCTATACCATTATTAAAAACAAAAGCTGGGCCTCGAGATGTTGATTTATGGCCTCAAAGGTTAAAGGAAGAGTATCAATCACTTATTCAAGTGTGATATTTTGATTTGAATATTTAATATATTTAATAATATATTTTTATTCAGTATTTAATAATATTTTTCTAAATTTTTCAGTATGTACAAAATAACAAAGCAGCTGATAATGATTGGTTCAGATTAGAATCTAACAAAGAAGGCACTAAATGGTTTGGAAAATGCTGGGTTTTTCATGATCAGTTAAAATATGAATTTGACATTGAATTTGATGTATAGTAGTACAATATATTTATTATGCAAATATATCATATTAAATATGTATTTCAGATTCCTGTGACATTTCCTACAACTGCTCCTGAGATCGCATTACCAGAATTAGATGGGAAAACAGCCAAAATGTATAGAGGAGGAAAAATTTGTTTATCGGATCATTTTAAACCCCTTTGGGCTAGAAATGTACCAAAATTTGGTATCTCTCATGCTTTAGCTCTTGGTGTAAGATTTTTTTTTATTAATGATTCATTGAGTCTAGAATTTGAATATATGAGAAGTCCCTCGCAGAGAGTAATGTACAATATTGAAGTGAGCTAAGAAAATTTATGATGAGTTACTTCTTTTTTTATGAATACACCATATATCTATAAAAATATGGTGTGGTTCTGTAATAGCAAATAAGAGCTTATTTTTTACTCCAGTCTTGGCTCTAGAATTTATAATTTTGGTACAATTTAGTAATACTGTTTAATACTTACTTGATTGAGTATTTAATTTAAAAATATTGAATTGTAATTTATATCAATATTCAAATATATAATAATGATTTGAAATTTTAATAGTTATTTTCTAAGCTCATTTATGTTTTACAGTTAGGACCTTGGTTAGCTGTTGAAATTCCAGAGTTGATTCAACGAGGAGTAGTGCAATATAAAGAAAAAGATGAAACCAAGTAATTTCTATTCAAATTCTATGAAACTGATAAGAATTTTAAAAACATAATGGTATAAAAGCAAAGGATAAATAATCAAGTATTATTTTTAACTTTGCAATTTTTTTTTTTCTATTAACTTTTTGTTATATTTTGTTTGTTTAAGATATTTTTTGGAAATTAAAATTATCTGTGTAATAAAAAATATTAAAACGTTTATTGAAGTTTTACTTTTTCTCTATAAATAATGTATATAATTAAATGTATGTAAATAATCTTAATATTTTTTTTAATAAAAATAAATAAATTTTCATAACACTTATATGTAAATCTAAAATTTTAGATTTCATTTAAATTAAAACTCTCTCTCTTGATATTTATTGAAAAATGGATTATTAATTTTATTTCATATTTCTATAATAAATTCTGTGTATAATTTGAGTGTCTATTACAAAAATTATTTCTGTGCATGTCAGTTCAATATTGGTGTAAATCAATATATCATAGAAGTAAAATTATTCATTTAATATAAATAATAGTCAAAATTACCAACTTAAAAATTAATATTGTTTTTTTATTTATTCAAATTTTCATCAAATATTTTGTTTATTTGATAATTGCTTTCAACATCAGTTTAAAATTAATTACTTATCTGAGATTTATATTTAATCTAAAATAAAAATTATTGATTATTTTTTACTATACGAAATAATGTTATTAGAAATTGTATAAATTTCATTTTAAATTTTAATATATTGTATTAAATTCAGAAAAGTTTTAATAAAATTACCGTTTCATCATTTCTTTATACAAGAGTCCTCAGTTAAATTTATATTTAATCGCATCTTTTGGGCTTCTTCCATTTGGTAATAAGTTTTATTCTTGTCCCAGTAAATGTCATAGTTTTTACCATATACTTCTTTTAAATGTTTAATATGTTTTTCTCGAATTTTAAATCGATCATCCTTATGTTTTTCTTTACGACTCATCAACTCTTTAACTTCAAAACCTTCATCAATATAATGTTTTGATAATTTTTGATACATTTTTCTAAAAATAAATTGGAAAACATTTTATTAATAATTATAGAATTGTTCATCTAAAACAAGTATAGTTTTGAAAAAATTTTATTTAAAATTTTAATAACAAGTTAACTAAATTGCATCATTAAAACTATTAAATATTTTTATGATTCATTTAATTTAGTTATTTATATATTTAGTTATAGAAGGTAATTTTTATTTTTACTACTATAGTAAAATAGATGGATCTTTTTTATGTAAGAAATAGTACTGATTAAGAATGGTTTGTTTAATTACTTATGTTTTTTTATTGTTTGACCTACATTATTTCATTAAAATTTTTTTATATAATTTACCGCAACGCTGAAGTTTTTAGAAGTGTTGGATTATTCAATGTACTTCTTATATCATTATCTGCATCATCTATCATCTTAGACCAATTTTCTTGTATAGGATTAGAAATATTTAGTATAAACTTTTTTAATTTCGATTTTTCTTCTTCGTAATTAGTGTTCAGTAGTTTTTTAATTTCTTCGAGTGTATTTTTAATTTTGTAAGAATTATCTTTTAAATAAATATTATTTGCACATTCCTATAATATATATAAAGTAATAACTACTATTAAATATTTTAACTATTAGAGTAGTTAGTATGTTTAAATAATCTTATTGTACATTTATTATTAATTTCTTATTTAATATTATTTACAGTTTTTAATTATATATTAAAAAAAAATTTACTTAAATAATTTTATTAAGATTGGCCCAATATATTTTGGTTACTCAAGATGGATGTTTTTAAGTAAAACCTGATAAAATCTTTAATTTGATTTAAATTATTTAAACTTTTCTATAAACCATTGGCGGGGTAGAATAAAAAATTTGGAGTGTTAATGACATATTTTAATACTTTTCTTCATTCTATAATATGTCTTCATATAAAAATATAATGTTTTAAAATTTTGGAGGGAGGCTAAACCTCCAATTCCGTTAGTTCTACAAATACCTAACCTTTTTTCGACTAACTAATTAACATAACTTTAAATATAATTTGATGTTTTAAACGTAAACTAATAATTTACCAAATTATTGCCTGAACCTGGGAGAAGTAATTTGTTAACAATATCTCTAAATTTTTTATCGGCTTCCGATCTTATTTTTTCCATGTCATCATAAGTACTTGGTTTTACTTTTGTCTCCTTTGAATTTGGATTTATATACTCCTTTAATTGTTTTTTACTGACATTTTTTTTCTTCATCATAATTTGTAAAAAGTAACGTCGTTCACGGGTGACAAATATGTCTTTCATTTTTTTCAAACGGGTTTGTGAACCTCTTCGATTACAATACCATCTGATATGAAGAACTAATGTATTAGTTATCATATATATTTAAAAATAATAGAAATATAATTAAAATTATATGCATTGGTATATTACTTAAACAATTCATCACAAATTTTTCTTTTGATATGCTCTGGAGTAGAAACACTTATATTATTAATATAATCTTCTGGCTGTGATTCTATTTTTACTAAATTTTTGATAATATTTTCAGTATCCTTATTTTCCAATTTTTCTTTATACTTCTTATTCCATGTATCTAATTCACTTCGTCTGGAAACTTCTTTATAAAAAAACTGGCCTACTTTTTGTATTTCTTTAAGATTTAACTTGGGGACTTTCATATTAAAAAGTTTTATAATTCCATCGGAATCGGAAAAGCAGATAATTTCATTTCTTACAAAATCTATAACTTTGTTGTCCTCGTTTGGACTTCCGAATTTTTTCATTCCAAGAAAATGGACAACCGAATAAGGGTTGGATAATGCTAAAAAATAATCAAAATTTTAACTTTTTTTACATTGTTTTAAAAGAAGTGAGAATCAAGGATATGTGACTTTAGTGATGTATCCAGAAGGAATTAAAGGACTGATTTTCTCACATTGATAAATCAACATTATTGAAAAATACCTCAAAAAGATTACTAAATTATTTTTTGGGTACTGGTTTCCTCTTAATTGAAAATTATGAGTATATCACTACATGGCCTTAAATTAATGGAATAATTTAAAATGAAAGATACATACTTGTAATGTAACCATCACTAAGTATTTCAGTTGTGAAACAAGGTTTATGAGAATATATCAAAAAATCCCAAAATTCAATCAAGCCATTATTAAAAGATACTCTAAACTCTCCGGCATGACTGCTTGACCATAAACCACTTGTAGTGAGTTCTTGGAAACGCTTCCACCATAATGGACCACTCTATAAATGTTTTCAATGTATTATTTTTTGTAATAAAATTACTAATTAAACCAATATTCCAGTTATTAAATATTTATATGATACATTTATACTGAATATTTTGTTGTTGATTTTTAAAAATTGTCGCCGTGTGTTAAAGTTATAGGTATTGCATTACTATTCATTTACAAAAAAAAAAAAATGATGAATTTTATCATAGGCATGCACACAGATGCAGCAAATGGTGCTTTTGCTGTCCCCAACTAATCTGTGTGTGTTAAGTGGTTTGTTTGAGTCAACAGTAGCCGTCCAAGTGTTGATTCTACCTTAAAAAATTCCCTAACAATATTGGATTAAAACGTAGCCGAACTTAAAAAAATTAAATTTAATATAACTTTTTATAGACCTAACAACTTATCAAGCCTTAGCGGTCCATCACAATAAATAAAAGTTAAATATTATAAAAATATACACACATATATATATATATATATATATATATATATATATATATATATATATATATATTAAATGTTAAAAATGATTGATATTTTTCAATACTTTCATTAAGTATTAAGTATAATCCTTATCTAGTACTAATATGAAGCTTTATTTAATTTATTACTATAATTATTATGAACTTTATTAATTGTTAGTATTTGTTGTGTAAAATGTCAAATGTAAGATAAAGCAACATTTTCTAGCAATACTTCTACCTGTAAGGAAGAAGGAAATATTAGAGAGGGTATTTACTTATTCTGAAATATTTAGGGAAGATTATTTGAGATTAATATGACATTAATATAATATTTAATAAATGAAATAAATTTTTTTGTAAAATGGGTAATTAAGATAGCAATGTGAGCCAGTGTAGGTATTTGCCAAAAGTCTATGCACGTATATAATATTTATAAATAAAGAAATAAGGCTAATAAAATGAAAAAATTACATTATAATTTAAATTCCAAATTGATACAACATGACCTCCGCAGATTAAATGGATATCAGGGAAAAATGGATTTCTTTTGATGCAATTTATGGGTCCATCATGCACGTATCCCCACCAAATGGTTTTGCTCTCTGTACAAACATTTTTTTTAGAAAAATTATAATATAAAACTATTACACTAGAGTTTTATTATTTAATATGCAAGTTACCTTCTTGATTTTGAAGTTGTTGGAAAGTTTCAATACCATTCCATGTTATGACGCCTATTTGGCCCATCGAACTACCAACTACTATGATTTTATTTGGATTCTTTGGCTGCATTGGAACTAAATTTAATTATTATTATTATTATTTTTAATGCTTTCATTACATAGTATTTATAAAATTAATGATTAATAATTAAAATGATCTATCATATTATAATTATGATATAATATATATACTATAAATATAAATGAATATACTATAAACATAAGTACCAAACACGAATTGTCGTTTCCCAATTGTCAGAGGAAGATCAGATTCAAAATTATATTTCATCAATGGAATTTCAAATGAAAATGCTGTTATTGGGCTAACTAAGCTATTTCCAGGTTCAAGAACTTTAATCTAAAATATTTAACCCATGTTGTTTCAAGTAGAATTTATTAATTGAAAAGTTTTTAAATATATTCATACCGTATATGAAGGTTGCAAACGATTATTATAAATGTTTAATGGTGATCTATATTTATTTAGACACTCTGGAAAGCTATTGTAAAATTGTGTATTATTTGTAAATTTTATATTTTCATTTAATGTTGAAGTAGATTGTAAATTCCATAACTTGATTGTCCCATCCATTGAAGCAGTGAAAAATTGATCGGAATATGTATTAGCATTTTCCAAGGTAACTAATTTTCCAACTTGTGTCATCTATTTGTAGATTAATAATTATGGAAACGATTTAAAAATAACTTTTTATAATTCACAATTTCTATGTTTTAAAATTTCATACAAAAATTGGTAAAAAATATATTCAAATGAAACTAAAGTATTTTTTTTTTGTAAAAATTAAGAATGAATTTGGCGGTTGATTTCACATAGAAATACAATTGTGGAATACTTTTTTAATATTGTAATACACTTAAAAACTTTAATTTGGTATAGGTTAAAATTTGTCTAACATTTTCAAAAATTGAGTTAAAAATTGTTTTTATACATCTATAGGTGTTTTCTTTCTAACCTCTTGTATTAGATTTTATACAAAGTATTCCAACAAAAAGCTTATTGCTATTAGTTTACTTTGTTAAAATTTTATTATGATTAGTGTTCTTAAAAAAAGTTTAAGTAGTGTTAAAATTTAAAAAAATATGTTTGATAAGGCCATATTTTATGTAGCCTAATTTTAAAGTTCTAAATTAAAGATGCTTTTTCAAAATTTTAGTACTCATAGGTTCAACTTAATTGTAATTAATAAATAATTCAGGTTTTTTTGATGCATACATAAACAAAGTCGGTCCGTACGAAATATAAGCTTTAATTTAACATATATTTAAAGGACGCAGAAATTACAGAACATTTTCAAAAGTTAAAAAAATAGAAAAAAAAAAGTAGAAAAAATTCTACTTTTAGCTTCGATGCAAAGCTGAGAAGGTATTGGTTTTACTATGATGTGTTTTTTTTTTTTGTGTCTGTTACCACTTTTTCTCAGCTCTCTCTGAACGGATTTCTTTTAACGATACGTTAAAAGATCACAAATCGTATCTAGTCGAAGACATTACGCTCAAAAATTGAAAAAATTTCCCTCATTCCCCGTAAATCGGGGAAACCTCCAAAAAAATTACAAATTTAAAAATCGTTAATTTTCGAAATTTTTTCAATTTTTTTTACTAAAAACTGCCATTACTTTTTCAAAATTGAACAAATCAATATAATTTTTTTTTATAGATGCTTGATGTCTTTACCTATCATTTAGTAAATTTTTTTCCTAAATTTAACCCTTTACCTGCCCACAGAGGGGGAATTAAAAAGACAACTTTTTCAAAAAAAATTAACTTTTTCAACTTAACTTTTGAAAATGTTCTGGAAGGTCTGACACTTTTATATATATCTTAAATTAAAGCTAATGTAATGTACTTTATTATGAAAAAAAAAATTTCGGTTTTTATTTTGTCTTCGTGGTGAAAATGGCTACCAAATGCTATTTTTGTGTGAAAATTCTCTATTTTGTATTTTACATTTTTAACTTTATTATGCTATAACTTTTTAAAAAATGGATGGATCAATACAATTAATTAACTTAACTTTTGAAAATGTTCCGGAAGGTCTGACACTTTTATATATATCTTAAAGTAAAGATAATGTAAAGTACTTTATTATGAAAAAAAAATTTCGGTTTTTATTTTGTCTTCGTTGTGAAAATGGCTACCGAATGCTATTTTTGTGTGTAAATTCTCGATTTTATTTTTTACATTTTTAACATTATAATGCTATAACTTATTGAAAAGTGTATGGATCAACATAATTTTTTTATGAGAAATAATATTTTCTAATAATCCCTTTTTCATTCGATATACTTTATCTTAATCGGGATATTAATAAGGAACTAGCAGATCATGTAGCTTTTGGAATAATACACCAATTTTTTAAAATTAAACACTATCTAAAGATTTGCATCGAAGTGTTTTATTTTGATAGTGATTTTAATCACTATCAGATATCATTATACTTGATCCAACTATGCCACGTCACCACTGTGCCGCGACCCCCCCGTGCTAGGTTTTTATACATATGTTTCAAATTTTGAACGCCCTAATATAAGGGGAAGTTGTCCAATTAAAAAAAATATGTTGAATGAAAGGAGTACATATACTTTATATGTACTCCTTTTTAATACAAAAATAGCATATTTTTAACTACGGTATCCATTTGTACATAGAAGATAAGTTGTCGGGACAAATATTTTTTTTATTTATAGTGTGTAACATAAGCTATAATTTAACATATGTTTAATGGACTCGGTATTCTGTAACATTTTCAAAAATTAGGTTGAAAAAATTGACTTTTGTGAAAAAGTTGCTATTTTGAATCCCCCTGTAGGCATGTAAATAGTCAGTTTTTCAAATAATTTATAACAAATAAAAGGGAAATAAAAAAAAACTATTTTGATTTGTTCATTTTTGAAAAAGTTATGACAGTTATTATGTTTTTACATCATTTAAACATTTTTTTTTTATCATTTTACATTACACTTTCTGGAATGAGGTCATGAGATAAGATAGTTTTGATACTAAATATTTAATTATTAGATGATACAATTTTATTTTCAATGTTAAAACTACAACAATAACTTATTCAGAAAATTCGGCATGTTGTGAATTTTTAGACAACATTTTTGTAGTGCAATTGAAATAATTAAATATTTGCAAATTGATAATGCATTTGTTGGTTTACCACAATATTTTTTTTTAGTGTAATAAAATAACCCCTCTCATCTATATAATTGCTTATCATACAAAAGTGATGTGAAAGTTTAGTGAGTATTTAGGCATTTAAAAGATTTATACGGTTTTATTTAAAAAAAAACCCAGCACAGGTGGGTCGCGGCACAGTGGTGACGTAGCATAGTTGGATCAAGTATAATGATATCTGATAGTGATTAAAATCACTATCAAAATAAAACGCTTCGATGCAAATCTTTAGATAGTATTTAATTTTAATAATTGTTAAAAATAAGAAGCATTTAACCTCGGTCATTGGATGAAGCCACTGAATTGCTGTTACCATTTCTGTATGTGAATATATTGATGAGCTTAAGGCTGATGGATTGATTCTTGAACTAAAATTTACGTTTGAAGTCCAGTTCATATGATTCCACTACAATATTAACATTTATTAAATTAGTTATTATATTAAATAAATATTTTTTAGACCTACAAGATGATTACAATATTTTTCTTTATCAGTTGATGTATTCGTGTCTTGGGAATTGAAATTTTCTAATTTTCCCGTTATATCCCATATAGCTATTTGACCATTTATTAATCCTCCCACTACTGTATTACCATGTCTAGGATTAAATTGTATACAACATACTTCTTCTATACTATGTAAATATAACTAAAAAATACCATAACAATTAAAAAAAGTCAATACGAATGTAAAAATTATAATGTTTCTTTACCTTGGGATTTATACTATCATTTATTGACCAAATAACAACAAAAAAGTTTTGTTCGTTTTTTGATAAATATTTATGGTTTTCTGATAATACATTAGTAGTTATTATTTCATCTCTCTCATTAAAATGTTTAGATTCTTTTTTATTATTATTTTTTCCTTTTAATGGACTTGTTTTTCTAAAAAATTATTTGAATTTCTAGCGTCTATCAATATTCTAACGTTTTTAGAAATCTGAAAATAATGAACATACTTATGTTCCTTTTCTTCGATCATAGGTTCAAAAGTCAAAATTTGAAGTAATTTTTCTTCTACCGCTTCACAATCTTTTATTTTATTTAAATTTCTACGCAAAATATGATTTAATTTATTACAAGTTGTTAATTACATATAGTGTGTCGATATATGTTATAGTGAAAGAATTCTGATCAAAAATCTTAGATTGTATTAATTTTAATTTATTTAATTTAATATTGTAAAAATTATAATACAGATAATAAGTATCTAATTTCTAATGCCTTATAAGTGTGTTGAACTTAATATTTTCAAATAGCAATACCTAATTAATAAAATGATTGATCAATAACAATTTTTGGACCAGTCTTTAGAAATTTTTTTTCAATAACACAATTAAAAATAGGTGCACCCACTCCTCATTTCCAGTTATAACATTAAATTCTTAATAACTTCTGAAATGCTGGTTTTAAAGTTATTTTCAACCAGTAATTTTCTTATTTACATCATTATCTATTAAATAAGCTAATAAATTATGTACATTGCCATGTTCGTGTAAAGTAATTCATAACTAAAAAATCTAGAAATATACGTAACTAAAAAAAAAACAAAAATTATTTATTTTTATTTTAAATTAGTCCATTAATGTATTTATTTTGCGGGTAATTGCGTGGTTTATGATAAACCGATAATTCTCTATTTATAATTTATACTCCTGATGTCCTACATACGTATTCAAAATTTGTATAACTCAAATTTGTCCTAAAATTATTAACAACCTATCATAATTTTGTGTAAAAAGAAGTTGAACAATTTTTATTTTAATATTTTGAAATAATACTTTTATTTTTGTTGATTAATAGTATGCAACATAAAAAATATGCTTGAAGTTGTCTAAGCAATAATTATTTTTAAAAAAATTTAAACGAAATAATATTTGTACAAAAATTATTAAAGATATCAGAACACAGTAGGACTTCTTGTATAATTTTATTTTACTCTATATATTATGTTATTGATTTAAAACTGACGACAATTGTATTGAAAATTATTTAGTTAGTTATATCCTTGTCGCTCATTTTGTATATATTTTTATTTTTTCAATTAAAAGTATATACAATTGTAAAAATACCTATGGAGTTTTCTCACGATATTTCCGAAATTGTTTCTGTTTGTCTTATGTACATCTTTGTCACAGCTATTATAAAAATTTTCTGTGTCTGATTTGTGATGATCAACTTTATCCTCCTCTATTATATTGACATCGTTAGGTATAGATTCATCTATTAATTCCAATTGATTAACTTTGTCTTTGTCCCTAATATTATTTTTATTTTCCATGTTTAACATAAATTCATCCCATTGTTCAAAAGCATCGTTGCATTTCATCAAATCTGGTAGATCAATCCCTAATTTTGTGTTCTCATGGACGTCATTTCTTTGTGAGATCTGCGTGGGCGAATTTAAAGACCCAACTGAAATACAACCTAATTCTGTTTTTTTAGAGTAGGTTTCAGGTTTCAAACTACTTGAAGATGATATAGTGACATTATCTTTATCATTGTTATATTCGAATGTCTTGCGTAATTCGTATATACTTTTATGAGTACATTCTTCTACATTCTCATCGTCAATTATTTGAGGAACTTTCATTCTCTTAAAAATATTATTTATAAATATTAAAAATAATAAGTTTGGAACAATTAAACAAAATTATGCATATAAATAATTTCATATAATCATTATATATTTTATCTTAAAAACTAACTTGTACAAATTCTCGACTTAAAAAAGTCTGAAGTTTTTCATCAAAATTTTCTTCTATCAGTCCTGATTCCATTTGGCTCATCATAGATTTATCATCATTTTTTTCATTATAATACACAATACCGTATGATTTATTTTCATTAATTGATTCAATTGTTGGTTTATTAAACATTTCTTGTAAGTTTATTGATTTATATAAAGCGATACTAGAATTCATGTAGGACACAGCGAAAATACCTAAATATAAAAAGAAGAGTAAATGGTGATATAATTTTTAAAGTACAATTTTACCCGGCATTGAAGGATGCCATGAAATACAAGACACATATTTAGAATTTGTTGTATTTCGATATTCTGTATGGTCATTTAAAACAAAAGACCTTTGTTTTTCAGATTCTTTGGATTTGTTTGATAATTTGTTGTAGTCATCGCGATATAAATCATACAGTTCATTATAATGCAACTCTGATTCTATACTAACATACAAAAATCAAAATAATTTAAATAGTTAAAAATTAAGTTCTATAATATACTTGGGGACGTGAATTTTCAAAAATTCTTCTAAATTTTTATTTGGTTGAGTCAATAGTTGTGGTTGAAAAATGTCTTCCTCTATTACTACAGATTGTATACATTTATTATCTTTAATTCTGGGTATTGTTTGCATATCTTTACTAATCATTTCATTAACAGACTAAAAATTTACTTAGTTAATTACGTTTTTAATGATTAATATTTACAATTAATCATAATATCTATTAATCAACAAATTACTACCTGAACTGCAACATCTGCTTTTGAATAACTTTCATTTTTTAATTTATTTTTTGATTCAGGTTCTAGTTTTACATGCTCTTCCCTGAATGACGTCGGTATCGAATCACTAAATCTAACATTAGAATTCAATCGTTCTATTGGAAGTTTCCACTTATAAGTAATCTATAATTTTAATTAAGATATAATTAAAAAATTATTCAATTATAATTAAGAATTTTTTTTCTACTCCTACTCTTACTAACAATCTCTTTTGAAATATTCTTTACACAACCAGAAAATCTATTCCACAAATTAATTATGTCTTCCCCTCCACACCGTCCTCTCTTTGACCATCTTTAAGATCTTTTTCTTTTTACCCTTTCAATTTCCACCACCAGATTCTCGATTCTCTTCCTATATTCTTTTTGTTTTTGTATACTCTCTTCTCACTACACTACAACTCCATTACCATCAGTCTACGTTTTGAAGTTAAATCCTTGCCTGAGACAACTTTACAATCTTTTACTCGCTTTACGTCTCTCTACTCCACATAAAATAATCAATCTATGATATATTACTCCCACTCTTATAAGTTATATAATGTTCTTCCCACTTTTTAAAATAAGTATTAACCACAGCAAGATCATATGATACTGCGAAATCTAAGATTCAGAAATCCAGATTTCCTCAGCCTTATTCTTCCCACTAAAACCAGACCCTTCATGTAATTTTTAATATCCTCTTCTTTCATTACCTATAAGTTCATTCATATCTTCACCTATCACCGCATCCTCATTACTAGTAATTCCTTGCATCACCTAATTCAACTCTTTCCATAACAATTCCTTGTCTATATCATCACGTCTTACTTTTGATGTATAGACACTTATTACATTTAATACTTTCCTCGAAAATTAATTTCACGATTATAATTCTATAACTTCCTATTTACTTCTACTACTTTATTTTTCATTTCCTTATCCATTAATATCACTATGCCATTTTAATGAAACTTCTACCGCACAAGTTGTCCGATTAGTATCAAACACTTTATTCCTTAAGCCTTCTTCGTTTTTAACTACTTTATATCCTCTCACTTGTTGTCTACACGTACATCCGAGATGGGGATATCCACCTAAGTTTTGTTCTGGACTCCTCATACTTTTTGACAAAATTTTACGCCGGCTGTCAACCTGGCCCAACCTCATTAATAGCCTCTTACGACTGACAAAGGGTCATGGAAGTATTCTTCTTCCTCTTACATAGGTAATAATTAACTTATATTATCTAAACTTAAATTACTTTTTGTCGGTGTATTATTTTTATTTCTTTTGAATCATTTTCAATTTCATCTGATTCCCAAGAACCGTATAATTTAGATTCTATTACAGTTTTATGATTTGACTTTGTTTTTAAGTGGCTATTCTCAATATGTACTCTAATGTGGTCAGTAGTGCAAATTAAAAACTCATCATTCGTTTCAAAAGGTTTATAACCAATCAGTATATATTCAGATTGAATTTTCTGTACTTGCAAATAAAAATTTACATTAAATTATTTTTAAAACTATATAATACTATTTATTAAAGGTAGTATTTATATCTTGAATTTTGAATAGTTATAAGGAAATGACTGATCGATAACAACTTTTGAACCAGTTCAGGAGTAATGAATATTTTCATACCTGTGTGGGAGAAGTAGAGTGGCAGAGAAATACAAAATGACAAAAATAATTTAACCAGCATCTTATTAAAATAAGATAGTCACTATATAGTAATCATTAAAATGCTTGTAAGTTATTGATCAAAAATAGACTTATCAAAGATATTTGTAGTAAAACGTTTTTTAAAATTAAAAAAAATATATGAATTAAGCATTTTAATATATAGGTTGATCAGTAAGTAAGGAAACGGGTTTCTATTGTTTTCATTGTTTATAAAAATTGACCTGTTTCCTTACTTACTGACAATCATACACCAAATCTGGCTGTACCTACCCTATGTATTAAAATGTTAGAAAAATAATAAGTATTTGAACTAAAAATGTTATCAAATCATCAAAATTTTTCGTAAAAATTTGCACAAAAATGCTTATTTTGATATTAAAAAAAAAAAAAAAAAAAAAGGATTAATTAAATTTTTTATTTGAAATAAATATGATTTAAAAAATAGAAAAATATGAATTAAACAAAATTTCAAAATCAGCAAGAGCTGATAAAAAATAATTATAGTGAAATAATAATTGGGTTAGCTGTCAGATAGATCTCAGTTACTTAGTACTTTTTTTTTTAGTTGAATTTGATATAAACAATTACTTCAAGATTTTTTCGATGTGGCCAGAAACATGAACATTCTTCCAACATTTTTATATTATCTATTGCCTTTTTATGTGAAATTTTAATCCATGGTTTATCAATAAACACATGTTTGTTTGGCACGCACTCGAATTCCTCTTGTAATGTTTTAGGTATAGTAATTAATGCCAATTCTTCTGTGAGATCTTCCAAAAACTTTACTTTATCTTATAATAAAATAGCAGTTAAGACAAGAGATTAATTAAATAAAAAACATTTTTACCTTCTAGTAATTTATTCGACCTCGAGAAATTTATATTATTATTTTGTTGTGACGATTGTTTATTATTAATGTTTAAATCTAGATTTTTACTATCATCATTTTTTGAAATCATTGCTTTAAATAATTTTACTGTTATGTGAACAATGTCTTGCTAATAGTTTTTTTATTTTCTTATGCACGAGAGAAAATTATTTACAACTTAGGTACATAGAATATTTCGCTCTACCATGCCTCAAATTTATAGTTTCATTAAAATATTTTAATATAAGTATTTTTTTCGAAGGTTTAATGAGTATAATATCAATTTCACTGAAAAGTGGGTTTTCATTAAAAATAACCTAAAAAATATTATAAACATAGAAAAGAAAAAATATAATTATATAAACTTTACTATGTATAAATACATTTTTTTATGAACTCGGACAGGATTTTATGTATGGTATTTAACAATGCATATTTTAATTCTAGTTAAAAGGAAAATAGTGTAAAAAAGTTTTATAGTAAGTATAAAAGAAACTGATAAATTAAATTAATTAATTTTAATAAAATAAAATTATTTAATGTTTGAGATGGTGGTATTTTAATTATAGTAGGAATTAAAATAAAATAAATGAATAAATTTTATTATTCTAGTAATAATTCTACTAATACTATTCTAGTTTTAGATTTTGGCTTAATAATAAAGTTATCTTACAAAAATATTTGTTGTATTAGATAACAGTTATTATGTGAAATAATCATATTAAAAATTAAACTAAAAGTAAATATTATTGCTAAAAAAATAAAATATAATTACCTAGTACTAAAACTTTGTTTGTAAAAATAAAACTTGAAAACAAATTTATTTAAGTTCGTTACATATGAAATTTTTCTTATGCCCCTTTTATCTATGTTTAAAGAAATAATAAATGCACTTCTTCTGTTTAATCAATTATGTCTACATTGTTACTATAGTAATAAAAACTATTTGGTTCGAAGACTGATACCAATAAATAGAGGAAATTTCTTCTATCATATTTTTATAAGAGCTTGTGTTTATAAAAAAATATTTTAGCCTAGGAAAAAAACATTTATTTTGCAAAAATTATAGTATGTTATGAGTAATAATAATGAGACTATACATTTTTAGATCACCAGAGAGAATAATACAATATTAACTTGTATAAAAAAAATTATATGTACATGGAATGCTGTTCATTCTTGATACGTGTCTTTCACAGCTTTTAAGTATGTGATCAGAATACTCAATTTTTATTTTATATGATTGTATCCTACGTTGTAATAATTTTCTATAATTCATTAAAATTAATGAGAAATGTTTTAATAATACTTTTTTATTCATATTTTAAATATTAACTTATAGATATTTTTAGCTACATACTAAGTCATTGTGTTGTGTAAATAATACGTTAAGGCAATTTAAATATTCCATTCATAATATTTTAATTATAAGATAAATTTTATGGTGTAAAAGTTAGTTTTAATAAAAATTAAAAATTTGATTCTTAAGAGTTTAAAAACACTTCTGATTGGAAGTACACAAAGATTGTGGACTAAATTTGGATTTAACTTGTTTTTAATTAATTAAATATAAATGTTGTATTGTGTGTCAAAATATCTCTACCTTAAAGGAGCTTGTTTATAATTTTTGCTCAGTTAAAACATTCGTAATTTTGTCTCGTATTGATTAATTACTAATGCACTATTAGAATTAACCAAGGGATATATTGAACGTAAAATTTCTTTAGATGGAGAAAATTGATAATTAATAAGAAATTATTTTTTAATTATTGAAACAGTTTAAAGAGTTAAAAGACAAATTCAAATTAATAATGTTAAACATAAATCTAACACTTATTAAATGTTAGGATTACTCAATGACATGTAAAAATTATTATTTATTAAATTTCAAACAAAAGTATCATACTTTTATGTACAATATTACTTTTATTTTTTAAAATTCCAATTCTTGCAAACTTCTGTGTTTATTATTACTAACGCATTACACGTGTTACGACTACATTTTTCGCATTTATATGACAATAAATTTAGCTAACAGGTTCTTTTCGCTTAAATAATAAGAAACACAACTCTTAATAATGTTAGTAGTCGTATATAAAATTTATATTAAACTTCCCTCGTTTACAGTTTTTTACAATACTTTATTGCCCATCGGATCGCATTAACATGCGGTTTTATCCGTTTGTGGAAGCGGCCATGATGCCGCTGTAGACTGGAATCTTAGTTATCTTCTAACCTCTTGTCAACAAGTGTCAATTAATGTGTTTACAGTAGCAATTTTTAATTAATTATATTATAATAACTGATCTCATATTTCCGTTCTTAAAATTATGATAATAAGTAGGCTCGTTTTTTCGGACATGAGTACTAAATTTATTGAGTTTCCTGCTTTTGGCAATACTAATTCTCGTTATTAGCAAGACATGTGAGACGAAATGTGATGATGGCTTTTGATTATTCTGAAACAAAGAATTAAAATTTAATTTTAATGATGAACAGTTAAAGAAAATTAGCTTTCAATTACGTATCAAGCATTTGACGGGTGGATTTTAGCTTATCATTTACTTACAATTTATTTTGTATATTATTATTTTAAATAAAACTATAAAATTTAAATCAATTTATTAGAAATTAGTTATGTTATGACGTAGTTAATAAAGTGAACATTACATTACCAAGAATGAAATTTCGAGAAACGACGCCCCTGCCTAATGTTTAACGAATGGGACGCATTCAAAGGTCTGATTGGTCAGGTTCAGAAAACAAAATCGCCTTGAAATGTCATGAAATTTTTGTTATAATCCTTGAGAGTATTGTGAACTAATTATTTTGTTGTACACATTAAATAGTAATGTAGAGTAAGCGTACCATTCCGAATATTCAAATGGGTAGTGTACACCGTCTAAGACAAGACTAGTCAAGGAGGGAGAAGAGAGAGGTGGTAGAAACCACAGGATGCTGAGTACTCAGAAGACGAAATCTATACCACTGCAGTTATCAATTGTCGGCTCCGGTCACCCGACACGTAAAATATAAGTCGAGTTCGTTGAGTTAATCGTCTTTTGTTTTATTTAGATTCATAAATTTCGTTTTTCTTAATTAGAATTACTATGTGTTTTTAGTCCTATATACTTAAAGTTAAAGTTATGTTAAACATTGTGATGGCTGACTAAGAAAATCTTCAATAATTTTGTCAGTCGGATATCATTTGAATAGTCAAGTAAGCCCACGTGATCACAACATTATTTTTTTTAACTTGGCCATTCTATTTACATAAATATTATCTTTACTTTGGATTTGCATAATTTAGTCATACATATGAATACAATGGTTCATGTAAATACTTATAATTTCACTTCAGTTTTTTTTTTGTAGTATAGCGATCGTAAAACTAAGAAATACTTATTGAATTTATATAGTATACAATTTTATTCTATTATATTTTATTTTAAAATAAAATGTTTTTATTATTTTGAAATGCTTACTAGGCACGAAAAATAGTAATAGAAAATAAATTAATACGAGTGATAATTCTAAACAATTTAAATGTATAATATTGAAGCTTTTATGGCTTAAATATTGAAAATGAAATAAAAAATATTTATTTCATTTATAAACAAAATTAGTATATAGCTAATTTTATTTTTACACTAGCTTAAATATTTTTCAAACTTTAATGATCATTTATTAAACAAAAAACATTTTAATGATAGTAGAAAGTTTTATTTTATTTATAATTTGTCATATTTAGCTAAGTAACTAAAATTTAGGATATCATAGTGTACTAATGGATACTATTTTAGTTAAAAATATAAATTATTCATTAATATTGTATAATTTACTAAAACCTTATCCACTTAATTGGTTTTAGATTATTTAACCCTTGTAATAAGTATAATAACATTTTGATACACATTAATAGAAAATTTAATTAAGAAAATATTAAAAAAAAAAAAATAAATTTTAACTAAAATATGAAAAAATTTAATTACGTTTTAAATATTAAAATTTATATCTACTAACCTTTAATTTATTTCCAACATACAAAACCATTAACCAATATATTTTGTCGATTATTATTTATAATTTTATAAAAAGTAAAAATTTGTATAGATTGTAAATTTAAACAAAATATACAAAATGATAAAGATTTATATAAAAAATCAATTGTAGATAACATATTAAATTTAAAATCGAAATTTATTAATACTAATATTTAATAATTAACAATTAAAAACTTCACCGCTTACCTTAGTGGAGCATTAAAAATTTCCATTTTATTTAATATTTGAAACATAATCTTATTAATAAGAATATATTTCTTAAAATATAGTTATTCTACATGTATTAAATACTATAATTTTAAAGCTTTATGTATGTTGAGTTAATCAATCATTTTACGTAATGTACCATTTATGTGAAATTAATTAATTGGTTTTAACTGTAAAATATTTGTGATAACTTTTGTTTTTGTTAAATTAAATTTTTTTTTTTAATTTTTTTTTTTGTTCTTTGTTTTGCATTGATACACAAAAAAACTTAAGGAAATTTCACGGATGATATATATTTTTTTTAACTTAAAAATAAGTGTCTCCGTTGAATTATAAGTTATGTAAGTTCTAAGAAAACGAAATATTTGTAAGTGCCTTCGTAAAATTGCAACTTAAATTCTATCGCATTATAAAAATGAGTTAAAAGTATAATTTTTATCAAATTATTATTCCAAGTATTATAAATCCTAAAAGTATGTAATGAGGTCACGAATTTTTATTTTAATATCAATATTAATTGTTATATAATATTAATACTGTATAATACTGATACTTAAATTATAATGTACGATTTTTTAAGACTGTAAATAATTTAAAGAAAATACTATCAGATACTTAAAATTTCTTAAAAATTACTGAAATAATTTAAATAGAAAATTGTTAAAAATCATAGTTCTATTTGTTAATAGCCAAATTTAAGTATGTTTTTACTCTAAACTATATTGTAGGCTTTATGCAAATTTAATTTGATATAATCATTGCAATTTTATTTTATGGCATGAAATTGTTTTTAAATTATAATGTTTACGAGAAGATTTGTTTAAAAATTTTATAGTGTATAATATTATGATGAAGATTGTTTACTAAAATCAATTGCTATAAAACAATATCATTCTAAGTTAAAAAATATATTGAAAACCATTAGACTTTTTATATTGTCAAATTCTCAATTTAATTATAATAATTTATAATTTATTTGATTTTTTCAATAAAATATGTAAGAGTAACATATTTTATTAAATAAATTTATTTATTATTTATTTCTAATTTTATTTTTTTTTTGCTTTAAAGCATTAACATAAACTATTATACATTTTTAGTTTAAAATAACTTTGCAAACAAAATAAGCTTAGAATTTTAACGCTTTAGTTTTTATTGTCATATTTTTTTATTGTGCATCGTATTAAAACAGTTATACTTATACAATGTGTATTACCAAATATTATGATTATTAATTACTTACAACTTAATTTTGTGATACTTTATATTTATATTTGTCATGGCTTATAGATAATCTAACATTAAATTTTACTGTAAAACAAAAAATCTCGGAAAATTATTTGCAGTTTAAGCTTTACTTCAGTTATATTAGATAAAAATGTGTATTTCATTTTCTAATCACTATTTCGTTTCTCGTTTAAATTTTAAATATTTATATAGTCCTCAAGGCGTTAGTACGTTCAGCTAATAATGAAACGTGATTTTGTTACGTAAAAGTATCTAACAAAATGTATTTTAATAATTATATCAGTACTTTGGTAAAAAAAATGTGTAATCGTTCACGTATTTAGACGAACTCCCATCATAAGTCTACTTAAAACTATTAAAAATTCATATTTTCGCATAAGTAATTTTATTAAAAAAAAGTCAATAAACTAAATATTGTAAAACAATAAAATGATACTGTATTATTAAGCAGTTCACATATAACGATATACAATATTCCTTCAAATATTATAATCTCTCCCTTTTTATTTCATATTATAAAATCTTACGGATAATACCGTTACTAATGAAAGATTAATGAGTTGATCCAAACTGTTAAACTAAAAAAAATACCTTCTAACCAAAGATAATTAGTGAAAAAAAGTACTTAAGTCTTTTTAAGAAAAAAAATTTAAATAATTTTATCTAGATCTTCAAAGATTGAATTAAAATTATTTTTACTGTCAGATCTGACAGTAAAAATATATTTCTAATTTTCTTGTAGTGATGAATTTTTCATTCGTATTTATGAGGTCACGATACACAAAATATTTGTAAACATTGCTCGTTTATTCACTTACATATTTACATAACTGCCAATACATTTTTTATTCTTTCTCTCCATAGTAATGATAATGCGGTTCATTAATGACTCACATGCAGAGGAAGAAACGGGAATTACAAATTATTCTAATTTGTTTTCGAGTGAGCCACACGCAAACTTAATTTATTGTTAGTTATCAACTAGTAGATATATTTAATCAAGTCAGAACAATATTTTTATAATTGTATCAACATGAATTTAGCAAATTTCGAATGCTGAAGAAATAATTTAGATCCTGATGTATCATAAAAATGGGATTGTGACATTTTTAATAATGCGTATAAAAGAAAATGTTATCTGTCATGTATCATTAAAAAAAAACTATACAATTTTAAAAATGTATTAATTTTTTGCACTAAAAAATACTAAAAAATGTCTTTAGGTGACATAACAGTTTTTGGAATATTATCACAGATTTTTTTTTGAATCGTATTAAAGTTAAAATTTAGAATAGCATAATTGTTTATTTTCAACAAAAGTCAAACAACATTTTGATTGTACTTGTTGCTTAAAATATCGTATTATATTTAAGACACAATATGTTTCATTTTATAACCAAACACTTATAAATGAAATAATGCAATACTATACATAAGTGTAAATAATAAAAATAAAGACAACTAGATATGATTTAAGTTAACTGACAATTTATGAATCGACAATATTGTGGTGCAATATATGATAATTATTTTAAATATCCAATCGTATTAACATTTTTATCAATAGTGTCGCTAAAAACAAATTTAAAAATTACTTTTTTCATTTATTGATTCAATAGCTTTGATGAAATTATTTATATTCAATAAAAGATTTAAGTTACAAAATGAATAATCTATTATAAGTTGGCATGGAGTCTATTGATCAAAGGTTTAAAAATTGAAGTATGAACACGTGTACATTACTAGAAAATTTTACTGCCAAATTTAATTGAACTTTTTTTCATCAAAAATCTAATTAACTCAAATAAAGACATGATTGGTTTAGATATCATTCGTTATAATAAAGTAATAGTGCTTATAATAATTTTTCATACCTCGTGATTGTATGAACTCCCGTCAGTTGTCAGTCTCTAATATTGAACATTTCTGTTTAGTGTAGTTAAATAATATGTTACAATTAATAATTATGTAAATATTTTTGTTCAGTAAATTCAATTTTATGATATTAATTTTTTTTTTTTTTAAATTGTATTTCTGTAAAAATTTACAATTTAACTTGATTCAACTTAACTTAACAGTATGAATGTGCATAATAAAAATATTGATCACAAGTTGATCTTACCAATCATGTTATACGTTGACGAGCTCGATAAACCACTTCACCTTAGTCATCGATCAATCATGATAACATAAAAAAAAAAGAATTAATAATATACTGACTGCTGTGTCGTATTATAAATACTAAACACGGTTTAACCTGACAACCGAATGATATGTATGTTTGTTCGAACAATGTAAATAAAAATAAAAATAAAATGGGCGGGTAAATCGTTAAATGTTGGATCATGTAGTACGCACCACATATTTCCAGACGTAACCATTGATGCATTTTTATTATTATACGAGAGACTTAAACGAGTGTAAATGACATAGTGAAAAAAGCGGTGATTGAGAATCTCATTGAAAGAAGCGTATAATAATTAAATTGTTATTTTTCGTAACATATTTAGAATTGTGTTTTTTAGCATTATAAATTAAAATAATTATCAAGTCTTCAGCCTACGTTTTTAATATAGATCTATAACTATTTTTCAGAAATGTATGGCCAGTATAGATAAAACAATAACATGGAACAGGTAAGTACAGTACGCGGTGATGACGAGACGGCAGTTAGGCGTAAATCATTGGGTCGTCTCAAAGACATGACGATAACTTGGGAATCGGATACTCTAAACAACAAATATTCTCGCAACGACGACACTGAATCGCGATGCCCTACAGCTCAAATTAACATCGACGGTTCAAGATCGCCCATAACGGAAGTAGATCTTAGACCTAAACAGCTAGCTATGTCAACAATGGAAATGGAGAGCATGAAGGAACGAGAGAGAGCGACCAAGTTACGAAAATGTGCCCAGCACCTAGAGCTCGAGAGCGTTAACGGAAAATACTCAAGAGATAACTTCAAAAGAGGAATACTTAATAAGGTCAGTAAATAGATAGTTTTATAATTTGAATGCGTATTGGATATAGTTCGTGTATTATTTCGCTTACATATATTTTTGTTAATTCAAGCAAAGTAATATTTCACCCAAGTTATTTCTTATATAAATTAGTTCGTATATAATTGACTTTCAAGACCATAAAAGGAATAATTAATTAAGCTTATACTTGTTTGTCTTTTAGTATATGACTTGGAATCTTATAATCATAGATTTTAAGCTGTGTAATTAAGTAGACACCAAATCATCGATCATTCAACCGTATTTCCTACGAATCTTTCTCATTTCATGATAAGGCAAATATGATTTAAAGTCGCACAAACCTAATATTAAACTCCACATGGAGGAGACAATAACTATTAGTACTATTAAAATAAGATGGACAAAATCTCGGGCACTTTTCTTTGAATAGTGTTCTGTATATTCTCAATTCACGCTTAGAATCATATTTGTTTATAACACTGGTAACACATTAAGCTGTTGTTTAATCGACCATATATCCATATACACGTATGACGAGTTTTTTTAAATTGAAGCTGTAAGCTAATTATGTGATGCATACATGATTTTTAATTACTTGCACAGACAAAGTTTTAAAAAAAGATATCGCTGAACTCAACGCGAGCGCTATAATTGAATTAAGACTTGATAACAAAATAATTACTCATACTTATCCTTCATTATTAAATGATCATTTAAAAACGTTAACGTATATTCTTTGAATCGTGTCCAGACTTATACTATTTATTGTGATTATACTGAACTCCGTATAGCTGTTTCGGAACGTGTTTTTTACACGATCTCCTAAGTTGAGATTGGAGTCATTTTATTTACGCGCAAGTATACTATCTGGAAAATAAAAAGGTATGAACTATTTCATTTGCATAGTACATACATTTCATGAGTGTATCAAAGCTATAAAACATTGGACCGCCAATAGTTACCGAGTTTATTAGTTCGTGAAAACTTGTAGCCGCGAGGAGTAAGGAGGAGCCGTTACAAACGAAACATGACACGAAATATAGACACATCAAACATGACTTATATTGTGTGGAAAAATATAGACGGTGGAAATGATAGAAGAATAAATATTGTTGGGCATCGACAATGATATTTAGCCGAGAGAACAATTAAACATATATTAACTTGTCATCGCCCTAGTCGACGACATGATATCATCGTATATATCACTGGGAAACTTGTACTACAGTATTATTATACATTGGTAACCGTTATTTATTACGATTCGTTCAACGGTTATTATAAACTATGTTCGTTGTAGGAGTACACCCACGCCTTTCTTAATCAAATTTTAAATTAATAATAATGTTGTATCTGTCAAAATTCTATGTCATAACTAATATTAGCAGCGCTGCTAATTACGCGTTATATAATATAATTTTCGAGGTTCAATTATAATATTGTTAATATAATATATGAAATGCAATCAAAAGTATTATTATTCGTTAAATTCTTATGAAAAATGCAGTTTAACATCTTGTTTTTCGTAGGTTCTTCAGAATTTCATATACTTATTATTTGTTACTTAAACACGACCGCCTCGGTAGTACAGTGATAAGTATCGCCGTCTGTTACGTGAGAAGAGCGGTTTGATTCCCAATCGAGAATTGACGTCCGGTCATCAAAAGAGTACCGGAAGTCATGTGAGAAAAAAGGCAATGTACGGGATTAGATCCTGTGTGCTGTAAAGACAAACCTTACCGCTAAGCCACCGCACACTTGTTTCACAAGTCCATACACTTCGTTTAGATTTATAACGTATTGTGCGGCCAAAAGTAACACGGTACTGTGTCTTCTCACATTATTAAAACAAATAATATTGAAATCGTTTTAAGTATCATTTTGTTATTGAGGTTTACTTATTGTTATTTACTTTAAACTAGTAAAAATTTTGCATTATTTTTAATATTGTTTTAGTTCTGTTCATTAAAGCTTTTTAAACTTTATTTATATTAATTAAATATCTAAGTTCCATGTGCTTATAACATATTAAGTTACTAATTCATTGAGAGTATTCGCATAATTGCTTATAATTATATATTTTGACGTGTTCCCTTTTAGTACTCTGGAAAAATATCACACCGCTATTTGAATATCTGTTTGTCTATTTTTTGTCTATTAAAACTTCATATCTAATAATGTCGTTATTCATCTTTATTGAACTCTCATTGTAATGTTTACTATGGTAAACATAAAATTATGATTACATATAAGCTTTTCTTTATGATTAAACTCGATTATATTTTTTAATATAAATTATATGGTATATACATAACAATACAATAAAAAATTCAAAACATTAATAAACACGTGTGATTATTAGAAGTCATTTTTAGCAGTAAGTATTAGAATAATTAACGTAAAAATGAACGAGGCACAAATTAAATTGGTTTTATTATTTATCTGAGTTTCAAGTAACTTGTTTTAATTATTTTAATCTATTTTAATCCAGACGAAGTTATAAATACATACTAATTTACTAATGTATGATTTTTTTTCTTCAAATAATTTGTTCTTTTTTAATTATAACTTTCATGTGGCTTGGAAATAATTTTCCTAAAAAGAATTTCGCTGTCAATAAATATAAGTAATCGTTTAAATTTATGATATGATATGAAGAAATCTTTTTTCGACGTAACAAAATAAAACCTTTCATTTACTATACAACATTAGCATATAAACTCGCTGTCAAAAAAGTTATTATCTCACGATTGCTACCAATAAATGTTAAACAGTATTTTTGATGCTTTAAATGTGTTCTGTCCCAGTTTTTTTTACTATAAAATGAGGTTTACGCATATATTAAATATTATAGCAGCTGTGATCAATTGATTACATTTAAACAATTTTTCTGACCTTCGACATTAAATAAATTCAAGCGGGCTGATAAATGGAGAGTGATACGGTGGCAAATCACAAAAATCGTGACATGATACAAAATTAATACTGTTAAACTAATCGAACACGATCGCGGATAAAATAATGTAGTCCGAAGACTGATCGGAGAAAAGAGGGTAACCGTGTGAGGCCGCGTTAAACCGTTACGTGGGTCTATTGTTTTCGTGTATTAACAATTAACAAATCGTGTGGCATATTATGATAATGGCCTGAACACGGACACACAGTTAATATGAGCGAGAGCATGTGCAAACGCGATGGTCACTTGCTGCAGCCGTTCTCCGGCTATAGAAAGTGGATACATGTGAGCAAGTCATTTGTTTGTTGCCGACGAAATATCGGTGGGTCATAGGTGATCCAGGTCCGCTAATAACCGTGTCTTCTTCGCACCAATCTGTCTTTCAACTACCGCCAACATGTCTGCGTATGTTCACTTATCTGTGCGGATCTTCAGGAAAATATTCAAATTACCATTCGTGGTGACTGAGAAACATAACAGAATATTATCTATACATAATTACGATGCTGCATTATACCATGTGTACTTTCAATACGTTAATGTTTTTCAATAAATCAGCGTCAATTATAGGGCGCGTATCATGCTATCGAAAATTAAATTAGGTAAATAATAACACGTTTTAAGGTACATATTTTATTAGCTGTTGCTCCTTGTGTAGGTTGTGTAGGTAAAAATAAATATATAAAAAATAAATAGAATGCTAGCTAACATTAACGAAATTAAATTGAAATTGTTTTTAATTCAAAGATAAATAATTGAAATAGTTTAACTATGCTGATAAAAGATAAATACTTTAAAAACTACGTTTTTTATTAAAAACAGTTTATACATATACGTCTTAATACATGTATAGCCATTCAACACTTCTTTAAATTGATCATTAAATGCAGTGTGTTCATGTCCATTATTTTACACACTGACTGTAGAAGTTGTTTACTTTAATATGAATTTATACACCCTTTTGTATTGTATTCACTGTTCAGTAGTTGTGAAATAATAAATAGCATACTGAAAAAGGTTAACTTGAGTTGATTTCCCATGTATATAATCGAGTTCAAACTTTCGCAACCATTTTAATTGGATATCTTCAGACTGTACTCCGCCATATTTAATGTTTCCTTTTGAGTCCTATAAGGCTTTTGGAGTACTTACTTAAATTTGAAACGTAGTCAATAGAAGTTTCGATATTGCTGTCAACACTTGTTTTATTTCTTAATTAACATCATTATTACATTGTAAATTTCAATTTTGAAATTACTACTACTAAAAATAAATATATAATGATTAAATATTTTAATTAAGTTAATAATTTACTAATACCTATCAATCGCTAAATTTGGAAAACGCTTATATATTTTAGATTATACGATTAAAATTAATATACGTAGTAATAGTTATTAAAAGCAATTGAGTTCCTAATAAAATAGATTGTTGTATAAATTAAAGTTATATATCAAAGCACTTAAGTGGAATTCATTTTTAGTAACTGTGAACACCATATATATATAAATATTATTTATAATTCAGATTTAATACAAACATCTACTTAGTTGTTATATATATTTTAAAATAATTTTACAAGTTTCCAGTTATAGCGATGTAAAGCGAGAGTTAAACCTCAATTAAAACAACTCTTTGTCGGTTCATTCAAATCACTTCAGACTATATATCGAATAACTATTACCACAGTAGAAATAAAAATAAAAATTATTGATCTGATAAAATTATATTTTAAGAGATTATACTTATGAAAATATGTTTCCTGGAAAATCTTACCAAGAAAAATAGAATACGTGATGATTAATAACACGTGATTACAACTATAAAGTTGTTTTTTATAAATATCTGACAATAATACACTTTAATAATTTATTGAGCATTAAATTATAAAACGTTTTTCATTTTTTTTTTAATGCCTGGTACATTTTGCTTTACAGAATTTTAAATTTCTACTTTCCAATTTAACGTTTCATAATACATAATAAATTTTTAACTATAGTACGATTTATCAAGACTTATTTTTTACAAATTGAATCATACTTTTGTCATTTAATTTTATTAAAATCTGAAACCTTTTAAAATCTTGCTTGATGTTTTATTATGTTTTATATATAAACAATCTTAATAGTCCCGTTTAGTATTTCATTAATTAACTTATTTATAAATACATATGGCATGTGTTTTCCTTTTGATAGCAACACCGAGTATATAACTCAGTGTACCAAGTTTACATTAATGAATCATAATTACGACTTATGTGGTGAAGATTAAAACCACTTACAATATCAGTAGCGTGTACATTTATTTGTTACACATACCTGTCTTGAGCATTCTAGTATTTCATAATGGACCGATCATTAGGTATAATGTTTTATCATTTCTTCTATATTTATATTAAATGTTCAATATTAAACAATTGTTATTGATTTTGGCATTTGTATTTTAAATCAATGAAATAATCGTATTGATGATGAATTTTAAATAATTTAAAGATATATATTTGTTATTACAGTTGATATCAATTTATTAGGAATAAAAATGAAATCCTCACATTATTAATATTAATGGCTTAATAATAAATCAAATAAATTTATTATAAATGAATAGAAATTTTGAATTCACGAAGTAATTCAATTTTCATTTTCACATTTCCATGTATTATAATGAAAGAATTATATTAATGATTAATAATAATTTTTGTTCATAAAATATTATGACCAATTATTTTTCAATATACATTTTTTGTTTATTAAAAACTAAAAAAATGTTTCAATAATGTAATTTAATTACGTATGTTCTGACTAATAATGACTTTAATTCACTGATATCGAAACGCTGCCAGATGAAAAAATAATACCTACTTACCGATGTAAGACACGAGTATATACATCACTGTAATACGTTAAAGTAAATGACACGTTTACTGTTCAGTCAAGACACCTTGACGATTCCGAGTTTATAAGAATTAAACCTCTGTAGTATAACTATAAGTACATTCAAGAGTTCATGAATCAACCGACCTGTCATTTAGCTGCCGTAGACTTGAACGCGTGTGCACTGGATCTAATTACCTCGCGAAATTCCACATTAATCCCATTGTTTGCAAATGGACCCCTCATTCAGTCGATTCAAATTGTGTTGCCAGATATTACGTATAAACTAAAAAAATTACATTTATATGCATTCATCGTAAATCCCTATTATTATTATTATTGGCCGTCTTTGGAAAAGTATAAATGGTTCTCAGGATCAATGTCGGTAAATCAACGTCATCGATTCGCACTCTGGTTTCCTTCTTCCTGATTCGTATTCATTATTTTGCCCATTATAAAACCCAGTAGCCAGTCCGGGTGCATTTATACTGGCGTTTACCGATGTCGAATAGATGTCTTCAGGACGTATCCTATGTGTTCTATAAATGGACATCGTAGTACTATAGTAATGTCATACGTGATCATTCAAAGTCATACGGTTGAAATTCTCAAATTAAATACTAGTTGAACGTTCTATTGGCTTGGGTTATCATATTGTAATTATTGCACGACATTTATGTTGTTACAGTACAAAATTTATTGCCTTATAGCATCTCTCGGAAGCCACAGTGTCGTTTTTAGTACTTTTCAAACAGCACATGGCTCAATATTCATAGCCATACGCGAGTACGGTACGGCTCGCTCGCGGAATAAATTTTATGTATATTGCTCTATCGAATGTTAGGTAGAAGCTAATAAATAAACTTAAACATTATGTTTTGTTTTGTAGTCAATTAAAATCGTATAAGTGTGTGGGTTGTAACTCGATACTCCATAATGTATATCGAACGAGGCAAGTTCAAAATGTGCGTAATTGGCTTGCGAGTCGCCGCGCGTTACGTCCATTTGCTGCCCATAGTAATATAACGTACAAACGTATACTATGTTTTGATCTAAATAATCTGCGTTGGATAGAAATAATTATAGCGTATTGCATCACGCGGACTCGGCACGTATAATGGAGATGACTATCGCGGATCAATGTAATAAGCGGCGAGCGGTCCTCGGTAAGTAGTAAGTTTGCAATTTGTTTTGCCAAATGACCGACTCGCCTGTTGGTAAACCTATAAAACTAAAAAACTAATAACACTATGTTAATATGGGTCGAAAATATATCGCTCGGTTAACGGATTCGGACAGGTAGCAAACGAAAGCAACAAGTGGGAGTCGGTGGTAAACGAGTAGACGACACGCCCTTATATATCAGGGTGACGTCACACGGGACAGCGCCTCTTAACCCCATGTACGGAATTAATGTTCTACTTCGAGACCTTTTGTCGTGATGTTACAATAATGCAACGCCCGCCGTTACAGTTTATGTGCTTGTTCCAAGTATGATGTTTCCGTGGGTCTCATAAAGAGGTTTTCGATCGCAGCGGCCGTAGTAACAATGTGACGAGCGTCCAACGACCGCGGCGACGGCGTTCGTGCACGGGTCTGCCTATACAGCAATAAATAATACATCGGTTATGTCCCCCACTTGGACAGCGCGTGAGTAGTAATATTATAATAATAATATAAGTAACGAGTCGAAAAACACACGATCACGACTCGGCCGCGGGTACTTGCAACACACGAAGTTCATGTCGTCTGGCGGCTGGTAAAACGTTATGTACACTCGGTGGACACCTTTGATTCTGGCCAAGATTACATCGGTGTATCTACACGCCGGTTTTAATTTTTTATTTCAATCGCATCAACAGCATGGGTACAATAATAGTTATGCTTTTGTACAGTACCATTATTTGGTATCGAAATAGTCGTACTACATGTCCAGGTACGCCTTCAAACGCCATGACATACACCTTGGCCGTTTGTACATTGAATGAATAATAATAACACTGTAAAATGTGTATTGCACTCGGTCTATAATTTTATCATGGAAACGGACACCGACCAATATTAAACGCCGGCGAATTCCACTCTAGTGCGTCGGACCTTTTTACCCGTGTTCCATCGATAACGGATCGTCCGGTCGGCTACAGAACTGTGAGACTACTGGTGATTGCGCCGCCACTGCCGACAGAAATGATTTATCGCACTCGATCGGCCCGCAGATGTGTATAATAAGTGTATATTGTCGTATTCGAAGGTGAAGTACATACACATGAATGTCTTATGCATATAAGCAATGTCCCGTCTTCACTTGCATGTGACTGCACCCCAGTAAAACAGCCGACGCATGGCACCGGTCTCTTTCTTACGGACAACGACACTTGAACATGATAAAAAACCTCAAAGTAATACTTGTACTTGGCTTAACTTACAATTCAATGAACTCTATACAATAAATACATCAATAAGTCTTTAGTTCTTATTTTATGTAAATGTGTTTAGCGTTGATAATGGTAATGTTTTTCCCGAAATACGTATACACGATTTATTAACATTTTTTGTGGCTTTTTGAATTAAGTATTTTCAATATTTTTTATTATAAACAAATATTATTTTACGTTTATTATCTCGACAAATTATCGGTAAAGAAAGTTATATATATTATTACACGTAGAAAATATATAGTATTGATATGCAGGGGAGTTATTTCAATATATATATATATATATTTTTTTAAAAATATCAAATTTATTGCAATAAAAAACTGATATAGAAATACAATTTTGACTGAAAAATAATCAGTTTTCTATTATCACTCTTTGGGGTATTAATATTTGAAGATTTAGAAAAGGCGATGAAGGGGTAGTATTTAGCAATGTTCTATTTTTTCCATAAAACACAAATAAGAATTCTTATTAGGCTCTGTATCCGGATACGTATCAATAAAATGTATAACTCAAAAAGTAATAATACAAAACACACGCCATTCATCGCCTGTTCTAAATCTTCAAATTCTTTAAAATCCTAAAGAGTAATTTTACAAAACTGATTATTGATCAGTCAAAATTTTATTTCGACTATTATCCATTTAATAGTAAAAAAATAATAATAGATTTTCATTTAACTTCCGAAAATTACACCAAAGTCTACCCTTAGGAATAATTCCTACAACAAACTTGATATTTACAATGGTTTTTATATAAGCTAAATTTTAATCCGTACATTTCTACGAAAAAATCATTGTTTAACAAAATAGTAGGGGTACACTCAATAAACTGCACTGTGTATAGTACTAGAGAAATGTTTTTGTTCTTGAAAGTGAGTGATCCCTCTACACCCCTCTTAACTAAATTTTTGATTAATATACATTATTTGAGTTCAGAAATATAAGTTTGAATGTTAAGAAAAACAATCGCTAATATCATTATGATTTAAACAATCGAATTCTTTAGAAAATAAATTTTGGTCTACTTTACGATTTGACAGGAATTTTTACACCGGGTCTGATCATACATCGATCTGATGTTATCTCAATAGGGCTGAAGGAGATAGTTCTCCTAAAATCTGTAACATAGAAACCAAAACAAATTCTTCAATAGCATTTAAATTAAGTTATTAAATTTAATTAAGTTAAATAAATTATTATTATTTTCTTATTATACATGTAATAGGACATTAAATTTCCAAAAGTTCATTTTTACTGTCAGTTATGTAAATTCTTAGTAATGATCTGGATTGTGAGTTATGTGCGTTTATACATTTTGTTAAACAAATCCGAACACACCAGCAGACAGATTTTTATTAATTGACTTGAAAACTAAGTAATATGCTCATTCCGATGTTACAGTTTTGAGAGATTAGAAGTGTTAACCCCCCAAGACTAAAAATATTTTTACGTTGCTTTATAGACATACGTATTTTAATCAAAATTTATGAATGCTAATAATTCACAGTGTTGGTTATGATAACAAGTAGCATTATATTTTTTAATTTTAGATATACTTAAAATTTAAAATCAGTAAATATTAATATAATTTTATTTACTTTGATTGTTGGTAGAGTTGTATACATTTCCAAAATATTATTACTCCAGTAAACCAATTAAAACGCATTTATTAGAATTTTTTAGAAATATTTGCATATTTTATTAATGTAAATATTCTTTGCTTTTAAAACAAGTATAAAAATATCATACATTTTATCATCATAGTATACATCATAATGCAATCAAGAAAGTTATGTATGATGCACTTCATCATCTGGTTCGTTTCATTTTTACTATTTAAATTAATATACGCAAATATTATGTAGGTGATTATGCTAATCATATACCCTCGACCTAAATTATTATTTATTATATTTTCTGAATCTTTATTATCGTTTTAAATATTATTACATTTAATTGCTTTTTAGAGTTATTCATTAGTGATATAATGGGGGTGTGTCAAGAGGGCCTAGGCACACCTTAATGCCACCGAAAACTACTCATTTTGAGCAGATTATCAATAAAAAAGTTAAAAATATTCAAGCAATTTTAATGTAATTAAGAAACTTAATTTTAGCATTTATAATTTTATCAATTTTAATTGATATTTTTTTCTCAGGTTACTGTAGCTAGATCATTAGAAAATTAATTTGGTATTATTCTGTATAAACTTCAAACGTTTGATAAGATATGCATATGCACTAATTTATAGATCGTCATCTCCAAGTACAAAATTTGATATATCAACTTTTTATTAATTTTTTGCGTGCTGACTATACATAATTCATGTTTTAATTAGATAAACTCCTAAACGTATGTATTTTTTATTATTTAAAATTGAATAGAAATGTAATACTACCAAAATTAAGCTTTTAAGCATTTATACTCTTTATGTATTTAAATATATATCTTTTTTATTTCCATGTTAAACTTCTTAACTAAAAGATTTTAATCTTCGTTACGAAAATAGTTTTATCACATATTTTAATCTTCTTTGAAAATAGTTTCACTATCTATCAAAAATACTTTAGCGAGATGTCAAGTCCATTTGATTATCTATCAAAGGCTATTCATTTAGGCGCGTATCTATATATCTACAGGGCAAATTGAATTCTTGTCTATGGTCGTTCCGAAAACCGTTTTACCATTTCGCAATATGAATGTTTAATATAAACAAGATCGTTTAGCAGCTAAGAGTTTCTGTAAAAAAAAAATGGTAATGAAGCGCAGATATGCGTGCGTGGATTGTTAAGTCTTATGGACCCTGGGGGGAATTTTAGTACGCACCTTAAAGCTGAATTTAGAGTTATTATTATTATATTTTTAATGAATACTAGTTGTTGTCGGTCACAAGTATTCATTGATGATATATGTTGGAAAGTAGTTCCTAAGCTGTGTGCTAATTAGATATTTAAATCAATCTTTTCATACTATGTTCTTTTGTGTATTTGATATGTGTGCAAATTATCCAATGTCAGAAATAAATATTATCCAGATTAATATCAGTTTTTTAGGGATTATTGAACTACAATAGATAGGTGATAAGCGATACCATTTTCGCGTATGATTATTACTTATTGTACGGTGGTAACAAAATAACAGGTTTTATCATTTTTAATAGCTTCCCTCCGGTGTCGTAACTCGCTTTGTGTGTGATATAATTCTACATAAGTACCTACAAGCAAAATCTTTAATATACTCAGTATAATAATGGTAACATATAAGTATGCTTGAGATCTTGCCGTTCTGCGTGTGTGCTTTAATATTAAAATAACTATGGGTTTTGTCGTATCTACTACCAAATATGGGTCAACTAACTTGACCCACCATACTACGCCATGAGTTTACTCTGACAACAGTTCACTGAGAACCGCCATTCAGCATTTTGTGTGAACAAACGAAAGCAAGTGGGCGATTTACTATATCGTTTTTATAGCTCTAGAGGAAATAGTAAACATAATAATTTTCAACAAATGTTGAACGGATATAACAAATGATAAAATTATAGTAGAAAACTACAATTGTGGGCGGACTATGTAAAACATACTATTCTCAGTTAATGATAAAAATAAAAATTAAATTTGCTACAAAATTAATTTCTCTAAAATATACATATTTGGCCATGTGTATAACATGCAGCTACAAATTATTGTGTTGACTACAAATTGTGTTTATCTATTTTTCCTTAATAGATAATTGTTTTGTACTTATTTTTGTAAAATTTGGAGAGAAAACATTGTTTTATATTAATGTTAAATTCTATAATCAAGTGGTAAACTTTTAAATAAAGACATTCGAAATAATAGTTCACTTTATTTGATGTCCTTTTTCTGAAAAAAAGTAACAACTAATATTTTAGAGTACGTTCTTCGTATTAGAATATTGAGATTATTAATTCTCTAGTAGTTGGGGAATACATGAGTTTGATCAAATAATAAAAATGTTCACGTTTTAGCTTACGCATTTAATCAGCTCAACTTCATAATAACTTTAAATCAATTTCGCGATAGTGTCTGGTTCAAGAACAAACAGGCCAAAATAATTACCTAAACCCGTTCGTCATTCATCTTCATCTTAGGCCCCTTGAAATGTGATTGCTTTCAGCAGGGAAAGTTTTCTAGCACAGCAAAAAGTGGGTGTAAAACTAGATTTTTTTATAGTTATTATCTAATAACGCTTTGTTTAATTAGCAGTTTTTAGAGATTTTATAATTTACACTTTTAAAATAGATTGGTATTAAAAATAATAAAAATACTACAAAATCAAATAAGCTACAAAAAAAAAAATATGATACAATATTGTTAAAAAATTAAATAAAAATACAAATATAGAAACTTAAATTTATTTACATAAAGTCTGTTTATTACTCAATAAACCTTTTAAATTTTACATACCAATCATAACCTTTCCGTGTTTTACATTGATGCTAAAATTTATTAAGTTAAATAAACTGAATTAATATTTTAGCGCAGCAATAATTATATTTCGTAAAAAATTACAACTAGACTAATATGATTAATGCTAGACTCGTACATTGTAATTATTCTTTATATTTTACTACAACTGAATGGAAACTATAACAGTTTCATAACGAATGCACTGCTAAAAATCGGATTAAAGTTCATGTGAACAAACTTTAAATAGTTATTAATAAACGCTGTATAAATAAGTGATTTATGATTATAAATAAAATGCATTTTTTTTACAGCTTTCTTGAGAATCTTAAAACAATAATAGGTAATTTATGTACTGAAAACGTGGATCAGAGAAATGATTTTATAATTGTAATCAATAATACTTTAGATGTTCAATCTGTAATTTACAATTTTATTAGATTTTTCAATAAATTAGACGTGATGCATTTAACTTGTTAGAAAAATAAAATGCATTTGTGGAGTATTATCTTGTTTATCTGTTGTGTATACCATGAAACAACAACAGGCTACTATCAATCGTATATATGTGTTCCTTCATAGGATTGTTGTTTACATATGAATAAACACAATTATTTCAACCTGGTCTAAGTAGAAACTGATAATTTACTGCAAATGAATACATTATTTTATCCTTTAAAATGAATTTTTTCTAAATGGAACTGAATAGTAAATAGCATGAAATTGCATTTTAATAAAAATATAAAAAATTCGATATTTTCACCTTTTTTTTAAATATAATTTGTATTATAAGTATTTTTTTTTTATTGCATCAATTTTTTAAATGTAATAATAAAACATTTAATCATCTAATATTCGTTTGAACGATTTTGTAATATTCACATTAAAACTATTTCAGAAGTTATCGTAAAAATAAAATCATTAAAATTACAATAAATTTCTATGTATTCGTAGGGATTTATTAAATTCACCCCGGGCACATAAATTGACATTAACATATCAGTAAGGATAATATTGAACCATTACATTTTTTAGAAACATTCCTAGTACAAAAATAACATTTTTCATTGACGCACATTTATTTGATATTGCAATGTAAGGTAATGTAAACGTGTACTTAGTATATACATATTGTTCAGTTTACATTATTTATCGAATTCGATCTCGTTTCGATCAACTTTTACTACAATAAGTCACCTTGATTGTCCAGGTTCGGCGTTCACTTCTCTCTTGTAGAGGTGGCGATCGCCTTGGAACTTAACGCCAATAATGATCGTGTGGACGTGCCATAGGTACCGCCTACATGTCAGGGTGTTGCGATTTTTACTGGAATAAGATTTTGCCTCGCTTTTGTAAAAAAATGTACTATTAGTCTCAAGTACGTCAAACAATTTTCCAATATCTAGGGTCCTTGACTACAACATTTTCTTCATTGAAAATGCGTCATATATAAATATATCAATATATTTTAACTGTATAATTTAGCTAATTTTTATCAAATAATGGTGATTTAAAACCATCTTTTTAAAAATGAAAGCTAAGCTTTATCATTGAATCATAATTGTTCTACAATTACTAATGACTTTATTAACAATAAATGTAGACCAACTAAATTAAGATGCACTGATTTGTGCTTGATTCCACACTTTTAACATCTAACGTTAGGTATATTCATAAAACAAAAAAAATTTAATCTTTTTTAGAATATTTTTATTGGCTCAACATATAGATGCGGGTTATAACGCTTAGCTTTTAGTATTAGGTCTTATACAATCTTACCAAGAAGTTACGCTAAAACAAGCTAGGCCTTATTACCCGCACCTACCTTCGCATAAATTTTTTATTTCCAATTAAATTAAATTTAAATTAATATTAATATTTCGATTTGTTAATATTTTTTAACAGTTAAATCATGTAATTATTAATTTTGTGTGATTCGTTTGAAATTTATTAACATATATAATAGAAATTATTTCTAGTATAAAAATAACACATGAGTAATTTTATGTTATATTGTCAACTAATTTTACATTCTGCATTAGACTAAATATTTATTAATTTGGGGTAAATTTATGTCTGGCCATTCTTTGAGATACAAAAAAAAAATCACTAGTTTTTTATTTATACTAATAATAAACAGTATTCTTATGAGATAAACTTTATTTAAATAAGTGAAGGAAATTTATAAATTTTTTGTGACCTACGTCTCTAAAACAGATTTAGAGCGACCATATTTACAATGTACTTGAGTGACATTATAGGCTTGTAGTAGTGTAATATATTATACATGACGAGAACAATAGAATACACAAAGAAAAGTCGTTTCGGGCTGCTTTTGATTTACTGTGGCTATTTTGACGGGCATGACGAACAAACAGCTATAAGTAAGACATAATATATTGTGTTACTGTTACGCGAATCGATCGAGTAAAAAATCGTATCGATGATGAATACCTCGGATAACTGGGTCGGAGGTTGTCGTATAATTTTCACGATGCGAGACAATGTGCAGTGTCCTTATGTATTGTTAGTGGCGGCTCTTTTCTTTGACATCATACGTATTATTGTTCTTCTTTCAACATACACGATCAAAACTCGATGAAGACGAGTCGATGTTTCGAGCTTTTGTTTGTTTTTGAACGGACTTCTTTAAAGAAAAAAAGACGTTCTTATTGTGATATTTATATTTCCGTGAGAGTAGTATTGATAGTCGTCTTTACTAGGAAGTTTTGTTATTCTTTAAAATAGTTTGTAGCATTAGGCTAAAATAATAACGATTACAATTATTGTTTTATGAGATCATTTCCTCGTATATGAAATGACAAACGTCTTAAGCGTGTGCTGTGATTTGCGTGGGTGTATCAAGAGAAACGAGTACCTACAATATTATTGTTTGCAATATTCGGTGGTAGTCAGACACGGCGGTCACAATGGCTACTGACGCCCAGCAGGATCGAAACACTGCGGTTATCAGATTTCGAAAACATTAGGTGGTGCGGCCGCGTGTTAAACGTCAAAAAACTTGTGGGAGCCTAATATTGTAGTCGTTTACACAGATTAAGATAGTATCATGTTTGCGTAGTTATACATAGAATAGCGACATAATAGTTCATCTGAACGCTGTGATAAGACAAGTTGCTTTCCAACACCCAAATGAGGTCTAAAAACATATTAAGTTACAAGATTTTAATTGAAGTAGTAAGATTTTAGTACCAAGTGATTTCAGATTTAATTTTTCGATAAGATAAAAGAATAATGAAAAAGATCAAGTACTTATTAACCTATAGATGGTAACGTAATATCCACCAATATTATATTCATTTTAAATTCTTATTCTACATCTGCTACAACTTTAAAAACATGTTATGTTTTTTTTTTAATTATATACTAATGGTTATATTATAGTTTTAGAAAATTAGGGGCAAAATGAATCCAATTACAGCAACGTGGTTAATGTTCTTATTATGTCAAATTTAACTAGTGTTCTAAATTTTATCATCTGAAATTGGTTGCTTAAGTATATAGTTAAAATCAAACAATACTGAAATTTTGTTGACTTTATAGAAAATTTAATATAAAAATTAACGATATAAACTTGAAAAATATTAACAAATTTCATGGCTAACTTAATATTAGTTTTTTTCGTGGCCGGATCATTGGGCATTAAACGTATACTATCATTATACTTAATGTGGTTTTACCGATACCTCATTTTGTACCGTAACACATTATTGCATGTATGCTTTGTGTTAACCGCATTCCTAAAATAATTACACGTCTAACGCATTGTATAAATAAAGTTTTTCTTTAGACGAATTTATACATCAAAAAGTAAAATTTCCATAGGAACTTAAAATTTAATTAATTGTATTTATATATTGTAAAACTAATAAAAGTTAGAATTTTATCAGTAACTAGTAATTTTATTTATCGAAAATACACTTTCTTGATAGTGTAAACACATCATTGAATAAAAAAAAAATACATTAACTTTGAATGATTTATTGAAGGTAACACATACAATACTCGTATCTTTGACAGTTCTTACTTCTTTATATGATTTAACGAATGATATCTTTTGCTAATCAAACATAATTCTAATTATTTTAATACAAATTTTAATTATCCCATTTTATCTGTACTCTCTCACCAAATCACTTTCTTATCATCTTATACTGCCGTTAACCTAAAATTAATATAATTTACACTTAATATATAACCGATAATCGTTAAAATACTACTATCATCTGAAAATTAATCCGTCTTAAATATTACACCGACAATGTGTTAATTATTACTAAAGTCATAAGATATAAAACACAAGTTAAATTGAAAACCTTTTTTTAGGCGAAGTACACGTTCCATATAGACGTATAAGATAGATTGTAATGTAAAAAACAAAAATTAAATATACAGTTAAATAACATTTTAAATTGTATTAATTTTTATGCTGTAAAACGAAATATTTATTAAATTATTATTTATTTTAATTTGCAAAAAATAACTGTGACATTTTTTTTATTCGTTTGCAATCGTAAATTTAAACATTGTAGTCGTTTACATAATACATTTATGTCATTAATTAAACTTAACACTCGTAATTGATGGCCTAATTATGAACCAAGTTTATTACACGATGTTTACACTTAAAAAAAGATATTACAGTTATTATCATGTTGTTATTATTTTTTTGACCGCCCACTTTTGTTTTTTTAATACAGTATTGCATTTTGTTAGCATTCCCTTTTACTGTTGTGTTCAAACATTGGTATGCCAAAGAACCTCGGTAAAGGTTTTTTCATGTTAAAATATTCAACTATGTGTTGTGTCCACAGTACAGTAAATACTTACCTATATTTCACTGCGTATATTTGAACTCGTTAGTTTTATTCCTAGGCAATTAAATTTAGGTATAATGATATTATGTATGTCATACATTATTTTATAAGCATTTAATACCAGTTTTTTTTTAATGAAATGAAAGATTTATTTAGATTTGTGTTTGTGACAAACTTGTCGTTTTAAAATAAACGATGGATATATAGAATGATTCGTTTATAATAACCCAATTATTTAATTATACAATAAAAATGAATTTGGTAACATATTTTTTTACTTTTTTTTAGATATATAGTTCAATATAGTAAGTATATATATATATATAAGTACTTTTTAACTCATTCTTAATACCTTATGAAGGCATCAAATTAATATTTTTAATAATAACATACATATTTAACAAAAAACATAAAATACTCTAATTAAAAAATTATTGGACGATAACAACTTTTGGATCAGCATTTCGGAAGTTATAACGATTTTAATATGTAGGTTGGGATAAAGGCGTTGGTATAACTCTTTTTTGTTATTAGACATTTTGCTGATGCATTTCACCTCCTGCCTTGGTATAAATATTTTAATAACTTCCAAAGAACTGGTTCAATGGTTGCTATAATATTCTTTTCTATAGGAAGTTGAATGTGTAAGTTGTCATAAAAAAATTTGACATCCTTTTAGGGTATTGAAAAATGAGTTTAAAAAATACTTAATAAATGATAAATTAAAAACTATATGTATCTAAAATAGTAAAAAATATATATTTTTCCGAAATTATTTTTATTCTGTAATTGAGTGGTTCTTAATAAACGGATCATTTTGTATAACATACATATCAGTGTTTTTTTTACATAATATTGAACTGTCAAATTGATACCACTCATCTTGATAAAGATGCAAACGAAATTTATAAAACTTAATGAATTATACATTTTTAGATGGTTTAAGATGTGGCAATGTGTATGCATACTTAACCGATTGACTAAATTCCTCGAGGCATTCTCATGTTTTCTTAATGAAGTAGATTAAATTGAAACTCAAAAGTCAAATCACGTTGAGCTGCAATTTTTTGATACCTATTATTGATGCTGTTAATATACTAAAAAATCACGGTATACTTTTCCTAGGAGATTAATATATTGAATCTTACTCATACGAATTATATTTTGTTGTTGTCTCGTATTTAGATTACCACTTCGCTATTAATTTTTATACTCTTGTGCAAACTGGTTTGCTGAAATATATTTTCGCATTAAACATATAAACGTCACAAATAAAAGTACTTTTATGAAACATTTCGCACAAATATTATTATATATTTCCTTTTTGGTAATTTAGATTACAAAATTAGGTTAAATTAATTAAATTAAATTAAATTTTAAAACACTTCTTTGAAAAATATTTTTTTATAATTATTTGAATTCACATTCAATTTTTGGTTTTGAGTAATTTTATAATCCTAGAAACATAGTGTAATAATACTTGAACGTAACACATAACACCTATGTATTATGAACAATAATAATAAAAAAATGGCTAAAACAACTTTTGTCGTATTTATTTTTGGTAGTAAATAATATTAAGCTAATTCTTGTATTATATCATATGCGTAAGAAATGGTGTTAAGCATTTTTTAGTCTGTTATTTCATAACTTTTACGATTAATATATCATAACCGTTACATAATAACACCAAAAAAAATGAATGTATACTCATTATTTTAATCCACTCACTGTTCTTTGGGATTTTTTATTGTAATATGCTGTTATATTTTCCGTCCATTTATAATTAAACAATTAAGTAGGATGAATATTTTTTTAAGTTTATGTTTTTATTACATTAAAATCAGCAAAAACTCGAAACTGAATAATTAATCAATAATGATGTTGAAATATTGGTAGTATCAATGTGTGATTGTTACTAAAATGTATAGCGTTCAATAGAAAGAAGTTAACTGATTAGGAATAAATTGATTTGTCAAAACTGACAGGTTTTTGCCTAGTGGATACTAGTAGTGTTCACGAAACAGTTCACGTCTGAAGGGAATAATTGATTTCAAAAAAAACTACTGATGGCTATAAGAATATTTACATGTAGTATGGTAGTTTGACAGACACTTGAAACAGAAATTCGAGTGCAGAAGTAGTGGATTTTTATAACTCACTATATAAGTTCTAAACAACTTGTTGACAACTAGAACATAATGTTAACACCCATTTAATCATTTAAACATGCGGATAAAGAAGTAACATTTGTATTTCTAAAATTATTTTCGACGTGACTAATTTTTCAATTTTAACGAAGAAATAAAAGTCTTATTGGTGTATGAGCCAAGAAATATTTTTCAATCATTTGAATAATTATCTGGTTAATTTTTACTTAGTACGAAGATATTCTAGTTAGGTTTTTGATGTAATGTTATTTTAAGCACATTTTATATAATTTTAAATCATTTCAATTTATCATTAAACGTATGTTTAAAATGGTACACCATGAAATTTCTTACATTTTTTTTGAAATAATATAACCTATACTAAACTAAGCTAAACTAAACATTTAACATGAGTTTCAATTAATTTTTTTAATATAAACAGAGGAGCGATCATAGTGAAGCAATAAACGTTTATTAAGAATAAGATTTTTTTAAAAAATTATTTTTAAGGTAGATTTATGATATGCGATTTAGATGAAAACCCACACGAAGCATATTTTATTCAGTTCAGTTGAAATGTTAAAAATTTCTCGTGTAAAAATGGTTTCAAAGAGAGTGTGGGCTAAATAATACATACTCTTGTGTTTTCACAACAATTTGAATTTCCCTTCTTCTATGTAAACGATGGCACGATCATAACCACGTACATAATTTATCACCATCTAATTGAATACCGTTGGAAAGTCGAATGATTTAAATCACTCATTACCAGACTCATTATGCTGTCTGAACTTAAGTGAACTATATAATTACCGTATGTTTGCCTCCTTAAACAAAAATGTAATTGCATTAATATGGCTATGTTTACATAAGAAAATGATATTTGTTAATCGGTATTAGTAGATAGGATTTATTAACGAACATTTTCTTCATGTATCAAATTGAATCCCTAGAAATGGTCAGTTCTATCAAAGAATTTAGGTCATTAAATCCTTGGGGGTCTTATAATACTGAGGCCTTGGATGTTAATGAAATTGAATCAACAACAATATTTTCAATGATACGCATGCATGTAAATACTTGGTATGCAATATGATAAAATGTGTAATTTTACAATAAAATGTCGCATTATATTGACAACCTTCAATGTTTTGGTCCTGCTATAAATATTCAAATTTATAAATCCGAATCTTGTGAAAATCCTTTTTATCATTGTTAAATTAATGTCAGTATCGAATACTCACGCCTGATTACCTGGGTATTTGAAGTCAATGAAGCTAGTTAATTTTCTTGTGGTATAGCTAACTTAGTGTAATTTGATTTATATTTGACTTGATATTAAAATTTGTTGTGATAGATTTCAAAAATTGTTTTTTAATTTAAATAATAAACACCTTAGACCATATTTATAGTGGATTCTTATGAATAAGCTGTGATTAATTTATCAAAGTGACATCTTTTGGGATATCTTAATCTAAGTTTTGCTTCAGTAACAATTTTTCAAATAAATTAACTTTAAATAAGACACTCAATATTAATGTTTTAATATTATATTTTAAGAGTATTACATTCTGTATAGTGAAAAAGTTTAAAGATTCATAAGTTCTGCATGTTACTGTGTATTCTTTAGTGGTAAATCATCTAATGTCAATGTTCACACGCCAAACGTGTCTGACTTCCAATCCGTTATCTATCGGCTATTCAACCATGACGACAAAACGTCCTTCCAAAAGAATTTTCACATCTTCATCTCATAACAGCCTCCAGCCTTGGACCGAAACTGATTATCATACAACATGGAAATTATAATTATTATATTATAAAGCTATTATATTAATAGGATGGAAAACACTGTACAATGACACAATCCGCGCGAAGAACATGTATGTCAAGGTCTCATATAACTCATTCATAAATTATTATTTAATCCATATTACAATATTATCATTCAAGTGATGTAGATCGTGTTACAGTTTTATTTTTCCCGAGGTTTATGAAGAAACAGATATATAAAATAATGGCTAATTGTAGAATCACATCAATTCGCCAATGAAGTATAAATTTATAACTAATGATTAGTTTTATAATTACAAGTTAAAAATTAAAATTGTTTTGTTAAGTGAGTCGACTATTAAAATTCGACATGTAACAAGACATTCCTTGAATAGTTTAATATTTAATGTTTCACTTTTGGACAAATAATTAAATTTAATCCTAAAACTTAAGAATTAAAATTTATTTTTCCTAAAAATAATTATTTCTCATTTGTACTTTTATTTGTAGTGTTTTGTTAAATATATATATAATTTTTATAATAATAGTTTTTAAAAGTAATTAAAATAAATTGTCTTAAGCGTTAAATTATTAAATATTTGAGTTCCCTATTGAAGATTTATATCAGGTCAAAAAGTTAGAAAAATACCCAAGAGCATTTTAAATATGATAAACGAAAGTATTTACTTAGTTTCCTTCCAAGTGGGCTGGAGAGGTAAATAATATTTATGTAATACTGACCTCGCGAAGCCATTGGTCGAGGGCCGAGGCTGTTTTTCTATTAAATATAAATACTAAAAGAATTATTCATATACAGCATAACTTTTGACCCTGGGATAAGCACGAGAACGCTGTATTAGTTGGTTTTGGGGTGTGTTGCAAAAAATTAAATAAAACCGCAATATTTGCAACTTAATAATCGTCGTGTATATATTTATCGCCCAGAGATCAAATATGAAATTGAATATATAATTTTCTGTAACTATGCTAAAATAATTTGTTTATAATTAATGTACTTGTCGAATTTGACCTTTTTTATTTACATAGACGGTAATAATTTCTTTTTCAATTTTGAACCACTGCTCTCAAACCCGGTGCATGATTTTAACAACCTTCAAAAATTATAAACTGGCAAAAAATGTACTTAGTAGTAATTATTAGGTATATTTTACTGTAAAGCATATCGTAATTGAACTGGTAAATAAGTCATGTATAAATTTAATGCAATATTCTTTACAGAACTAATATAGAGTAAGCATTTTTGAGATTGATGCAGATTTAATATTTCGCACAAAATTAGTTGTGCAATTCTTTATGACTAATTATTTATTATTATATAACATACAATCTATAAGCACCTAATGCAGTGTAATTTAGGTTTAAAATTATTAGATTATTAATAGTTTTCACTATATACTCATAATAATAGGGTGTTTTAAAAATGTATTCAATTTATTCAGTCACTTTCATTTTATCATAGATTTTTAAAGTAGATCAATTTCATTGTAAAATATTGTATTTTTTAAATCGATTTGCCTCATAATTCAATATGATGGTATATTATTTGAAAATAAAAGTGCATTATGAAAATTAATCTGCACTAAAACTCATTACATCTTAGGAACAGTAACCATTACCTTGTGTCACAGAGACTTTAGTTCAAAAAGATCAATAAAATAACAGAATGTTTACCTATTTTTTAATAAATATTATAAACAAACTTTACTTGTGTACAATAATTTACAATTTTTCTAAGAAAAAAATATTGTTTCTTATATTTTTTAAATAGATCAATTTATATCTATGTTACAAGCACGTAAGCAGATATATTTAAAGATGCGAGAACGCTTAAATCGATCTTTCTTTGTGATAAATATGGTTTAGTGAAGAAAATTACAAAGAAAACCACTCTAGTTGCTATATGCAATTCCTAACGATTTAAGCTGATCTCATAATAGTAATACATACTGGTAGTTTTCTATGGTGCTATAATTTATAGAAAGCACTAACATAAATTTGATAGTCAGGTCGGTTGTTTGATTGGAATATGTAATGTCCAATAATTATTGAAGCATACACTTTAAAAGGCAATCGCATCTATCTCATAGTTATTATAATGTAAATCCTATAATGAATTTCACCGCCAGGTTCATTTTGCTAGCTTGGTGCTTCTGTTGTCGTGCTATCGTGTTTAACTTCATTACCATCGCAGTATCATTATTATTGTAGCTTAAGGCTTTATCACATCGGCATTACTTAAAAAATTTTGAACCGCACGAAGTACAACGTGTATCTGATATGCTACGTTTTTGTAAATTACATTTTGTCTCATAAAATGTTCAACCCATAAAAGATTAAACCTACAATTCTGATGGTGTCATTAGTATACTTTTTCATTTTACTTGTATTAAAACTTAAAATACAACTGAGCCGTGATTTATATTTACAAGGTAATTTGTACGTAAAAGATACATAGAGGTATGTGTAATCGATACATTTTTATTAGTTTTTCACGTTAAGTCGTAAACATATTATAGGTGCGAAATAGTTATACCTCAAGAAATGATACAGGTATTTGGCATGATATCAAAAATATTATTACAATTTATAACCGTTTAAAAATTTCTTCATAAATTTACGAAGAACTATCATGTATTTAATAACGATACGCCTGTTCAGGTTATTATAAATTTTATGTAGTAAAGTTAGTTGCTTTATTATAAATTATTAATAAATAATACACATTACACTACTCAGCTTGATTAATCACCCCAATCATTTTTTTTTTTATGATTTATCAATCTTGGAAACTAAACAATTTATATTAACTTATTCATTTTAATATATTTGTACCCAACATTTCATTCCAAGAAAACTCATTACATTACCGTAAAGTTATAGTATACCAACGAAAAAATACGTAATATTAAAGATGTGGTTTAATATTTATGTTTATTTTTACTACAAAAATAGAACGAATTTTAATAATATTTGACGGTAAAACTCGTTACTATATGTATATTATTATTTTTTATCTTCGCTATCACACTATTCAATATTATAATTGGTGTTGTGAAAGTGTGCATCTGCTACATTTTATTATGATCTCATTATTGAATTAAATTGTCTGTTAACTGGCTTGTAGTCTGAAAAAATGAAAATTATAGACGACAGACCTATAATATAATAATTATAAATGAGTTGCGGTCAAATCATAGAGCAATGTACTGCGGCCACCAACCAACTAAAAAATATAAACTATTAAACTATTATTTAGTGTACCTAAAATGAATAGGTTATATTTTATAAGATAAAGATGGCATTTTATTTTAGTTTCTTACGAATATAAGTTAGTCGTCCAATAGTTAATACAAAGAAGACCATATATTTAATATTTATTACATTGGATACTTTTAAGCTGATCATTAATTTATAAAATATCAGAAAGTTTTCTTTTAAACTGGCTATTAGATTTATTAGATTAGCTTATTAAATATAAGTGTTTATACTTTATCTATTAAACCTTTTTGTAAAAACTTTTCAAAAAAAAAAAATTTTTATACTAAAGAATCAAATTTTCAAACAATGTGAACAGACTGTTATACTTATGCTACCGCAAGAAAGATAAAATATCATGATCGTGCACCAGATGTAAGTAAGCTACTTATTAGTTTTTACCAAGTTAGTCCATTAATCAACCGTCTCAAAGAATTCAATTACTTTTACCATTTGTTTGGTTACCAACTCAAGACTGATGAATACCTTCATAAAGATGTAGCAATGCATGATTTAAATATATAATTGATTTTAAAGCTTCTGTATGTTTTTAAAGTATTATAATTTACTTTTATACCATTTAAAGAGTTGTTTTAAGAAACAATTTGGTTGCTGCAAAAAGCGCTATTAAAAAAAAAAAAAAGCATTATGTTTTATGTTGTATGTTTATGAACATTACATGACCATTAAGTATTTTGTTTTAAATAAAATAATTTTAAGTTAAATTTATCGATTATTTTATTACAGGAAGTTTTGTCCATACTATTCCATTTATTCGACGAAGACGACGAAAAAGTACTACAACAAGAGAAATGGATTCAGTCGTTAAAAGAAAGATTAATGTGAGTTTATTGTTATAATTTAGTAATTATTAAGTTGAAAAGAATATAACAATTTTTATTTTCAATATTTAATATTTATTTATACAAATATTAATTGAAGCGATTTTAATGCAATGGAATTTCAGACATATCAAAAACTGTTTTAGCGCACGTTATAAATTTATTTTTATGTAATATTTAGCTGCCTAATTTATCTTTGTAGTATGATATATTTAAAAAATATATAGATTTAATTTAGTTGAAATTGTTTTACTGAACAATGGACTTGTCAAACAAGAATTTTAATAGGTACAAATAAAAATTTTACAACACCAACTAAACATTTAAGTTATTTTTATAGTTAAACGGATTTTATTAAGTTATATATAGTTGACGAGTTATTCATTGAAACAGAAGACGCTATTACTCAGTCACGTAAATAGTTAGCCGTCTATTCGCAGCATGAAATGTTTATTCTAAATCCAATTAAAGTAATTAGGAGTGCATGTCATTTATACTGCAGTTGAATTTGCAATTATTGTGCTGTATCTTCGGTTAATTAAAACAGATGTATCTAACTGGAGTTAACGGAGTCCAATAGTCGTGTTTGTCTCTCTTGGCGCTTTATTTATTATTTTATTTTTTTCTTGGTGAATAAAGCCGCTCATATATTATTTCTTAAGTCTGATGCCAGTTTCCTTTCAAGCAAATGAACCTTATGCACGGAATCGCATTTACATGAGCTAACCTTATTGCAGTGATAATTAATCGATATTGACGGACAAAAAAAATATTACTTTTAATGTAATAAAAAAAATCTATCCAATTAAGTAGACCATGGTATGATGTGCAAGTCAAATTATTATAAACTTTCTCTTGAATATTTATTTTATTTTTACAAAATGCGATTATCCAATTAGTCATCGCTTGGAAAATTTAATAAATAATATTTTATTTCAATAAATCTTAATACTTTTATGATCTTATTAAGAAAAAAACATTTTTCAATATGTTTGAGTGCTAACGTTTTTGTTATACAAACACATCAAGGTGTAGAATCGCTTACTTTCCTTGAAGTTACTTAATTTTAAAAACTACTAGCAGCTTATATATTGTTATTCATCCAATGGTAAAAAAAAAAAAAACTATAAAAGGCGTAAATTATTTCAATATTTTGTCTGTTACTTGTTGTTTTATCTTTTAATTATCAAATTTAATAAATCATATGCGTACATTTACTTTCGTTAAGAATTGCTATGAATATAATTTTAAAGTCAATTGGTATACAGTAGAACTCCAATTATCCGAACTCCGATCATCCGAATCGCCGATTATCCGAATCACTTTCAGAAAAAATCAGAAAAAAATTTGTCCAAAGTCCGCGGCGTCAGTGTAGGCACAACACGTGGTAAGAGTTCCCACTCCAGTTCCGGCGCATTGCAGTCACCTGTCATTGTTTATTTTGATTAGTCAGTGAATGGGTCCCGGTCCCCATTAATTCGGATAATTGGAGTTCTACTGTATAACAATTTTAAAACAGGACTTGAACAATAGAACATTTTTATATTTTTTTTTCACTAGTACTGGTGTATCACTGTTAACATGGTTTACAACTAATCATACCTACAGACTACTTTGACTTCATTGCCGCGACTACTGTGCTGTGTTCTCACGGCATTTATCATGTATGTGCACAAGATGTTTTCTAGATCGGATGTCCTGATAATCACACGGTGAACAAATTCTTCATCGGACATTTAATGCGTGGAACGTATAAATGCAATATTTTCTTATGATGTATGAGTTTGCAGACGATTTTATGTGTATAACATAAGTTAATGATCAATAATGTGGGTATTTGTAGATAAGAGCAAAATAACACTATTAATAATTTGCTCATTTGATATTTGAAATTATATAAATTAAAAGTACTTTTGTATACCAACCATGTATAATAGTAATTACAGTAATTTTATTAATTTATAGAATAATAATACTCGTTATCAACCCTTTTGTAAATGTTAATAGAAATTATCTGACAAAGCATCGCATCAGGGCTCCAATCTTAAATAACTATATATTTCACTTATAATTATTATTCATTCTAATTAGTTGTTATCACGATTGTTTTAAATGAGACTGGTGACGTGGCTTGAACCGGTTGTCGGTTATTATTGATCACTATGCAGAAATTGTCACAATGTTGTGTATAGCTAAACTCGCCGACAAAAAGCTTCTGGACGACATGTCTAGTGAAAGAAATTAGACGGGGTAATGATGTTGAAAATTATTTTCTTCATTACAATTTTAAATATTTTTCAGAGAAATAATTGAAAAAATTACTAGCCAAACTTGAGTCATAAAAAAATTTCAAAAATTTTAATGTGAAGCATAAATTTAATAAAATAAATTTAACAACTTAAATTCTTCAATTATAATTAATGAAAATTGAAAATCAAAAATTCATTTAGATTAGGTACACATTTTTAAACAAAAATTCATTATGATTAAGGTATTTACTTAATTTTAACTATTTTGGTACAATTTCCTCGATATACAATTACATTATTAAGTATGTGTTTTATAAGTTACACATATACACTGATGCTAATGATTTTTTGTAAAAAGTTAAGATTAGCGATTTTCTAAAATATTTATGACTGTTATAAATAATTCACTTTTAGTTAATTTGTTTTTCATTCGATTAATTTAATCTTCCACGCTTTATTAATTTAATTATAATATGTGGCAATGCAAATTTTCACTGAAGTTTGGTGAGCATATAGCTAAATAGAATGGATTAATTTAATTGAACGATATATGACATTCTTTTTTAATCTTTTTATAAGGCTAAATGTCACGAAAGAAATATGATAGTCATTTACTCTAAGTCTTTTAAACTGGAAATTTACACTTTATGTTTTCGAGTTAATAAGATACCTTGTATTGATTGTTGATCACGTATTTTTAACTTACAAGCGACAATAATATGACACCTAGCACTGTACATATAGTAAAACAGGTTTCTTTTGTTTCTGAATTAAGAAGAAAAATTGTCCGAGGTTTTTTTCTACCCACTATCTATCTAGTTCAGTCGGAAATCCAGTATCCAATCTAAGGTACTATAAAACTTCCATACGTATGTGGCAATTTACGGTGGTTTTGTCGGCGCTCCTTATTGAGTAATGATATTAACAGTGGACATGCATATAAACATTTGACTAGACAAAACAGTTTTGAGAAATTACTCAATAAACTAGTTCGACATCTTAAAAAATAACCCAAATATTTAAGTATAGCTAATCAAAAATTCCTAAGGCTATTCTATCATTCTCCACCATGAAGCTGTTGTTTACGTATTTTTAATTCGGCCACTACTGAATTATCATATCATAATAATAATTACTTTTTGAGTAAAGTATACTATTAACTTTATCATTTAATTACTATAGTTATCAGTCAATAAAAAAATATAGGATGTTATGTGATTGAGACATGTGTTAATTTATAATATACATGGATGTTTATTAAATGTCGAAATTAATTTTCTAGTGGCAGTGTTTTTGTAGATAGTCATAATCATTATGATAATTATTTAATTTTTTTAACCAATACCAATAATTATAATACCATCAAAAATAAGTCAAGAGAATTTGAAATCCTATTATTTTTTTCTAAAAATTCATCAATAAAATATTCATTTTATCATAATCTACTTCTTTTAGTTTATTATAATAACTTGTATTAAGTTTAAAAAATATGAAACGAGCAAACATTTTTTTAATAATTTAATTTTACTTGTATTACATTACTTATATCAAAATTGTGTATTCTCGTGAACTGTTAGCTCAAAAAATAGTAACACAGTATTATTTCTAACAATATTATATTTTAGTACTAATTTGTATTTGTATAAATCAAGTTTTTTCCAAAAAAATATTTATTATTTACTTTTTATGTGTAATTGTCAAATTACTGCCAATGATTTTGTGGTACTCAGGTAAAAGGGTATATATATATAATATATTTATAAAAATTGAATTTTTTCAATGATTCACTAATAAATTTCTTATATTAAAATATTCGTTAACAAAAATAAAAGACCCATTAATCAATTATTTTAGATAAATTCTGTTGTTATTTTTCAAAAAGTGATATATAATTGTAAGATAAATAATCTTTGCTTATAGGCCATAGAATTTTACAATATATAATTGTGTTATTATTGTTGTTTTGTTATTATTTGAAATATTCTTAGGGTCTTGTACCTTGCAAATAAAAAAACTAACACATTATTATATTTCGATTTTAAATTTAAACATAAAAGTCATTGAAGTTAAAGTTTAAGTATTAAAGCTAGTAAGTAATTTAAGTATTTTCAAAAAGTAAATAAATATGTGTATTGTTAGCAGGGAAGAAAAACAAGGGGATTTAGCAGAACAGTTAGAAAGTGTAGCTTATGTTCTTTGTGGAGATCAAGCAATAAATCTATCAAAATTTAATCAAATTTTTCAAGCAAAAGGTGTAAGTACTACTATTATATTACTAAATACATAATTCAAAGTTATAATATTAAATTAGATAATTCGTTTTTTATTGACTTATTTAAAAAAATAATAAAATTATTGTTTAGTTTTTTGTCTTAAAAATATTATGCAAAAACAAAAAAGTTGAATAAATGTTAAATTCTACTAGCATAATTCAATAAGACTAACCCGTGATTACTTTTGTAAAATATAGTATAATTAAATCAATTAACAAACAAAAAGTATGATAAAAAAAGACAAATTGCTATCATTGTACAATTGTAAAGATTAAAAGAAAATGATTATACCTGATCAATTTATAGTCAAATGAAGAATGAAGGCTACAATATTTTTGAGTATTATTGTAAAAAGTTTGATATTCAATCAAATTGAACTAATGTCTCCCGCGATAAAAATAGATAAACAGACATAGTTTGCACTTACCTTTTTCACTTCTGAAATGGTACGTTAATATCGTTAAAGTATCTTTAAAACACTTAAAACTTGCTTTGGGCGTAGCAGAATCTAAGTTTGCAACTCGTGCATTGTTCTGTAACCGGTAGATAAGGCACGGTCTTCGTGTGTGGACAGTCATACTATATAATTATTATTTTTTATCATCTCAGTGCGCGAGTGATCTTTTGAAAAACAGCTGCGTCGCGTGCTCGCACTCTGGCGCAGAATTTATTACGACGATCTCTGGCTAAAGATAAAGACGTAAGTACCGTATCTCGGTATTTCTATTTATTTCATTTTATTATACAAATATAAAATATGTATGTGTAAGCGGCGTGACAATCCGACTAGTTCGATTATTTATTATCTCCTGAACGGTGTGCGAACCGCTTGTAAACGTGGATCAAATGAAAATAAATGAAACCCTCAAACCAAATTGAATTACTCAAATACATTATTTACTATTGTAGGAATTTAACAACAGATTTAATTATAGTCAAAATGGAAATGTAATAAATTTGTCTAACAATTGCCCGCAGCATCATAAGAAATCTGAAAGTGATACCTAATATATTCACTGTAAATAAATTGAACACGATAGTCTCTGCTCTTTATAAATGGTCTATCACATTAAAATCAAAACAATGTTTGTGATTTCAACTAATAAATTTTTCAAACATTTTCTGTGGCGTTGGTTCAACTGTAATATAAGTTTTAGACTTAAAAAATGTTTTCGTTCTTTAATAAGCTTCAGTGTCAATAGAGCTACAAAACTGTGAATACCATTATAGTTTTACAAAATGGCCTTTTTCACTAACGTCCATATCTAATAGCTGTTACCTTATGAAATTGATACTTATCAGCTATTTCAACAATATAACTTCAAACTCAATTAACTATATTGATTAATTTTTTTATAAGCTATGAAAATATTTAAAGAGTTTTCACACAAAAATTACATTTTCATTTCTAAATATAACAAGAATTTTTTTTAAATACATTTAAATTAAAACCAAATTTTGCGAAAGTTGTAAATAACTCATAACTTTATGCAATTTGCTAGAGTACAAGGTACAAGATAATGACAATACTGTAGGTCATTTAGCGTCTATCTGTTAATAATATGTTAAATATCCTGAAGGGTTTTAGATCAAGCGATTTCCATGAATGCTAAATAATAGTTAATATTGCATAATGATACATGGACCCTAATATTTTAACAGTGTAATGCAAAACGTATTTCATAATTTAAAACCACGAAAGTAATTATTCTTAGTTGTTTGCATACGTCAATACAAATTAAACACTTCAGTTCTTACAAAACTATTATCCACATGAGCTTCGGGCCATATATTTCACTCAATAATGATTTTGCTCATGATAAATGTATTAAAAAACTTTTTGTACTATTATGACTAATTGTGTATAGAAAAGTCACTGAAATCTATTGAATTTATATCATAAAATAAGTCCTTGTTTATAATGTGAATTTTCGTTGTATTACAGCACATAACATGTTATAAATCATTGATATATTAAATTGGTTTTTAAAAGTTAAAGTATTTTCTATTAAAAATCAAACTGAATTATCGGTCGTTATACAATTTATTCTTATACCTAGTTTAAAGTATGAAAATAAAAGACGGTGGTGATTTTTTTTTAGAAATTTTGTGCAAGAAAATTTCAATGATAAACACAAGACTACTGAACAGTAATCCGACCCATAAAACTGTAAAAGCTACTTCTACATCTTTGATATCAAATACTTTAGATTTTTCATTATCATTCAATATGGTTGGTCGATATTCGTCAAATATATATTTAGTAACTTCATCATTCCATTTAACTACTAAACCAGCTTGATCTACCCATGATATTATGGTGTCGATTCTTTTTTTGTATGGAGAATGCCTAGAAAATTATTATTATAAAGCTATATTTATATATACTTTAAATTCAAAATATATGTGATATGTTAAATTTAATTTGCTAATAGTATTTACTATTTTATTATTTATAAGAGTTTATTTATTTTAATAAAAAATTATAATAATTTTAACAACTTTTCATTTATATCATATATTATTACAAGTTTAAGATATAAACTGTTATTGAACTCAAAATAATAACTTTCAACTATAAAATACAAATCCAAACTCAAACCGTATCTAGTTTTTTCCCTTTGCGGGAATTAATCATTTATATATTATGAAGAATTATCGACCAGGGATGACAAAACATGTTGAGTTTCATGTAAAAATTTTTAATAAAGTTCATTTTTTAATTAACCTTTAAAACATATTTGACAATACAATCGAATGATGTGACAAAAAAAGGGTCGTTTACTAATTTTCCGATAATATACCCAAAAAAATTCGAGTACGCTCTTTTAAATCTACGATACTTAAAATCGGCTCAAAAACCTTTTTATACAAGTTCGATATTTGAACTTGGTATATTTTATATAATTATTAAAATAATATTTATACGTAGATTTTTTTCATTTAGTTTTAATTTTTAAATATATTACGTTAATAAATATTTAATTATATTTAGATCAAGTAAATACAACATGAACAAGTAATAATTATCATTTGAATTACCTATGAATCATGTAAGAAATGAAGTATGAGATTAAACACTCCTTCATTTTATGTAAAAAACGAGGCTTAGTTTTATTCCCAGCGTAAAATACATCTTTAAAATGTCCTACGTGTTGATAGTTAATGCGTTGAAAATCAACATGATGACCATCTGAATTTTTAAGAGCATATTTACTCTTCCATTCTTTTACTCTAGGAGCTAGGTTTCGTAAATTTGGATCACTGTTCAGTATTTCTTTAAAACTTAAACTAAACGTGCGTATTGGTAAGTCAGACTTTTCAAGTTCTGAAAAAGTATTCACGTCTGGATAATGCATTGGTGTGTTAAGAAACGTTACTAATGATCCCTATAATAATTATAATTGAAAATTAGTTTTTGATTCTACATTATATTTTATATTAATTCACTTTGTATCGATGGAAATCAAACAAGTCAGACTATTTACTAACATAAGTTAGTGAATACGATGTTAGCTAGACTAAATAGTATTAATATCTAAAAACATCATAAATACCTGAAAAGCGTTTAATACAACAAGTGTAAATAATAAACAAAATGATGTTAGAATTTTCTGGCCTGAACAAGCAAACCTTCTGTTTGTAGGTGCTCCAATAAACATTTTATAAATTTCAAGTCCTAAACTACACCCAGAAAGTTTAAAATGGTCTATGTCCATTGCAGCTTTCGCATAATACATTAAAAATGTTATTATATAAGTTATAAATAGCATAACCCATACTTCATTTTGAAAGCTTCTTAACACAGTAATCATTGGAGGAATAATTCCAGATTTTGGTACTAGCATACACACCACATCACTTGTAATCTAAAATGAATACGTTATTTCACTGTTTAATTATACATCAAATACAAACATTTTATATTAAATATCAACTAAATACTTGCATAAATTAATTGTTAAAAATGAAACTAAAATTTAAGCTGAATGAAAAACTTTAACTCAATTTAAGGTAATAAAATACATAAAAAACTGAAAAAAAAATGTATAAAAAGGTAGGTAGTAAATTACCAGGTGTTTTATTTAAATTCGTTTTTTTGATAATACGTACGTGTCTAGTTAGTTCGCTAACATGACACCCATAATCCTTTAGGAAATGACCATTTCCTATGAGATCTGTACGTCGATCTATTATTGACGCTAAAGTTCCGTGATTACTGCCATTTTTTAAAATTAATTTTCCATAAACAATTTTAGCAAAGAGCTTTTCACTTGATAAAATTAGAGATGCATTCATTTTAACTGCTAAAAGGTTCACAAATTTACCATCTATTCCACCATAAGAACCATCATCCATTGCAATTACTGTAGGCGGTCTAATATTCAACAAAACGCGAAGTGGCTTCTGTTGAAGATTACTAGTTCGTTGCCGAAATATCTTTGGCACTTTATACAGAGACTTTAAAGATATATATTTAAACTTATTTCCATCTAACGGATCATAGAGCTTGACTGAATATGGAGTTATGATGATAATTCTATAAAATATGGATGTTTAGTATGAAGTTATACTTTATTATATCATTACAAGAAAATAAATAAATTTTGGTGATTTATATTTTTGGTAGAGTGGCTTAAATCAGATGGTAATTTATTTAAGGTGGTTGGTAAGTAAATAAGTAATTTCTTTTTACTTGTAGATATTTATTAAATTGTTTTGCCCTTAAATTTTAATCAAATAACATTAAATTCTAGTTTTGTAATAAATTTATTTTGAAATAACGAATTTACGCCATATTAGTCTACTTGTTTCTAAAATATGAATATCACTACACTAAGTGCAAAAATCGCATAAACGAGTTAATATCTAACGAAATTATTAATTTTGTCATAAATATTTATAATCAATTAACTAATAATTTAAATTCAAGAATAAATTGTATGTTAATAAATACTTACATGTTGGTTTAGTTTGGTTGGGTTAGGTATGTATATTACTAAATAAGTACACACATGTATTATTTTCTTTATTAAAGTACTTACTTATGAATAAATTCATTGGACCAAATGCTACTAACTAAATTTCTTATTGATTTGTCCAAGATTTTAACTACCATAATATAAATGGCATCAGAGTTCCAAATCCAGCTATGCTTTAAACCAATCATCTTATTCACAGCAGTTTGAGAGTCAATGAAAAACGTCATAAAAAATGGTGATACTTCCAAAGTTTTTTTAGGTTTTTGACAAGGATCATAACCATAATTGCTACCAGCTTTCGTTAATTGATTGATGTCAATCATATAAACTGTGTACCATTTCATATACAATTGATGATATAATTCATTGGGTACATAAGACCAATTTAAGGGTGTCAAAAAAATAATAGGTGTAATATGTGAGCCCATAAAAATAATGCTCGACAAATCACTAATTATAGATATAGTTCGATCATCTGATATCACCAGTGAGTTTGAAATATTAAAAAGTTTCTTGCTGAGCTCTATTATTTTTGATTCATTTGTTTTTAATAATAAATTATTTATAATTACAGTGATAACAATCTAAAAAAAAAATTGTTTTTCATTATTTGGAGTTATTCTTAACTTTAACATCCACGGATCTATTTTTTTTACCATAGTAAAAGTAAAACCTGATATTTAAATTTTTTTCATACACAATATATACATACATGGGTATAGTTTGTTCTGGTGTAAATTTATAATGCATACTCCACCCTAATTACATACTCAATCTATGTATTAATATGATTATAACTCAATAAATACTTACAATTAAGTTGTTATCGACCCATCGAAATTTTTTGTAACAAAAAAAATTAAAAAATGGGATATTTTGAAAAATTAAAAAATAAAAAACTACATTTAAATTTTTTTTTTATTAAAGACAAAATATAAAAATTTTATTTAACCTACAATAAATAAAAAAAATAATAACTCAAAATATTTGCTGAATTAAAAGTTATTAAATATGTTAAAACGTGGTGGGGCACTTTGTATATATAGTTTTACAAAAATTAAATTCATAAAAGACTGAAACTCTAAAAGGAACATAAGTATATAGGATAATTCATTCATTTATTTAAATTAACGACTCTAGTACAATAATATGTTGCGTTGTAAATACAATTATTAAAAAAAATCATTAACAATTCTAAAAGTTTCTAACAAAAATATATTAGAATAAACTTTAATACAAATTTTGTATTATATTTAATATAATACAAAAATACAAGAATAGTTTTTAGTTAATAATTAAAGAAAATTAACATATCAAATAAAATATAAAAATTAAAAAATCATTAACAAAACTATGCAATTAATATTTATGATAGTAAATTATTTAGAGTTAAAAAATAACTATTGAAAAAATCATAATTCGCTAATTTTTGCCTTCTCTTACTGTTCTTAAGTTCGGTATAAGAAAGTAGGACTCGAAAGAAAAAAGAATTGGGGGAAAATTAAACTTAATCAATTGTAAAAACTCAGGATAGTATAAAGTCAAAGACTCTAAGCCAATATTTATTTGATAGGATATTCATTAGGTGCTACTGAATGATTAAAATTATTAATGTTAATGTTAAAAACAACACATCGTATAAATCGTCAATATATTCTTTCTAAAGTTTCAGTATGACCAATTTAATTATTTTAATTTAATGTTAATTATTGAGTATATTTTATGATTAAAGAATCTTACCAGATTAAACAGAATATTCATAATAATAAATATTTAAATGTTTCAATAAAAAAAATAAATATTTTTTCATATATTATTAATATTTCAACTTTTGTGTCTTATAAAATTTAATTTACATAAATAAATAATTATTTTAACTCTGGTATTCCTAAAACTATTAGAACACTGTATTTCAACTTAAGCACTGAATGAATCATGTCATTTGTCATGTTTTGATTATTTGAAATAAAAACATTAATTATATTTTTATCAAAATATTTGTATAATAAAAATATAGAATTTCAGTATTTTTTCTTATTTTAACAATTGAAAAAAATATTTGTATTAATTGTTTATGTCCTACCAACATAATTGTATTCATATCTTATAATACTGAAGGGAGTGGTATTCAAATTAAACACAATAGATGTTATTTTAGCAGGCAAACTTTGATTGTTAAACTATATTTGGCAATAATTTATTTAACTACGTTATTTTTCTTAGATAGTGAGATATTTGTATTTTTTAAGTTAATGTTAGTTATGAATTTATGCATTAAGCAGCAAATAATAATATTTTTAATATTACATACTCAGATATTTATAAAAAACTAAACATACAAATAAAAATAAAATTACTCTTTGAAACAGGTTCAAAAAAAGCTCATTAAAAAAAAAGCTTTATATTTTATTTTAACTAATTATATATTTCCAAAAAGTTTTTCTCGGCTTATAAGTTATTATTTTGAACTTTGTTTTATGTACCTCATGAATATTTATTTGCATTGATTAACTTTAATCAGAGACTGTAAAAGTTTTTTTCACGAATATATATTTTGCTCAATATAACTATTAGTTTTGATTATTGTGGAATACTAAGTTTAGATGTTACTATAGATTAGACATTTTTTAAAAAGTATTAAAATAAAATCATTGATTTATGGGTTTTGAAACGATATTTTCGTTTTTTTCCGAAACAAATCGAAAATATCATTCCAGAAGCTATAATTTAATTAAAAGCTATTTAATTAGAGATTTTGTTACACTCATGTATCAAAGCTACTTGGACATTATGTTATTAAAAAAAACCTATGGTAGTCAAAATGTTGGATTTATTGAATAAAAAGTAATTTTTGGAAAAAAACGTTTTCAAACCATGGCTCTAATTTTCGTGAGTTTTTAGTATACAAATGGGAGCGTATTGAAATTTTCAAAGATTTAATTAGTTTTAAATTATGTACAACATTACATATGCAAATAACTTTTTATTGTAAATTTAATTATATTTTTTATAGATTGTTGAAAAGTTATTCAGACTTATTGACAAAGATTCAGACGGAATAATTACACCGACACAAATCATGGAATTATTATCTACCATTACGTATTCTTCTAGGTAATATTTTCATCAAAAACTAACTTCGGTTTAAGCACCGAAGGTTTTATATCAATATTTTGTGATTTTACAAGATAACCTTAAAACTTTTTGATTTTTAGTCTTTGCATTAAATACTTTTATTTGTAAAAAATATTTACAAAATAAAATTTGAATACATTCTAGTAATTTGAATAATTTTACACTCAAATAAATTTTAACTAATCATTACTATTTGTATCATTTAAATATTATTAGCTTATGTCAAAGTAACCGAAGTACTCGAATCCATTGTATAGTTCTACTTAAATTTAACACAAGAATATTTTCAAATTATATCCTTATACAAAATAATCATATTTAATTAAAATACTATATGATATAATTTTACTTAGAGTAAGATCGGGATTTGATAGCGAAAACTTGAAGTGGCTCGAACAATTATTTCGTCAAACCGTTGGCAATGAAATGGAAATAAAACGGGACGATTTTAATAAAATTTTGATTACAAAAAATGTAAGACAAAAATTATATATTTATGTTTTAATCTATTATTTTATATATAAATTTTTTCGACAGCCTTTTTTTACGGAACGTGTATTTCAAATATTTGACAAAGATAATTCTGGAACAATATCATTGCATGAGTTTCTCGACGCTATGCACCAGTTTGCAGGTCAATCACCAGATGATAAAATTCGATTTCTATTTAAAGTTTATGACTTGGATGGTAAAAAAAATTCTATTCTGAATAATGTTGTCCTTAATGTATTCCATCATTAATAATATCTATTTTTCTCCAATATACAATAATTTATTGTTTGTTTAAACTATGATATACAACTACTCTATTTTTTATAAATAAATATGGAAAAATTTTAAGGCGATGGTCTTATACAGCATCGTGAACTTCAACATGTTATGCGTGCTTGTATGGAAGAAAATGGTATGCGTTTTTCTGAAGATCAGGTAGAAGACTTAACGATGGCATTATTTGAAGATGCAGACAGCGAATCACGTGGTGCTATTACTTATGAAGCTCTAAAGAATCAATTACAAAAACATAATGGACTTTTGGAAAACCTATCAATTAGGTAAGCAAAGAGAATAAATAACCATAATAATCTAAACTTTAAATTAATTTTATTATTTCTGTTGTCTTTATTTTAGCATTGATCGTTGGTTGGTCCCACCAAAACCTAAACAGCAACCAGCTTCTGTTATGGGAAAATTAACTGCATTAAGGCCATATCAGCTCTCATTGCCTTACATGCGAAATAACTACGTTTATTTGATATTTTTAAATGTATATATACTAATAAATATAATTTTATTTGGATCCAGAATTTATCAGTACAGAAACGCTAATATATACACAATATTAGCTAGAGCATGTGGTAAGATTAATTATAAAATTAATAAAATATATTTATAAAAAGTGAAAATTTAAAAAAAAATATGATTTAATGAGTATATACTTTTAGGTCAGTGTTTAAATTTCAATTGTACTTTTGTTCTCGTGCTAATGTTAAGACATAGCATAACATTTTTAAGGACTCGTGGTTTGTCTTCTTTTTTGCCTCTAGATCAACATATATATTTACACAAAATCACAGGATTTTTCATATTTGGTTATAGTTTACTTCATACGCTAATGCATCTCATTAATTTTAGTAAGAAATATACTGTAAAATACTATTTGAATTTATTATATTACTATTTATTTTGATAGGTACTGTTATTATATACGACTCTAATTTGAATTACGAAGGGTTTACTGTTTCGGAATGGCTGTTTACAACCGATCCTGAAATGTTCGGTCTTATTGATGGATATGCCAACCCCACTGGTGTGCTACTTATTATAATATTATTCGTCATGTTTATTTGCTCACAACCGTTTGTGCGTAGGGGAGGTTCATTCGAAGTTAGTCAGAACTTTTTTTTTTTTTTTTAATTTCTAAACTTATTAATATTTTAGGTATTTTATTGGACACATCTTTTATACGTACCTTTTTTCTTACTATTGATAATTCACTGTCCAAACTTTTGGAAGTGGTTTATTATTCCTGGATTTATATATCTCTGTGAGCGTTTTTATCGTTTTTCTTTAATGCGCTCTGAACACGGGAAAACATATATAAGTTCTGGATTGCTATTACCATCAAAGGTCACACATTTGGTAATTAAAAGGCCACCGCATTTTGATTTTCACCCGGGTGATTACGTTTTTGTCAATATACCAGTTATAGCTAAATATGAATGGCATCCATTTACGATCAGTAGTGCTCCAGAACAAGAGGGTAAATAATGGAAAATTTACTTTTCCAGTTTGATAATAAATTAACAAACAATTTTTTTAGACTATATGTGGCTCCACATTAGAGGAGTAGGAGAATGGACAAATAGACTGTATTCATACTTTGAGGAAGAACAACAAAAATTGCATTTAATGAATGAACCCGAGTCGGATAACGATAACTCATCGTCTATCGGATCTGTAGAACAGTCTAAAATAAAAAAATTACAAACGTAATTGTAGAAAAATCTTCTTCTTTTATCCTTTGTATATTATACTTTAATTTGTAATATTTTAGTACATTGCAAAGAACATTTTCCGGGAGAAATATAGAAGAGCCGGTAAAAGGAAAATTTAAAAGAGGAGGGGATTTCAGTTACACTAATCAAAGTTTTAGTAGTTTACCAGAAGATTTTCAAATAAGAGGATCAGATTCTGAAACTACACCCACGACAATAACTAAAGTTGGCAAGTAACTTTTTAAGGCTCATTTTTAAAGTTTGTTATTATGAAAAGAAATTAAATTAAACAATTTTGGCGATAATTTCAAAAAGGTACTATGTTCAAAAAAATTAAACTTTTCATTAGAAGGAAATAACTTATGTCTAAACGCGAAAACCTATGACAAGCACCTTTTTGTTTTCTGTGTTATTCCTGTATAGAATTTATTTTTATTATTTATCAGGATATTAAGATTTGTATTTATTAAGTTTTCCATTAATAAACGAACATTTTTTTGGACTTTGTACCTTTCCTATGCCAACGCTTCAATTACCGTTTACTCTAAAACGGGTGAAAATAGTTTTTTATAAAATTGAAAATGTTGGTTCGTTAAAATATAAGTTATATTAATAATTTATAGATTCAAGAAAATCTGTAAAGAAGACGCAAAATGCTAATCTTCATAAATTGGTATTAATTAATAAAGCCCCTTTGTCAAAATCATTGTCCATGCCCGATATAGATAATCGAATTAAGAAGAGAGAACGGCTACTAGCGTATGTATCAAAATGTTGATTAAAGATATCATAAATTATAATATTTTTAACTGACATAATTACACATTCTGGTTCATAATATACAATATATTAATACTATAACATATGTAGTTTGCGTACTTATATGCGCTCAGAATCAGAAAAAAGTTTTGATGAATGTCAAATGAAAAGAGCTAGATTGCAATCTTTGGGTATTGCCTACTTGAGTCCTCAAAATAAGTCGTTAGCTCAAAGTTTTAGATACATGAGACATAAACCTACAATAATAGCTTTTAAAACGCCCAGTTTAGAGAACTGCGAGACTAAAGTCTCATCGTACAGTATTACTATTGAAAATGTAAGTAATTTGTTATTGTGTCTAATTAAATATTCTCAATAGCTGCTCATAATCGTTTCAGTCGTCAAATATTGGCAGTATGGAATTCGTGACCAATGAAAGTAAATCAAACGAAAGGTCGGATAAAGACGACAGCAGCAGATCACAAATAAATTATCCCGTTGGCAAACCATTAGAAGTGAGACGTTTGATCTTTGTGCCCTTTTTTATTTTTATTCAACTAATGAATTCCATTATATTTTTTGAAGATTTATTTAGTCGGTCCGTACGGTGCGCCATCCAGTCATTTATTCAGAGCTCAACACGCAGTGATGATAGCTACGGGCATAGGCGTCACACCATTTGCATCGATTTTACAATCGATCATGCATAGATACTGGAAGGCGCGACATACGTGTCCTAAGTGTAAATATACTTGGGCTAGTGAAATACCACCTACTGTGATGCATCTCAGAAAAGTGAGGGAAATAATTATTCAATGTAAACAGATAATATTAATAAAAAAAAAAAAAAATAGGTGGATTTCTTTTGGATTAATCGCGATCAAAGATCCTTCGAATGGTTCGTGAACTTACTTTCGCAGCTAGAAATAGAACAAGCCGAGCTTGGTGGTGCTATGGAAAGATTTTTAGAGATGCATATGTATATAACTTCAGCATTACAAAAAACTGACATGAAAGCTGTAGGATTGCAATTGGCATTAGATTTGTTACACGAAAAGGTAAGTACTTACACTTAATGATATACAGTAATTTCCATATATTAATTTTAATATTAAAGGAAAAACGAGATTTAATCACTGGTTTAAAGACTCGGACAAATGCAGGACGACCAAATTGGGACAAAGTTTTTAAACAACTATTGGATCAGAAAAAAGGAAAGATCACAGTGTTTTATTGTGGTCCGCCTCAATTGGGTAGACTATTAAGAGTAAAATGTGATCAATTCGGATTTGGTTTCCGAAAAGAAGTCTTTTAAATATTTTCTAATAAATTAGTAACATGATTATGACTTTTTGTTAGTAAAAATTATACTGTTTATATTTTGTGTTATCGTGTTTATAATCAGGTCATGATAGTTACCAAATTGTAAAAGAAAAGACTGGAATAGTATTACCAATAATAAACACCAATGTTACCATGATAAAATATATTTAAATAAAATTAGAACAGTCAAACAAACTAAATTACATAATTCTAAAATAATAGTGATAATTCTAAAGTTTAATTTAGCAAGTATCTATTTGAAATAACAAATATTTGAATATGAAAATCGTTCATATACAAATTTAATAATTTACTATATATGTTTTTTATAACATTATGGTATTTATATATTTCATAATTTAGTATAAATAATTTTGATTAATTGTACTGAATTTTAGTATTCTATACTTTTTGAATGTATCATAGAATTATTAAGTTGTTTATAATACTTTTTATTTTAAAATTGTTTCCTAAATTATATACTAAACTTATATATTTTTTAACGCCATAGTATATATTTTTTTAAATACTGTATTAAAAAGTATTTTTATAAATTTTCATTAAAAGAAAATATACATGACTTAGATCATTTAACACGTGCATTTATTAATATTATTAAAAAATGTTATTTGTACTAATTTTATGAATTTTACATTTGTACAATTTAAAAATACCGATAAAATATTCAATAAATAACAACATTTATAATTATCTAAGTTTAAATTCTAAAGCGTGATAATATAGTTTAAATTGAACATTCATGGAGCTAGTATTTATATTTAATTTAACTTTTAAATAGACATACAATTTTTTCAAATAAAATCAAATTTAAATGTATGTATATTAAAATATAGATTTTAGTATTTTGATCATTAAATATTCCTTTATTTATACAATGGTCTCAAGTATGCTCAATTTGTAAGTGATCATTAAAGAAATATATGATAGTTAAAACTTTCGATCATTACTTTATTTCACTTTTTATTAGAGAAACAAACATTTTGATGTTTTATTCAATTATTATCCTATAGAGCTTAAGCGCATAGCTTAGAATTGTAAAACCATAAAACTTGGTGATAAATTTAAATCTATTCCTGGCCACAACTAATTCGCACATCAAATAAACTAAATTTTGTAGTGAAAAAAGTGCAAAAGATAAAATCATTAAAAATAATGATTATAATAATGCATGAATAAACGATATGAGGAAATATTTTTTAGACAATTGCAGGTAAACAACAGGTGAAAATATGTAAATCCAAATAAACAAGATTTGTTTTTATTTGTAATAGAAAAAATATGTTTCAATTTAATACAGTCTTAAAGTAGGTTTTCCGCTAAGTAGCCAATAATCATTTAAATGATTAAAAAGTAATAGTACAAATTTGATAAAAGTATACATATGTTTTTATTTACCTGAGAATAAAATGATTCCAACGAAAAACTGATGATTTTTCAGTTGACTGTTTAAAAAATAAAATTATTGTACAGTTATTTGAAACTTTTAATTTTTAATTTAAGTTATTCAGTAATATAATGAGTTTAAAAACTTCATTTAAGACTTAAAGATTCGTAATTAATTTTTTAAATAACTATCAAAAAAGTTATTTACAAAGAAATGCGTTAGAACTTATTTATTCTGAACTAATATAATATTAGCCTATATTAATACACAAAAATAGGGTTTTGAGGATTATTGCAATTTGTATAAATATGATGTTTTCTGTCATGCGCAAAAAAAAATATGAGTCAATTTTATAATTAATTTTATTTTAACTGCGAATCAAGATTTGTTTTTTGTACTTTAAAAATGCCAATCTGATAAGACAGAAATTAAAGTTTTAAATTTATTTTTGCTATCCGAAAAATTGACACAGAATTTGAGTCGTAACTGTTTTTAAATTTTATTCGTGAAAATATTTTTATAAATATTTCTTAACTATATTTTTGGTAAGCTATCTACGTAAGAAATTTTTATTGCAAACGTTTCTAAACTGAAACTCATAGCGAGCATTTTATGAAATACACTACTAAGTAACGTATACTTGATTGATCAATATTTTTATTTAATTTCATGCTGTGTATCTTTTACATTAAAAAGGCAAAAAATCTAATAGGCATTAAAATAAAAATTTAATTTAAGTGTTTTAAATTTCTTATGTTAGCTAATTCTCAACAAAGTAAGTTTTTAGTGAATCAACTAAGTTGTCTTATAAAGTTAAATGTTGCCTTAGGAGCAATAAATACATTTTAATATTATTAATTATTTTAGTGTCTAATCAAACACAAAAAAATTCAAAACAACAATTAAATTTATTTTATAAGACTACTTCCCAAGAGTACGGATGTTATGGTTTTAGACTGCTATCTTCTAGGAACTACAGAAAATCACAGAAATTTGGTCAGGAACAATTCGTTAGAGGAATGTATCGAAATAATTCATTAAATATATAAACACTTAGAAAAAAAATCATGTAAATGGTAGTTTTATATTATAATTGTGTGAAAATCTAGAATTAGAATAGATATTTTTTTATTGAATTGTAACGAAATTCAATGTTATACTCAGCACAACAAACATAACTAGTGTTAATAAACATTGCTCCTGGTGCACTGTTAAAATTATGAGTATTTTGTTGGGCTCGGATTATTTTTTTGTAAGAAAAAAGGTTTCTTTTTTACTTGTCAAATTTAATTTTAAAGTCTCGTGCAAGGAATTTCATTTCGTCAGTTTTGGAAACATATACAAAACTATTCGAACTGAGTATTAATGACTCAAAAGTTGTGTTATTAGGTAATATAACTTCATTAAGTAAGAGTTCTAATTCTCTAAATATTCATTTGTATAAGTCTATTACTTTTCATAAAATTAACTCCGATTTATTTTTAAATATGATAGCTCTATAATTTAAATTACTTTAAAAGGCTCAATTTAGAATGTGTTAAAAAATATATTTTCTGTGAACTAAGATAATACTATAAACAATTGGTTTAGTATAGTAATTTAAAATTGACTTGTAGCTAACTTTAATTTGGTTTTTTAAGAAAGCCTATCAAATATCAACTATCAAAGTTACTCTAGTCCTAAAATTTACAATAAACTTATTTTAGTTATCGAGCAATAAAAAAATTCTTTGTTAAAACAGCTTGTAAGTAACAAAGATTGAAATTAAATTATTTATTGCTACCTATTAAGAATACATTTAACTCTCATATATTTTTAATAGAGATAAATAATCTTAATATTGCCAATAAAAAAAACAATTATATTTTCATCTTTATATCTTAATGAAATTGAGAGTAGCTATAAAATAAAAATGTTTCATAATTTTACTAATTAAGTGTGATAGAGCAATACAATTTTTTTTTTATTTGTATTTATTTATTTGTTTTAAATGAGCATTATATTGCATCCTTAAAAACTGATTTTAATTTCTAATTAATGGTTGTAATAAATAATTGAAGGTCTATGACGTATGTAAATATTTTGATTTGAATTTACATCAAAGTGTAATGACCAACCAGATCCCATATTATGAACACTTGTAACATATATAATTGACACTGCACCTGATTCAGATATATGATATGCCGGTGTATCCTGTTTAGAAGAATATTATAAATATAATTTTATTTGATTTCACAAAAACTTATTAAACTTACTCCTCCACAGTATTTTGTCACAAATGACTCTTTACCCGTAGATGGGTTAACATTATATAACTCTAAGTAGTTAGTATCGCACATAGATTTTGACCCGAGATCAAAAACTGAAAAAATTAAATCAGTTTAATAAATTTTTTTATTATTATTTTGAAATTATGTTGGTTTTTGATAATGCCAATATAATATTATTATTTTTAACAAAAATAATTTTAGTTACATCATGAGTTTAATTTCAACTAAAATTTGTTTAATAGAGTTCCTTGATTTTTATCTTACATAATTAATTGCTATCTATAATTTAAAATATATTAAGTAACTTACCTCTAAATTCAATTGAAATAGAGTTTGGAGTTGGAACGCTAATATCCCAACGACATTTGCTATTTTTTTTGTATAATTTTGGATATAAAGGGCTTGTTACTATTCCTTCTATATTAAATAACCTCCCACCGCAGCCTTTACCTAATTTTCCAAACATCAAGTTTATAATACGTAAGATCATTTCTAATAAAAAAAATATTTTTAAACCTTGATCAGTTGACGTGTAAGTTAAATCCATTATATTAGAACTCCATAAAGCTTGTGATTTCAATTGCATTGTTACAATGGAACTCGAAGAAAAAATTGGATTAGGAGAATAGTAATGTGATCCGTCGACAAGTGTAGTCAGTAATGGTGATGTTGTTGAAGAACCATCATAAATCTAATATTGATTCAACCCAACCCATTATATTTTAAATTTTTAAAAACTATATTTTTTATTTATAAATTTTAACAAGCCTGGATTAAAAGACATTGATACCAATGGCCTCTAAGGCTTAGATATTTTTGTTTAAAATAGCAAAAAACATGTAGCTTAATAATTAGGCTATGAACTTTTTGCTACACTATTACATTAATTATTATAATTAAAATAAAGGTTCCTCGTTTAAATGTTGATTTTGAAACTTTCAACGTCTTAATCCGGGTTTGGATATAAACAATAAAAAAATAGATTATTATTTCTATTTAGATTTGATATATTACCTTAAGAAATTCGTTTTTAGTTTTATCTAATAAAAGACTAGCAAAGTATAGGGAAATTGTTAAATTTTTTTGGCCAACATCTATTACAAATGTACAGGTATCCAAGCTTGGTGATGCAATATTATTTTCAATAACTATGCGGCCTTGAGTTTCATTAAAAGTTGGTTGGCAAACTTCAACAAACATAAAATTTCTAATTAATTGTAAAATTTGTTAAAATATAAAGAATAAAACAGATATAATTGACAGATACATTTTAATATTTTAAACATTTTGTTGTAATTTTTTTTTTTAATAATTTATGAATATTAGGATACCTTACAATCATTTTTTAAATTTATATAATATTATTTACAAATGATTAATTCTATTATAAATCTTTTATATTTTTTAATGCAATATATAAAATTATATTAATAACACGAAAAATGACTTAATTAATACTTTTGATTTATTAAGTCATTTTTAAAATTATACATTACTACCAGGAATTCGGAACGGAACAATATTTTTGTTCCAGAACGTGAAATTTTGTTCCATTCCAAATTTGTTCCAGAACGGAACTATTAGTAAAATCCGTTCCAACCATCCAACGGATTTTTTCCTAAAGAATAGTTCAGACTATTTGGTCCTAAATGAAACCCATGCTAAAAATTATTCCAACAATTTACTCCAAAAAGGAGCTTATTCTAAAAAAACGTTTCGGGTATAAAAATTAAAATATATTAATAAATATAATAATATTTTGTGTATAAAGCTTTTATTTTTAATATGTAATCAATATAATCTCTTACTAAAATGCTTTGCGCAAAATATTAATAATTATACCATAAATATATTTATCAAAAAAAAAAATATTTATATATATATATATAAATCTAAATAATTAATACGTTAAACTTATTAGTTTACATGACAATACTATGCTATTTAATATATATATTTTATAATTTAATTACAATATTTTTGAATATGAAATTACTTGATCGTTCAAAATACAAAACAAAAATATCTATAGCATAAAAAATGATAGCATAGATATACGTGAGATAATTTGGAACAAGTTTTGATGATATCTGACAGGGATTTTAATCACTGTCATAAGAAAAGCTTTGATGCAAATTTGTAGATATTGTTTAATTCTAAGAAATTGGTGGATGATTACAAAAGCAACATCAACTCCTAATTCCTTAATTATATCCAATATAATACGTTAAAATATTTGAATAGGCTAAATATAATGCTCCCTAGTTAGACTTTAGTACAAGGATCTGAATCTGTAAGAGGCCCACGTCTAAATAAAGATTAAAATTATTTAGTAGATTAATATGTAAAAATATAATAATAATATTTTAAATATGGTTAATATATATCATGGCCGACCCCAAGTAGTTGGGATTAAGGCGAGGAAGAAGAAGAAGATGGTTAATAGATATCAGTGGGGTGAAACTAAATGGTAACGTTCAAAAGCATTTTCGTGAAGAATTTTTAGCTAGTGTTCCGTTACAGAGCAAATAGCCAGAGCGTATTTCATTAATAGTTTCGTTCAGGAAAGAATTTTATTAGTATCCGTTCTGGAGCAAACGGCTGGAATTTTTGTTAGAAAAAGTTCCGTTTCGGAACAAAATTTGCTCCGTTCTGAATCCCTGATTACTACTTATTCCTGATCTGTTCATTTTTATGTTTATTAAAATATTAATTATTTTACGATAATTTTGTACAATTCTATGACTTCTTAAAATTATTGTTTCCATGGCTTCTTAAAATCTTTGCATTTCCTATGGCTTTTCAATACTTTTTCGTTTCTATGGCTTTTTAATACTTTTATATTTCTATATATATATTTATATTTCTATGATTCCTTAAAATATTTGCATTTCTAGGACTTCTCAATAATTTTGCACTTCTATGACTTCTCTATATATTTTTGCATTTTTACAGTTTCTCAATATTTTTGTTTCTGAATTTCTATAGTTTTTGATGTGAAAATACAATGTCTTGCATTATTTCCCGTTCTATGTTTGTTTAATAATTTCAAAAGTTATTGGCCATTATTAGTAATTTAAAAAAAATATTATTTAATATATCTTAAGTTTTACTATCATTAAAGTTATTGTAAGTGCTATTTTTTACTTTTTCTGTAGCACTTGAGCTTTAAACATGTCACCATATATAATTCTAATCAGATGGATATTTTAACTATTAAGAATTATAGTAGTCTCTTCTAATGAGGTTTCTTAACTATCCAGTACGGATGATTAGCACGTCACTAGAGAAAGAAATAGCACTCAAATTACCAATCTGAATTATTGTTTAATAAATGGAATCACTGTAGTGACTTTAACTAAAACCCGAGATAGGTTATGTTAAGTACTTTTCCGTTATTAATCCAGCTATACCATCCCTCTAAAAAATATAGGACCCTACCTATTATTCCAAAAATGACATGACTTAAGTTTTGGCACATTTTAGACTAAGCTTAAAAATTTAATACATTTCTTATAATTTTAAAAATTATATATATTAAAGACTTTAATTTTCTTATGTTTTGATTTAATACTTATTGAATTTGGTTAAAACTTAATTTTTAAATACCAATTTTACAAATTAATCCCAAAAATAAAATCAAGATACTAGTTAAAAAAAAATAATAATACTTACATGTTTTTATATATTCAAGTATAAATCCACTAGATGTTTTTAATCCATCTGTACTAAAACTCAAAGTGATATCGGAATAAAATCGATGAACAATATCAATTTCATGATCTTCATGACATAGTTTCATAGTGTTAGGTGATGACTAAGAAAATAAACGAAATTTTCAGTTAATTGCAATACAATATAGTGTATATACAATATATTAATGTGGGACAATTGAGAATGTTAATATTTTCTAAGTGAGCATAACTTCTTTTTATAAAAACTTAGACCATCAAGTCTATAATGTATACTAAATACAGTATATTAGCCAATGAATAAAATAATTATTACAATTATTATTTTTTTTTGTTAATTTATATTTGGCATCTATTCAACATTTTTGTTAATAAAACAGGATTTAACTCCAAGATAACTTTTACAAAAAATTATAACTATACTAATAAATGTTAATTATGAATTAACAATTATTTTGTTCTATGATATAGAACTTTTATTTAAAATTCAAGCCAAAAATATTTGTCTACGTATGTAATTAGATATGTATATTAAAAGTTTTCAAAATTTAATGGACGAAAAATTACCTGTGGAGATTTAAGTTCTATATAATCTGTTTGACAATCTTTTGTTTCCGAAAGTGATATTTTGGTAAATCGTAATGATATTATTGGAACATCAGCTCCTCTATAGTCCTCTACCTCTATAGTCCAAGAACATCTTAAATTGCCCTCATAAGATTTTGGATAGTTAGGAGATGTTAAAACTTGTGTTTTATTGGTTGGAATTAACTTACGAGGACCACAGACAGCTATGCATAAATTTAATAAGTAACAAAATTGATTTAAAAAAATCAAATTATACATACAAATAACTGGATTAATCTTTAGTTCAAAATTTACTGTTGAATTATCACCAAAAAGCTGTTGATGTATGTAAGCTTCACTTCCGGATGATACTAATGGCCCAACGTCTGAATCACCAATACAATATTTGTGAATATTTGTAGCTAATCGACCAGGGCCATCGTTAAACTAAATAATTAAAAACAAATTAATTTAATTACTTTTGCATTTTAAAAAAAGTGTGAATGAATAGAAGTAAAAATTTCAATAAAAAATGTTATTAAAAAAAAAAATTATTTAGATTAAATAATCTAAATTTACCAGAATGTGACTGCATCCACATTTTGTTGAGTTAATAGAACATCTTGGAGCCTCAATATAACTTAAAATTTGAATTTGAATAGTATATGATGGGTCGACTATAATTAACCATCCACAGTCTAACTGTGAATTAGCTGGCATTTTTGGAGATTTTAATACATAACTAGATGTTTTACCAGTTTGGTTTAATCTAATTGTACCACCACAACCACTAGATTCACCTATATTTGTAGTTATTTTGAAGAAAAAATTTGTACATTATTATTGTTTTATGAAATTTTGGGTTAAAAAAATATGTACTATTAAAAAATAGGATGTTCTGGAGTTCTTATTTTTTTAATGCTTAATGAAACATATTTATAATATTAAATTACTATGTGGATTGTAGTGAATATTTACAATATAAATATTAGTATTCAATAAAATAATTATGAAACAAAAATAAAATAAAATTATGTAATAGAATATTTTTAATTAAAAAAACCAGAAATTCATACCATATGAAAATATAACTTCTGCTGAGAATTCTTCTTTTTTTAACATATTATTGCTAAGAGTTTCAATAACCATTGCATTTGACGTAGACTGAATATCATACATTATACCATCTAATTTATCACAAAATTGCCCAAGTGTTTTATTAGAATTAATTATTGGACTATCATAAATATTCACTAATGATGTAAAACATTCAGGTCTTCTGAATCCCACATCAAATTTGTTGAAACTAAATATTCATGTTTTATATCCATTTAAATTTTTTTTATGTTTTCATATAAACAAATTTTAATGTGGCTTACACTATTTTTACTATTTGTCCTTGTGGAGCTTCAATAATCCAAGTACAATTAATTTGACCAGTATAAACTGAAATGTCATATTTATTTTCAAAAGTTATTATTCCAGGGTTGTTTACTTTGCCTCCACATCCTGAAAAAAAATTGGAATTATCTATAAACGACGTACATAATAAAATAAATAATTTTTTTAATTTGCATGTAAGTATAATATATATTTAAGTTAAATTTTTTTGTTTTTGGTGGCCCTTAAAAAGGTCATATTACCCTTTCAATTGAAATTGTTTCATAGTTTTATATACCGCGATACAATAGGTTAGTTCATTGCTACAAAGAGGAATGGTGACTGCTTTTACTAATATGATCACTTACTCAAAAAACAGAGATGCCTGATATGGAACCTAATACACGTGACAGTACTTATCAGGCAATATCACATACTGTCGAGGCATTATCGAGTCAACCACACTGTCCTTCCAAAAGGAAGGTATTGAATAGTTATCCCAGGAAAAATCTTTAAGCCAATTTTTCACCTATTATTTACAAAATAGCTGTTTTTCAGGGGTAACTTTAATATAATAGAATAACTCTAAGATAGGTTGATTTATTTATAACTATTCGAGTTATTAGCAAAATAAAGTTTTATTTTCCTTTACTATGTCTAAATTTCAAATTTTTAAAGAACTTATTAAAAAATTTATTACCCTATAATAACCTTATGTATAAAATTATGATTTAACCATAATTGCGTTATAATCTTCGTAAATAAATGGTTTTAAATTAGATCTCAATTGATATATATTCATTCATATTATTTTTATTTTTTATTTATTATATTAAACTAAATTATATATTATTCATAATTAAATATTTCCAGGCTGTATGTAAACTCTGACAAAAGTGACATACTACATTTCACAAACTCAGAAAAATCTTACAAATAAATGAGTATATTCTATTACTCTAAACTGCATAAAAAACTAAGGATACTTTCTGAATTTATTCTTAAGAAAACACATAAGTCCAACCAATCAAATTTACATAAAAATTGTACAATTTTAAATTTGTGAAATGTAGTTTACAAGTTTTATCTAAGTTTACAAATATAAAATTTGTGTAGAGTCATTTTTGTCGAAGTTTAAAATTTTTCGATTTAATTTTTTTGATTTACTTTTTATTTAAATTTAGTTTTAATGCAGTTTATCAAAATTATATATTAAAATTATTTAATAGTACATTTGAAGTAATAATAATTAAATTTGACAAAATATAAATACTATGATTTTATTTTAATTTTCATACCCATAGTGTCATAGTAAATTTCAAATCCTTTTTTTTCAACAGTTTCATCTGTTCTAAATAATAACATTACATGATCGCTGAAAGTAAGTGTTAATGGAGAATTTGTTCCACAATATGTTCCCATTAAATTCGTCGATTTTTTATCATTGAATACATCCAACTTATTATAAATTGTTAAATTATCATAACGACATGATTCTAGAAAAAATATAAGTTTAAAATTATTTATTTATTTATGAAATTTTAAACGGGCCAGGCCCAATAACAACGTTCTATAATACAATCGTTTGTAGAAAATGATAAATTTACATTAAAAACATTAAAATTATTACAACTTGAGTTTACATTAGATAAAACTTAATAAAAAGTCAAGTCTAAGCATTCACACTATATAAAGTTCAAATTAAATCACCAGTTAATTTAATTATATTAGGTACTAATTTATTTTTGGAGAAATTTCACTTATAATTTAACTATTTATTTTTTTATCTGAAAATTGCAAGCTAATTTCTTCTTTTTAGCATAGTTAATGATATAAAAAAATTAATATAAGTAAATTTATAATTTCTCTTAATATACTGTTTGTAAAATAACTTCACTTAATGAATTAGTTAAAAATGTGTTTACTTGCTCAGTCTTCAAATAAATAGTTATCACATTTTAATTGTCGTATTGGAATTAATATTTATTTATTTCTTATACAAAAAACATTTTTACCTTCAAGATCAAATGATTTAAATGTTAAACGAATAGTCTTATCTACAGCAATTATCGAATAATTACAGAATAATTCTGGAAGGTATTTTTTTGGATAGTTTGGAGATATAATTTTCCCCGATTCTTGAACAAAAATTTCACCACAGAAACTTTTCCAATTAACCTAAATTTTATTCGAAATTTTAATGAATATAAATTTAAATTACAATTGAAATTTATTATTTACTTTAAATCCTTCTGCTGAAATTGCATTATTTGATCGGAATCTAATTTTTATGTTGTTCTGCGTTGAATTTATAACAGGGGGAATTTGTCGGCCACATAATCGATTTCCTAAAGTAATCCAATTATCATCAATTTTTTCATAAATCTAAGTACAAAAATACAAATAAACTTAATTTTTTTTTGATAATAACAAAAATGTAAAAGGAAGATTATTATATAACACATTTTTAAGCTACAAAAATATCAATATTAAATTTATAGTTATTAATTTTAAGAACAAATTTATATTAAAATAATTTAAAACTATCGATTAAAATTGTTATGATAAAATTATCAAAGCAAAGTTTTTTCAATAAAATAATCATGTTAAAATTATGTAGTATATTTTAAAAGTTTATAAAAATATTATAACAACAAATTTTTGGCTACAATGGAGAAATTTGTAAATTTCATAGTACTATAAAAAATAATAAGTGATAGGATCATCAATCTACTAAAACAATATTGTAAGAACTACAATAGGGTTTTAAATTTAAAAAAATTAAATTTAAGCATCAAAGTTAATTTTATTTTTTCAGAAATATTGATATCCGAATAAGAAAAATATGTTGAGTTAATACGGGGCAAAAAACTGAACGATTAAATAGCCCGTCTGCAATTAAAGGAAACAAACAATAAAAAATAAAATTTACATTATAATTAATCATATGGTCATTTGCGAAAATAATATAAATATAATTAAAATGTTTTTGCGCACATAACAAAAACGACTTTGTGGTTAAAATCTGACAAAAAGCATTTAGGATCGACTAGTTCAATGGAGGTACCTAAAAATCTAATGTAAACTTAACTTTAATATAAAAATACATTTTCTTTTAATATTAAAATGTACAAATATTCTTAGTATTTCTTTGAAATTTTTTTTAAACTTATTTTTGGTTTACTATAATGATACATAAGCATTGAAATGTTTTTATATAAAAATATAAATCTTTGTAAATTTAATTTATAGAAAAAATTTTATAATACTTAAATTATAAATTAAAGTCTGGATTATGATATTGTGAGTGCTGAGGTTCAAATTAAATTAGATAGTTTTAACACATGTTTAATTTAACATTTTTATTTTATATGAATCAATTATTATCAATATTTAAGGTAAAGGTTTTCCGTTGTTCAGTATAAATAGTATATTCATAATAATAATAATCTATTTTGTTACTTTTTAACACCCTAATTAACATGTGTATGCTATTTAAACAAAGAATATTTTAGCTCCTTAATCTATAGATCATATCACTCCTTTCTTTTATTGAAACTTATTTAAGTCTAATGTAAAATTACTAAAATTAAAGAAATAAATCTAACTTACCTGTACATAATCATTGCTGCAATTTGTACTTAGTTCTATATTGAATCTATCAACAAATGTCAAACTAATTCTGTTACCCGGTTGTAATGATATAATCCACTCACATTCATTGTTATTTGGATATAAGTCAGGGAAGTTGGCTGTTGTGATGAAACCCATTTGTGTGGAATAGACTGAGCCACAGTCTGAGCTTTGTCTTGGCTCTAATGTTATATTAAAACCTTTTTTAGAATTTACATCATCCGTTGAAAATTCTACCAAAATAATATTGTTTGATACAACTATATTTTCAGGTAATATATTACCACAGTACTTCCCTAACATTGGAGATTCCCAATCTGGTCCATTATAAATAGCTAAGAAATTGGACTCACAAGGTGTAGCAATGTCTAAATCATTGAAATGTACCTAAAAAAATTATTATGATTAAAATGTTTTAATAAATTAACTATATTTTAATCATTTGTTTGTTGAAGTTTTTAAATAGAAAATAAAACTTGATGACAGAAAAAATATCTCAACAAAAAAATCGATTAAGTTTTATTCCAATAATAATAGTTGGTGTATGGACGGAAATAACATATTATGTAACATACATTCTAAATTATTGAAAAAACAATGTCTTATATTATTTTAACATAAATATTAAGAATGATACAATTGTTCTGAAACTTTTATAATTTCTAAAATGTACTGAACATTTTCAGCACAATATTTCTCATAAAAAATGAAATCTGAAAAATTGTTACATACCATGTTATTACAGGTTTCAAATATAATTATAATTGATTAGATATCCAAACAATAACAATAAATTTTTGTATTGAATCATTTAATTATTTTTCCATTACACAGAGTTTTTTACAAGTTTTACAAATAACTGTCCATTAATTTTTGTTTATACATTTAACTTACATTAAATAATTCAGAGTTGGGAAGATGTATTTCCCATACACAATTAGAATTTGTAGGATAATTTTTTGGATAATTAGAACTAGTTATCACGACTTTTTGTCCTTTGATAATACCTCCACATTTATTGAGAGAATAATTAAGAGTTGCTGTATAGTTAATTTTTTTTACATTTCCTTTAATCTAAAAAAATATTTGTTTTTTTTAAAGATGTTCCAATGAAAATGTTGAGTTATGTCATATAAAAATAGAATAACCTTGAGTCTTGTAGTTGGAAATGGACTACGAATAATAACTTTATCATTTGAGTTAGCTTTTGGTTTATATTCTGATAAATAGTTGTAATAAGACACTAAATAGAAGTAAAAAAAATTTTATTTAGTGTTCATGTAAAATTTATAATATTAATAATGTGATGAACTCTTCTGGGCGACTAGCCCAATTAAAATATTAACTAATTTAGTTTTAAATTTTAATTAACTTGTCTCATCACATTTCATGGTGCTCAAACAAAAATTTAATATCAATAACAGAATTCTTTTCTATTATTCAAATAACTACTTCTAAAAAACAATTTAGGTTAATGTATATTAGGATAAATTAACGATACATTTATATCTACAAGCCAGACGTTAAACTTAATAAGTTTTTCTTAAACACTATTAAGTTAAAAATACATGTAATTACCATCTGTAGCTAACAAAAGATTTCCACTAAAAGACGTAACTTCAGCTACTTTAAAATTTACTACTATAACAACTGTACCATTTTTATTGATAAAGTCCCAAGTACAGACAAATCTTGATAAATCAACTATTGGAAGTGTAATTTGACCACCTTTACTAGCATCAGTTATTCCTCCACAAACTAAAATTAACAAACATCAATAATTTCATGATTAGAATATTCAAATTTCCATTTGTGATGATATCACAAATCAGTTTTACCCCTATTTTTAAAGTAATTTTGAACTTTCGTTCCAAAAAATGTACAAACTTTTATTTATTTTTAAATTCTTTTTTTTTATTTCTTAAGAATTTTATTAAAATACTAAATTTTATTATAATATATTAAAACTTTAATTTTGAGTTTTTTAAATATACTTTAGTTAAAAAGTATTTTTTCCATAAAAAGGTATTTATTATACAATATTTCATTCTCTACATATCAAACATCCTTATATAAAAGCAAAAAAATTATCCTACCACGTTTATGACCAGAAAACTATATTAATATTTAATTTCTTCTTAATTAAAAATTTAAACAGTTAACTAATATAATTTGTACTAATCCTGCTAAATGAATAATATTAAAGCTCTTATAATCATAATTCGCAAAAGTAGTATAATAATATATCATTAATTGTAACAATATTTTAAAATAAGTATTTTAATTTTCAGGCTAATTTTAAAATAAACACTTACTAGCAGGCTTATTTGCTTTAAACTTCAAATGAAATCCAACTTGATTGCCATAGTTGTATTCATAAATGATGTACATTTCATTAGAGGTTGACTCATAAGTATACAAGAACGTGCGTGAATATGAATGTGGATTTGAATCAATACAAGATTCAAATGACCGAATGTTATCAGTGTTTGAAAAAAACTGTGAAATTTTAATATAAACCAATTATAACTAAATAATATTAATAACAGAATTTAATAATATTAACCAGTTTTGTACTGACTAGGTGTTCAATGAATGTAAAAAATAAAGCAGACAAAATTATATGCATTTAAATGTAAATGACCCTATTTCCAAAATTATGATGAGACGAGCAAAAAAAATCTGTCTGAAATAAACTAAAATCCAAGGTTGGGTGTTAATACGTTAATAAAATAAACTAAATTTAATAAATCTAAGCAACACGTAACATTTTGGGGAATTTAATATTTAATTTAACTAGTTACATTTTTAATCGGAATAGCGTGTTTAAATCCAATACAAAATATAAAAATAAAGTTGAATTTATTTATTTAATTAATTTCATGATTTTCTCAATTTATCAATTATAAAATAATTTTTATGTTTCCAAGACACACCTTTTCTTCCGTCTAAATGTAAAAATATTAATAACTTTTGAAATACAAATTCAATAGTTGTAATAGACCAGAAATTTTCTTAATTAGATCATTATCTTATAAATAAGTAAGTTAAATATGTATTTTATCATTTAAAAAGTTAAAGTTGACCCCTCAAAATAAGGTATGAATACAAACAAATTTTATATGATAGATAGAATCGAGGAAAGTTTGTAACAAAATAAATTATCAATATTATTTTTATTATTTTATTAATTAAGTGGGTTATTATAAACCCTTAATATAGTTTTTTCATGTTTATCTTAAAATAAATAATTAATAATTACCACTATTCTTTCACCAACGTTAGGCGGTGGCATTCCATCTTTACATTGACCAACAATTGATTTTCCATTAATAAGTTCTGCTGTAATTCGATACCCAGTTGGACCAATAATTTTATATCTACAAGTTATTTTACTTTTTAATTTTAGACTGAATATTTCTCCACTCTCCATTTCATAATCATTTGAACATTCTATAGTAAAATTTATATAAAATAAAAATTAATAATTATATCATTAAATCTAGTTCTTTTAACATTTTTGCTCATCTTAAAATGATAATATTCAAAAAAATTATTTCAGTTGAGTTATATGGTTGCTTCAATAAATTTAATACATTTTTTTTAAATACCATTGTAAATTGAAGAATAAGATAATAAAAATTTAGCACTATTTTTTGAAGCAAATGGTCCACTCATTGAATACGATTTAAATTTAATTATCATTTCCGAGCTTGATGATTTAATTGTTGTATTTGGTAAATTAGATCCAAAGATCTTAGCTATTTGAATTCCTATCAAATAAATCAATTAATAAACTTAATGTTTTATTGATCAAAAACAATATTCTCTCTACTTGTGCTATTATATATATCAACGTCATAAATAGTAAGTGAGTCATCATAAGTCTCATTTCCTTTTCCCCGATTAATCCAATCTTCAGAGAATAATTTTCTTAACGAAAGAGTTTTAAAAGTTAGTACAATATTGTGGTTTTCAAATGTAATTATTCTATATTCACAATCCATATTGGACTCATAAGAGCCTGGATAATATGGTGAAGCAATTACTCCTTGATAGCCTTTTACAGTACCGCCACATTTACCTATTACAAAAAAAATTGTAACATTTATTTGGTTATTTTAGTTTTACAAAAATTTATTAGAATTTTTACCTATTGAAACATTTAATTTGAAACCATTGCTTGGTACCTTTAAGTCAGTAAAAAATTTGATATATAAATAGTTTTGTGTTGATTCAATAATGGGAGGAGGTAAAGGTTCACAATAATGATTAATCAATGGTGAGATATGAGCTGCTCCATCTCTAAATTCTAAATATTCTTGAGAACAACTAAAAGAAAATATACATATACATATCAAGAATTAATAAATAATTCAATCTTATCTTTTTTGACTTGTCACTTTACTATTGAAATTTTATATTTACTTATCGTCATTTTTAATATCTATATCTTCAATGATTGCAGTTATACGTTCTCCCGCTGGTGCTGTAATTATCCAAGTACATTCTGTATGTGCAGGTGGTATATTTGGATATAAAGGTGAAGTTATTTGAGTGACGTTATAAAGATATGATAGAGAAATTTGTCCACCACATTTTTCTGAATATTCTTCATATCTTATTGCAATTATCTAAAGAAAAAACATTTGTATAATATGTATTTTTTTTTAAGATAATTATACATATACATATACAGTTTTACATATTTTACATTATATAAGTGATGTTTCTTTTAATTCATTGTTTTTCTCAATTTATCAATCATGAAATAATTTTTAAGTTCATCCCTTATACTTTAAAAGAGTGTTAACTTAATTTTTTCAAATCATATAATAAGTTTATTTATTAAATAACGTACTCGAAACAACTAGTCAATAACAAATTTATGTTTCGGAAGTCATTAGGATTTTAAAATTAAGACTGGAGGTGAAGAGTAGATGCTTCTATTTTTATCACTAGTCTTTTGCCGGTCGTACTCTTCCTTCCGATTAGGTATCACAATGAAAAGGACTTTCAAATTACTGGTCCAAAATTTGTTATCAGCCAGTTATTTTCTTAATTATCTATTTAATAAACTAATTAATTGTGAATGTTGCCACTTGAAAAATAAAGTTTACACCCTTAAAAGGTATAACGGACGAACATAAAAAAACTTTATGATAAATAAAAAAAACATATACATAAAAGAAAAAAAAATTATAACGTTCAATATTATTTTTTGATTAACTAAAAGTTCATGATAAATGAACCTTGTATACATGTATATATTGATAATGATAATAAAACTCTATTACAAAATTTGAATATTTTTATATGTATAAATTAATTTTACTCTGTTTCAAAATGAAACATTATTTTTTTAATTTTAGTCACAGATATATAATTGTCATTATTTGATATAATTTTAATTTTTAAACAATTAAATATATTGAAAGGTTTCTTAATTTCAAACAAAGAATAATTTTTACATTACATAGTTACTTAGTTTTAATTTTAAAATTCGAATATTTAAATAAATGTTTCATTAAATTTTAGTGAATTTTTTAAAAACATCTTAATTAATAATTTGTTTAACAAAATCAGAAAATTATAGTAAATCAATTTTTATAATGTACGAATAATTTTCACTTTATTCTTAATATAATATTTACTTATACAAGAAAATTATATTATAACTTTATAAGTAAATATATTTAAAAAAAATATTTTTTTTTCACTTACATCGTTACGACCAGCATTAATTTCAATATACAATTTATTTTCAGATGTAATCGGCACAGATATATTTGGTCCATCACAATATTTACCATTTCCAAGTAAAGGTGAATCTTCATAAATACCATTTCTTAACTAAAACAGACATTTACTCAAACATCTACTTCTGTTTATATTTACATTAATAATCTTAAAATAAATAATAATTAATTAAATAATTAAGATTAACATGATATAAGTAAAATTGAACAACTAGTATTTAAAAAAATAATATTAATAAATTATATCTATTTATGCTTCACAGCTTACTAATATATAACTATTTGAACATGTTGCAGTAGTTGGCTTTGAGAGTTTTAATTTAAGTATCTTCACGGAAATTTTTCTTCCTGAACGCACAGTAACATTCCATGAACAAAGTTCACCAACTGTTATATTGTTATTCATTTCAATTATACCAGAGGAATCACTCAAATGACCCCCGCATTCTGTTTATTAATATTTAATTATTATCAAATATTAAAATGAAACAATAATATAATATTTTTTTCTTAAATGCTACAATTTCATAGTTATTTATCTATAATTTCACTTCATTTTACTTTATTTAAGTAAATATTTATTTGATACCTCAATATTTTTAAACAATAAAAGTTATTTAAAGTTGTTTTCTTTTTTTTAAAAAAAAACGGTTAATTTCTTTTTATGCGTATTATTGTTTTTTATTGAACAAATACGTTGTGTAAATCTTGGAATATTTTTTATTTTTAAGAATAATTAATTTTGCATGTCAATAAATTCTCAGCATATTTGGAATAACATATCATAGATATCCTTGTGGGAATGGAGTACAGTTTATTCTATTGTTCTATATACAAAAATTTAATTTACTCTTCTTTCTTTGAAAATGTTTGAAAAATTTAGTTGTCTATGATAATTTTCATGGGGGTAATGATATTTAAGATATAACTAAAAAGAAAATACAAGTAAAAACTAATTGTTGACAAAATTTAGACTAATAAAAATTAATAGTGTTAATAACGTATCTATGTTAATTTTCTTCTAGTATTTAGTCAAATTTGAATTACTTTGTTTAACACTATAATTTAAAAAATCTTACTAATTCCTGCTTGAGCTTTAAAACCACTTCCATTTAAGGCCATATCCGAAATAAATGTAAGTTTAACTATATTACTTCCAATAATAATTGAATCAGCCGCTCCTGGACTTTTGTTTTTGCATATCCTATCTAATGTTTTCATTTTTCCAGTTTCTTCATTAACTATATTAGAAATTAAAACAATTATATAACAAAAGTCGACAAAATTAATTAAATTAAAAAAATTTATTAGACTCTAACAATACAATTTTTTATAAACAGATATAGAGACTAAAATTTAGTTCGTATGCAATGAAACATTTCGTTGCCTTAGAATCAAAGGAACATATCAACCAAAAAAAAATTTTATCTAACTGTTTTTGTTGAATTTTAATTATATTATTGAAAACTATTTTTTTTAACCACATAACTTTAAAGATACTTTAAACTTTAAGTTATAATTTCTAAATCTAATAATTCTATAGATGTCATACACAATGTTATAACGCACAAATAAAAATGTAAAACACAGTTAAATAATAACATTTTTTTTTAAATTTGAAGACTATATGTCAATATTTTCTTAGTCTCTATCCTTACTATTTGGTGACGGCTCTACCTTACAATTTAACAGTTTTTTACTCTGTATGTCTTCCTGACGCAACCTCATTATAGTTGAGGAGTCAGTATAATGGTAAAGTGATTGTTACTGTTACAGTTTCTGTATGATCATTCATCCGAGGACTAACAGAAACATGCAGCTGACACATTAGAGCTATGGCAGTGATTGATTGATACACTGAAGCACAACACGCCACCACCTAGGTGACTATAAGTAAATCATTGAATTTAAAGGCGAACCCATGACATAATCACTTTATTCACAGTATAAATTGACATCATTAAATAAAAAATTGTATGAGAATTAAAAAAATTGTATCATTAAGATTAATATGCAGTCAGAAAATATTATAATTACTATTTATAATAAATTGATCAGAAAAGCTCAATATTTTTTTGCATTTTAGATAACTGAAATAGAAATAATAGTAATCATTTCTTAGTAACTTTTGGTGTTAAAAATGATTCTACAATTAAAATATTCAGAAGTTAATTAATTTTAATGATTTACTTTAACTAAAAGAATCAATCAAAACAAAGTTGTTAAAAAAATTAACTCAATGAGCGTATTATAAAATTTGATTATAATTGTAAAAATCCATTATTAGTTCAGGAGAAACTAACAATTTTTTTTAATAAATGATTTATATAGCAACACGTTACCAAAAAATTTGGAATATTATAGTCTAGTAGTAACACACACAAATACAGTAAAAAAATTATTAAATTACAAAGTAAAATGATTTAATTTTGAAGTTGAAACCTATCATATCAAACTTTATTCGTCAATTAATAATTTTAAAACATTAGAAATGAATGATTTTAATTGTCTGTATGGAGAACATGGGACAAGTAACTGTTTAATAGATAGATTAGAATTTTTTTTCAATTATTGAGGGTAAATCTTCAATTAATTGTAATCATTTGACATATCGTTGAAAAAAGTAGGTCAAGTTGGAGCAGAGAAAATAAATGATAGTCACAAAAAAATACCTTCTCAGCTTTACATCGAAGCTAAAACCTAAAATATAGTAAAATAATTTTAATATGAATAAGAAATTACTTCTCGCGAGGTACGGCTACAGTGATGGGATCCTTGATCTTTATTGAAGTTATTGAATCTAAATGAGATAAAAATCAAAGGAGTTGAAAATTTATTCTAACTTAAAAAGAATTAAGAAAAAAATGCAAAAGATTCCTTGCAATACGCGGGTTGGAAACTTGTACCTCAAGCGCGTAAAACACAAGTTTTACCGACTCGACAACCGTAGGTCACTTCCGTCGACTAAAAAAAATGGCAATTTAAGCTAGTTCAAATTTCAAAGCTATTTTTCTCGACTTAAAAAAAGCAAAAAAAATTTTAATAAGTTTAACTTTCTATGCTATATCAATTTGATTTTTATAATATTTATGAAAATCAGTGTACTCCCTTCGTCAGGTATTTTTAAAAATTATTTTTAACTTTTTAGTTTGATGTTATGATAGTAGTTACTATTAATATCATGGTTGTAACGGGTAACGGGAAATCAGGGTTCGATTTCGGGGGGAAGTCTGAGAAACGGCTACCACACCCAAGGAAAGCAGCAGGCGCGCAACGTGGAGGTAGTGATGAAAAATGACGATACGGAAATCATCCCCCGTAATCGGAATGAATACACTATATATATATATATATATATAGTATATATACATACTATATATATATACATGTAAAGCAACTTAAGTACGTAAACGTATCATGCACGAGGTATAGCCTTGTTTTGTGGGGTGGGGGAACGTTATACCTAAGGTATAAACGGCGGCAGCGGCGGTAGGAATATATAAATATATATACGTAAGGTGCATTACACGCGGGCGGTATTGATCAGTCAAAAGAAAAATTTGTTTATATATATATAATTGATGCCACGCACGCATGTACGGGTACGGTTTTTCTATAACTTTGATGTCTGTTTTCACTAAGAAGACAAGTCCAAAGGTCAAATTTTTTTTTTTTCAAAATAAAGTATATTATATAGGCTTTAATTTAATATATATATAAAAGTGTCAGTATTTCCGGAACATTTTCAAAAGTTAAGTTGAAAAAGTTCTACTTTCTATACGCATTTTTAACTGTTTGCACCCCTCCTGTGTAAAGGGAAATGGTCCGATTTAAAAAAAAAAGTATGTCGAATAAAAAAGGTATATATAAAGTAATTTGAAAAGGTTGAGGATTTATCTATGTTTGCAGTTGATTGCTGACGTTTAGGACTCATTGCAGAGTCCATCTTCGGAGCGATAGTTACTGCTCGGGGGCTGAAACTATACTGGCGGCTTATCTTGTTATCAGTCTGTTTTTATACGTTGGTTGTTTATGACTTATGTTGTTTACGGTATCTTGTTTTTGTTGACGACTTTGTTTTTGATTATTGTTGTTGTTTTTGACATTCTTGGCATTTTGGTCTTCCTTTTCTGCACGGACAGTTTTCCATTACGTTGATAGTAACTTTTTCTTGTATTGAACTGTTTTCAGTGTTGTTAGTTAATTTTCTTTTTGTCTGGTGTATGATGGGTAACCAAGTTTTGCTTATTTTCCATCCGTCTTCTCTGTTGAAATTCTCTGGACATTTTTCGATTTCTATTGCCTCTTTGTACATTTGTACATAAACAGATATGATAAACAACCGATACGGTAAACAACTGATATGATAAATAACCAACGTATAAAAACAGACTGATAACAAGATAAGCTGCCAGTATAGTTTCAGCCACCGAGCAGTAACTATCGCTCCGAAGATGGACTCTGCAATGAGTCCGAAAAGTCAGCAATCAACTGCAAACATGGATAAATCCTCAAGCTTTTCAAATAATATGACAATCCATAAAAGTTTATAAAGTATTTAAAGTATTTAGTATATAAAGTATTTATCATTAAAGAATAGAATTGATTCATGTATATTTTAAAAAGTTAGAGCAACATAATGTTAAAAAATGTAGAATATTATATTAAGAAAATAATATTATATTCTTGTTCAGTGAGAGCTGAGAAAAAGTGGTACAGATAAAAAAAAACATCACAGTTAAATTAATACCTTCTCAGCTTTGCATCGAAGCTAAAAATTAAGTTTCAAAATTAATTTAACGTACTTGTTTCAATATTCACGTAATCTTTATAACATGAGTAATAATTAACTGTAAAGAGAGTGGAAAACAAGTCAATACTGATAAAATCAATTTCTATATGATTTAATGGATCGGTATGAATAGTCCATGTGACATTAAGATTAGGTGCATAACCATTAGGATAGCCTGGACTAGTTATTATAGCTGTAGAGTTGGCATTGTTTGACAAATATATATCATACTCAGAAATATTCCCTAAAATCAATAACAAAGATAGTAATTTATTAAAACAATAATAGAACACATTTAACGACAAATTAATAAAAATAATAAAATTGTAATCAGTCTGGTGACAGATATTAATTACAGGTTCCTATTAAAATACCGTAAGTCATCTTTTAATAAAATTCAGACATAATTTTTTTTTAAATTCAATTATTATTCATAAATCATAATTAATTCAAGGTTCATAAAAATAACTAAAACTTTATTCGGTTCGTTTTTATGAAAAAAAGTTATTTAACGAAAAAATCCTAGGTAGAATTCTTAATAAATCACATAATTTTCTTAATATACAGTAATCTATTTTATATTAAGTAAATTTGTTAATATAAATTTTATTAGAAACAACATATTTTCTTGTAATTACTTATTTAAAATTGATTAGTTTAATATGACTAATTTAATTACAATATACAAATGTGTATATTTTTCAGCATGCTTAAATTTTAATTTATTTATACTTTTAGTATGATTATTTTAAATGCTATAACATATACATTAAATATTTATTAATAATAATCTTTAAAATTATCATGTTATGAGGAGAGAGGAATCGGAAGCTGTAAGAACAGTTATAGAAATTAATGCTGAACGAAGAAGAGGTAGACGAAAACCAAAAGAGATGAGGGATGTAATTGATTGCGATATGAGGACGGCTGATGTGAGCGTAGATAATGCGAGAGTTCTTGTCAAGTGAAAGTTTAGGATATGGATGACCGATCTCAAGTAGTTGGAATTAAGGCGAGGAAAAAGAAGAAAAAGAAGAATAATCTGTAAAATATTATAATTATAATCCTTTTAAGATCAATAGAATTTTTAATATTTTTAAATAAATTCTTTGTATTCTCTTTAATAAATTCAACCCAAAAGTGTAGTATACTTACGTTTAAATTCAATTGAAGGATACATATACTTAATTGTAGGTTTATCTATTTGTGTCCAATCTATCAAAAATACAACATTATTGAAGTAATCTGTTCTTGGTTCACTATAATATTTAATATATACAACATTATCACTCGTTATTATTGGTTCTGTTGGCATAAAATCTCTGTCTGTCAGTAAGTTTACTGAATTCTCATCATAACCATCATAAATCTTAGTAAAAAAAACAAAGCATTATTTACTTTTAACCAATATCAACCAAAGTTAATTTTTACTTCTAAATGCTGATAATAATTTCCAGTTGAAAATATATATTCTTTAATTAAAATTTGAATTCGCTTTTCTGTCTCAACAGTTATTCTCCAAGAATAATGTGAATAGTCTTTTAAAGTATTCGGATAACCAGGACTTGAAACTGTACCAGACTGTGCATATAAATTATTATGAGTAGCTGTAATGGAAATTCATAAATTATTATAGATTAGATTAAATATAATGTTTCAGATAACATAAAATTATTATTAGTATATCTACCGTATTTAAAATTGGCGGTAAATCCTTTTGCAGTACCAATATTACTGGAACGAAACTTAACCCAAAGAGATAAACCCGATGTTAAGTTAGACGGTATTCCCTTTCCACAATATACGCCAATAAGAGGACCTATGGAGTTAGACTCTCTCACTTCTACGTAATCTTCGTTACAATACTCATCAGGTTCCAAGTCAAAGTCAATAAAATTTAGAATTAATCGGTTCCCCAAAGATGCTTTCAATTCCCAAATACACTCAGAATCTTGAGGATAGCCGTTTGGATAATTTGGTGATGAAATAGTTCCCTTAATTAAATCATAAATTCCTCCACATACTAAAGTTTACAAAAATTTAATTTATTTAATTCCGGAATTAAACATAGTATTTTATTAAATTATAGCATAATAATTAATAAATAATATTTTAGTAAATAATTTAAATAAAGGAACATTGTATATATAAAATAAAGAAAATCAATCACCTATAGATCTGACAGAGTATGTAGCAGTAAATGAATCTAATCCACTCATTACTTCGTTAAATATTATTCGAATTGCTGGACTATTACTTATTATTGGTGGTGGAAGAGGAAATGATTTGCAAAGATGTATTAATTCTGGAGCATCAGAATCCTGGCCATCTAAAACTCGAATAGATGATGTATATAATATATTGGAACATTCATCTGTTTGATTGCTGACATTATCTAATTGAGAAGTTTGGTATGGAGTAAAATCGATTTCTGTAAGTATTAATGTAACCTTTGACTGAGGAATTCCTGATATAATTGTCCACGAGCAATTCAAAGATTCAACTGCCGCAAGTGACGCATGATTTGTAATAATTCCAGTGTCATTTGTAATAATTTTTGCTCCACACGCCTAAATTTCAATATAAAAAAAAAATAAAACTATAATTAGTATTTTGTTGTAATATAATCGTCACCACTATTCATATGGGATAACACTAAGATATCCTGTTCGATTATATCTGGTAATAATGGTATCTTATTATTTCTTTCAAATAATCATCATTTCTATTTATAGGAGTGGTTTATATTTATTTGTTCCATTATACATTATATTCCTAGAAGGACATGATCCTTTTCTAACAAAAAATCCCAGCACAGTGGGATCGCGGCACAGTTGGGACGTGGCATAGTTAGATCCAGTATAGATTTAATCTGACAATGATTAAAATCACTATCATAAGAAACGCTTCGATACAAATCTGTAGATTATGTTTAATTCTAAGAAATTGGTGGATAATTACAAAAGCAACATCAACTTCTATTTCCTTAATTATACTTAGATTAGTAATTCTTTTAATTATATATTATATAATTTTTATAATTGTTTTCAAATTATTATTGATTTAGATTTTTAATATGTTAAAAGTAATCATTTTTAACCTACTTTTTTTGTCCTTTAAATTGAAGTTTTAATAAAAAATGAATTTATTACCATAACTTTTAGCTCAACTTGCAAGTTTGAAATTGTAATTATTAAATAGAAAAAAATGGCATTGTTAAGATTAATATGCATTCAGGAAATTTTAAATTTACTATTTACAGTAAATTTTTTATTTCATCCATTGTTAAATTCAGGTGAAATTATAAATCATTTTTTTTAGATTTATGATTTATATAGCAACATGTTACGAAAAAATTTGGAATGTTAAAGACTAGTAGTAGCACACACAAATAGAGTTAAAAAATTAATACATTTCAAAATAAAATTATTTACTTTTGTAGTTGAATACTTTTATCATATCAAATCTAATTCAACAATAAATAGTTTAAAAATATTAGAAATGAATGATTTTAATTGTTTGTATGGAAAAAGCTGGTTAAGCTACATTTTATTTGAATAAGGAATTTTTTTTCATTTTCTAAGGGTAATATCTTCAACTAATACGAATTGTAATCATTTGGCGTATCGTTGAAAAAAGTAGGTCTAGTGAAGGTTGGCAAAATAAATCGTAGCCACAAAAAAAACCACATAGTAAAATAATGTTAACATGAATAAAAAATTTATTCTCACATGGGGAGACTATAGTGATGGGATCCTTGATATTTATTGAAGTTATTGAATCTAAATGAGATAAAAATCAAATGATTTTAACATTTTTTTCTAACTCAAAAAAAATGCAAAATATTAATTGCCACAGGCGGATATGATCCTAGACCCTAAGAATGAAAGACACAAGAGTTACCGATTCGGCAACTGTTCATTGCTTTCGTCACATGATAAAATTGGTAATTTAAGCTATCTCAAATTTAAAAACTACATTTTCGACTTTAAAAAAGTATAATTTAAATAAGTTTAATTTCTTATATCTTATGACCTTTTTTTCTATGTGCAATTAAATTATATAATGTTCATGAAAGTTAATGTATTCTCTTTGTAAGATATTTAAAATTAAAATAAAATACAAAACCTAGTATTTTAACACAAAAATAGCATATTTTTTAAAACGGTAGCCATTTTCATCAAGAAGAAAATCCATATTTCGAATTTTTTTTTTTTTTCATAGTAAGGTATATAATAAAAGCTTTAATTTAACATTAAATAAAACTGAATAAATGTATTTAGAAAAAAGCAATTTGTGTTGATACATACATTTTTCGAAAAGTTATAGCAATTTAAAGTTGAAATCGAAAATTTTAACACAACAATAGCATTTTTTAAAATACAGCAGCCGTTTGCACGTACAAGATAAGGTGTCGGGACAAATTTTTATTTTTCATTTTATAGTACATTTAATTTGATGTATGTTTAGAAAACGCAGTATTTCCGGAACATTTTTAAAAATTAAGTCGAAGAAGTTAGTTTTAGTAAAAAAGTTGCTATTTTAAATCCCCCTCAGTGAGCAGGTTAAAGGTTAGATTTTCAAAAAAATGATATTAAATGAAAGGTAAAAATCTAGGATTTTGATATAAAAAAAGTTAGGTTGATTTGTTAATTTTTAAAAAAGTTATTGTAGTTTTAAGAAAAAAAGTTAAAAAAAATGACGAAATTTACCGATTTTAAAAATTTTAATTTTTTTGGAAATTTCCCCCATTTACGGGAGACGAGGGAATTTTTTTTATTTTTTAAGGGTAATTTGTGATCTTTTGGACGTATCGTTGAGAAAAATCGGTTCAGTGAGAACTGAGAAAAAGTGAAAAAAATATTTTATTTATTATGGTAGTTAACAAGAAAAATTGTTCTCGCCGCAGCACGCTGGTTATCTAAATAAGCGATAATAATATATTATCGCTTTTGAAATAAAGATTATTGTTGCCACTAGAATTTTATTAAATTATCAATAATTTTTTAATATTGTGAAATATTAAAAATCAATAACGTTTGAAACCAAAAAACGTGAAACATAAAAAATTGATATTGCTTTTTTGTATTTATGTTGTTTAATGAAACGTATTTATTTTTGTTTATTCAAGATACTTTTAAGCTTTAATATACAGTATATTTCAAAATATCTGCTGAACTTAACTATTTATCATAATATTAATATTCATTAAGAATTTCAAAGAATGTAAATATTGGATTTAAAATTTTTTTTCGTAAAGTATTTTTGACAAAAGTGACAAATAATATTTAATAGTTATTTATTATTGACATTATTTGTATAATTCCAATTTATAACTGAGTCATTCATTTAATTATAATAAAGTGCATTTTATAGTATCTTATAAAAGTATAAATAGCTTAATAATAATTAATTATAATTTTGATAAATGCACTTACTGTTTTATAAATCGCTTTAAATCCTTTAGCTCGCAAATCACCTTTTCCAACTTCAAACGACACCAACAGTTTATTGGATATGGAAACAATCGACGGAGGTATAGTATTTCCTGAATGGTTGAGAAGCAATTGTCCCTGGATATCATTATCATAAACGAGAACTTTGTCATTTCCTAATCGAGGATTACTGCGCGTATTAAAGTCAACAAATGTAAGGTTAACTAAATGAGTTTCAGCTACTTCAATATACCACATGCAAGAGCTATTAGAATCATAGTTTTGTGGATAATTTGATGTATGAATTACACCTTGGGGTGCTGTAAATGTTCCACCACATTCTAAAATATTAATTTGTATTTAATTATTTTATTATAAAAAAATTATTCAAGTAAGATAATACAATTTGTTGAAGTGCTGAAATGTAAAACAGGCAGTAAAAAATAAACATTTTCATAGAACTATCAAATATAATAATAGCATGCATTGAAAATTATAATTAAATATCTAAAAAATTAATTTTTGTGCAAATTTAAATAATTTAAAACAGTTATATTACACTAATTTTAAATATTATAATTTTATTTTATTAATAACACTGAAAAGTTTAATGTTAAATTATCATTTTAAAAGTCAAATGTTTAGAAAATAAAATTTTAACGCTAAAACTAAAACGAACTTTTTAGTAAACCTAATTAAATATTTGATGCGATTAAATTTCAATTTACTTGAATCTACAGAAGTATATGACGCTGTGAATCCTTTTCTTTGAATTCCACCATCGGACACAAATTCCACGAATGCTATATTTCCTCCAGAAGTGACTTTTACGGGATCAATCTGTTTATGACAAATCCGAACTAACTCGTGACCTGAATCGTCTTCCCCACTATATATCTAAAATATTTCATATATTTTTATTATGTATCATAACTTTAATATTAAATGAGTTTTTATATTTACTGCTAAATAATCAAAGATACATTTATCTGACGATTCAAACCAAAAGTCATTCACAGTCACCATGACTGTCTTTCCGTGTTCAACTACTATTTTCCATTCACACGACACACTATTAGGATATATTCCAGGGTAGCCAGGAGAAGAAAATTTTCCATATGGTCGATTTAATATACCACCACATCCATCTGTTATCCACTCTAAACGGAAATTATCAGATTTGTCCCAAAAAGACAATTTTAAGGGAAAGTTGTAACTGATTTTTATGATATTCATTGTTGATGAAATAATCAGGGGAGGATCATTCTTACAGTATTTCCATAATATAGTACTAATTTCATCTATATTGTCTCCTTCAGATATCTAAATTAAAAAAGATGAATAGAAAAAAATAAGTATTCTGTTTTAGTTTAATATTTATATTATAAAATATATTTCATTTCTTTTAACAAATAACTATAAAAACTTATATAGGAATAAAAAGTAGTAAATAATCAGTATTGCTAATAATAATCGTGTAACTAATTAGTTGCCAAAATTATAATAAATAATTTAAGAAATTTACTATATATTGCGTAATTAAATTTTATTTTGCTATTAAGTTGTGTTAAATGTCTTACTGAAAATTTTGTTGCATTGCAAGAAGCATTGTTATCTGTTTGCAACCTAGGCATGACCCAACGACTATCAGAATATCCCAGAGTTGAAGGTATTCTATCCCGTATTGTAGATATCTTAAATGAAGTAAAAGTTATGTTTACTTTACTTCCTTTAGGAGCAATTATTGTCCAATCACATCTATTAGTTAAAGCAGTTTCTTGTTTTGTGATTTCTATTGCTCCTTGGTAATTTTTTAGTGTTACGTTACAATCTGAAATTAAAATCAATTTTTATAAAATCGATTGTTTAGTGTACCTATAAGAAATATATTCATTTTTTATATAATATAGAAAGTTATATAAATTGAAAAAATTAAATATACGTTCCTATATTAATACATATCCAATATTAATAACTAACACTGATAATTATATATTACCTGTAGCATACTTTAATGAAAATCCTCTTCCTCTAGATAGTCCACTACTTCTAAACTTAATATACATTTGATTTGATGATGAATGCACAAAAGATGAATGAACATCGGCACAAAAAGTACCCAATGACTTGCTTGCTGTATTTCCACCGTCAAAAAACTATAAAAATTTGTATAACAAACATTGTCACGCTTCATTTAGGATATATATATAATATAAATATATATTGGTTAGATTATATACAACATTTATTTAAAAACTATTTCAATAGACTTGTAGAGCAAAGAATAAGTGTAGCAGAGATGATAATACCTAGATGGATGAGTGGAGTGACTAGAGAAGATAAGATAAGAAATGAGCATATAAGAGGGAGTATAGGTGTAGCGTCAATCGTGGATAAGATAAGAGAAAATAAATTTAGATGGTTTGGTCAAGTTATGAGAAGAGAAGAATTGGAAGCCGTAAGAACAGTTGTAGAAATTAATGTTGAAGGAAGAAAAGATAGAGAAAGACCAAAAAAGAGATGAAGAGATTTTATTGAATGCGATATGAGGACATCTGATGTGAGCGTAGAGGATGTGGGAGATCGTGTCAAGTGGAAGTTTAGGATAAGGGTGGCCGACCCCAAGTAGTTGGGATTAAGGCGAGGAAAAAGAAGAAGAAGAAATTTAATAGACTATATCTAATTGAAGTATAGTTTCAAAATTGATTAATAACAAAAAAAATAATAATCAAAGATTTCATACATTTTCCTTTATACTTAATAAAAGTATACATGGAAATGTATGTTAAATATATCATTTTGATTCTGATAAAAAATTTAATTGTTTTTTTGTTCTAGCTGAATAAAAACTTGATAAATATTAAAAGAGTAGTAATACGTTATACGTATAATATACATCCGATTTTCTAATTATTTGAATTGCTATAATTTGGTTACAGTGGTTCATTTTGCATAAAAATAGTGACTTGATTATTAATAAAAAATAAGATAAATAAATCTATCATATTATGAGCTATGAAATAAATATTATTATTGTAATAGAACTATTAAAAATGCAAAGAAAAAAACAATTCGATTTACGAGAATTGTTATAAAATGTGTATACAAATTCATCACACCAAAAGTAGGACACTAAGCATGAAACGGACGAAATTAAGTAAATTATGGTAATTTTCGAAAAAACTCAAATGTCCTTTCTTCTTTATCGGAAATATGTAAAACACTTTTTCATATAGTTTTATGATTTTATTAAAATTTATCGAAAAATATGAGATACATCCGATATATTGATATTTATGTTTTATTTTATGGATTAATATATATTTTAATGTAAATATTAACATTAATATTATCAAAGAAATTCAAAATATAGTTATTTCTTAATAGTTTTTTGTTAAATTATAATCATTAAATAATATTATAACCAAATTTTAAAAGAATTATTATGAATTCTTACTTCAAGATAGTCATCTCGACATGAAGATCCAGAAAATCCACTAGCTGTTAACTCAAGATCCACTATAGTTAATTTAATTTGACTACCTTGAGTAACAACTATTTTATAGAAACATTCTAAAGTTTCTTGAACTGGCAAGGGATAATTTGGTGAAACAATATGACCTATACCAGAATTCAATGTTCCACCACAACCTTGAATATATACCATATTATTATAACTTTTTTTTAAATATTTTACTAGAAAATTATATGACAATATTACCTTTTGCTGTGGCATACCAGTGTATCGAAAATCCTTTCCTTGATTTAGATGCATCCGAAACAAATCGAATAAACAAAGAATTTCCCATCGATGATATTATTGGTAGTATTTTTGATCCACAAAACTTTCCTATCAAAGGTGATGTTGCATATCCTCCATTTCTATATTATGAAATAAATTAATATACAGGGTAATTTTAGCTTCGATGCGAAGCTGAGAAGATATTGGATTTACTATGATTTGTTTTTTTTGTGTCTGTTACCACTTTTTCTCAGATCTTACCGAACCGATTTCTTTCAATGATACGTCAAAAGATCACAAATTGTATCTAGTCGAAGACATTACCCTCAAAAATTGAAAAAATTTCTCTCGTTCCCGTAAATGGGGGAAACCTCCAAAAAAATTACAAATTTAATACTCGCTAATTTTCGAAATTTTTTCAATTTTTTTTACTTAAAATTGCCATACATTTTTTAAAAATAACCAAATCAATCTTATATAGATGCATGATATCATTACCTTTCATTTGGTATATTTTTTTTATATATCTGACCCTTTACCTGCCCACAGGGGAAGATTAAAATGACAACATTTTCACAAAAAATTAATTTTTTCAACTTGACTTTTGAAAATGTTCCGGAAAGTCTTACACTTTTATATATATTTTAAATTAAAGTTAATGTAAAATACTTTATCATGAAAAAAAAAAAAATTTTCGTACTTTATTTTATATTCACGGTGAGAAAGGCTCATCATTTATAGCGTTATAAAGTTAAAAATATGAAAAAGAATTTTTTTACAAAAGTCGTATTTTTTTTATTAACTTTGATGACTGTTTTCACCATGAAAAAAAAATAAAGTCCACATTTTTTTTTTCATAACAAAGTATATTATATTAGCTTTAATTTAAGATATATATAAAAGTGTCAGTATTTCCGGAACACTTTCAAAAGTTAAGTTGAAAAAGTTGTCTTTTTAAATCCTCCCCTGTGGGCAGATTAAGGGTTAAAATTATAAAAAAAATATACCAAATGATAGGTAAAGACATCAAGCATGTATAAAAAGAAAATTTATATTGATATGTTCATTTTTAATAAAGTTATGGCAGTTTTTAGTAAAAAAAATTGAAAAAATTAGCGATTTTTAAATTTGTAATTTTTTTGAAGGTTTCCCCCATTTACTAGGAAATTTTTTCAATTTTTGAGGGTAATGTCTTGGACTAAATACGATTTATGATCTTTTAACGTATCATTGAAAGAAATCGGTTCGGTGAGAGCTGAAACAGACACAAAAAAAATAAAAATTAATTAATTAATACATCTTAGTAAAACCAATACCTTCTCAGCTTTGTATCGAAGCTAAAATAAGATTTTTGTAAAAAAATTATTTTTTATATTTTTAATTTTATAATGCTATAACTTTTTGAAAGATGTATGGATCAATATAATTCTTTTTTTTTATAGATGCATGATATCATTACCTTTCATTTGGTATATTTTTTTTATAAATCTGACTTTTTACCTGCCTACAGGAGGGGATTTAAAATGACAACTTTTTCACAAAAAATGTACTTTTTCAACTTAAATTTTGAAAGTGTTCCGGAAAGTCTGACACTTATATATATATATTTAATTAAAGCTAATGTAATGTTCGTTATTGTGGAAAAAAAATTTCGGACTTTATTTTGTCTTCACGGTGAAAATGGCTACCAAATGCTATTTTTGTGTGAAAATTCTCGATTTTATTTTTTACAATTTTAACTTTATAATGCTATAATTTATTGAAAAGTAAACACAATTTTTTTATGAGAAATAATATTTATATCCCTTTTTTATTTGACATACATCTTAATCAGGATATTAATAAGGAACTAGCAGATCATGTAGCTTTTGGAATAATCCATCAATTTTTTAAAATAAAACACTATCTAAAGATTTGCATTGAAGCGTTTTTTTTTTTTATAGTGATTTTAATCATTGTCAGATATCATTATACTTGATCCAATTACGCCACGTTACCATTGTGCCGCAACCCCCTGTGCTGGGTTTTTTATTTTTTATTTTTTACGCATATTTCTTAAATTATTAACTATGTAATACTTTTTGAGTTCATCCCTTGTACCTTGTAAGGGTGTCAACTTTATTTTTTTTATGGAAATACATATTTTGAATTTAATGAAATGTTTGAGTTTTTAATTTGTTAATAAATGAAATTTGAATTTTTAATATAACTTTATTCGTTTATTAGATATGAACATTAAAAGGTTCAAAATGTTGATTTAATATAGATGGATAGTTCATGTATAATACACGAGGGATTACAAATACAGGTTGCTAATTAGTTTTTTATAACGTCGTTATCACAGTCACGGAGTGTTTATGGTGAATTATGGCTATCAATAGATATACTTTCTATTTGCCATTTGGTGTATTTCTAAACTCACAACAATGTGCCTTACTACCATTGATAATAAATGTAGCGTATCACCCTCTTCTTCTTTTTTCTCGCCGTAATTCCATCTACTTGGGGTCAGTCAGCCTGTAGAATTTAATCATGGAAACTTCAAAGAAGGGGATTTAAAGCTGATATAAAAATAAGAAAATAATTTATGAGCTTAAGACCAAAAAATATATAATAGAATGATAAAAAACCATTTGTTGGTTTATCGCTTGCGGCTGGTGAAATTATTATAGGTCAAAACATCTTAATTTGCTTTGATTGTTTAAATAAAACTGTGATTTATAATTAATTCATCTTGTTTCTATTAAAATGAAATTAACGTATAATAAATTAATATCTATTGTATTACATATTGAAAACATATCCTGTATTTAAACTATTAACTTCATAAATAAAAAACTATGTTAAAATTATATTTTTTCAAAAATTGTCGAACCTTATTTCTAAATAATCAAAGCGACATTCTGTACTTTCTTCTAAGGTGAAATTATTTACACTCAATTCAATTTGATTAGTTACTGGAACAGTTATAACCCAACTACAATCTTTATGATTTGGGTAGATGTCTGGATAATTTGGAGATTTCAAAAATCCTTCTGAAGTAAAGTAATTGCCACCACATGCTGCATAAAAAAAATTGTATATATAAATTTTAAATTAAAATACTTTTAAACAAATAAGTATTACCTTGTGCTTTATTAAGGGAAATATAACTTAGCATAAACCCATCATGAGCTACTGATTGATCAGTTTTAAATACAATTGTAACTCTATTACTAATTGAAGTCAATACTGGTGGTAATTTACTTCCACAAAACCTAAAAAAAAATTATTATTAAAAATTCTATAAGTGTAAAGCCTATATACACTTGTATGTGTTATTTTTAAACCAAACATTATATAGATAATCAGTAATTTAATATAATATATTTTTTTAAATGTTTGTTGGTAATAAATAAGAAGTAAATATTTAGTCGAATTTTAGAATCTTAGTATTCATAAAATAGCTAATTAAAAATTTATACTCAATGCAAAACCAATATTTATAGCCTCAAAATTAAACAATTTTAAATCTAATTTTTTTTTTTAATAAATACATTAAAAAATCATTTAAGAACTAAATGAAGTTAGTTTTATTAGTTAAAAATTAAATTAGTTTTTATTTAAAGATAAAAATGATAATTGTTATACTTATGTAAGATTACTTTATTTATAAAAAACAATCTATTAAAAAATCAATTATTAGTCAGTAAAAACTTATCATTCCTAAACGATAATTTAACTAATTTTTTTTTTAAATTGGCAAGTTAGTTTCCAATTTATCTTGCGATTATTTTTGAATTTTTAAAGGAAAATTATTTCCTTAAGTATATATAATAAAGTTTATGTTTAGATTCATATTTTTTTTAAGTTGTAGTAATTTTAGATTGCGGATAAAATCGGTACGTTTTTATATAACTATTTTAAAAGATATTTGGTAGTGAACGCCTTTAGTAAAGACCTAGTGGACCAGTTGTCACAAACATCGTTGATTATATTATATCGTGTGACAGCTGATCTCTAGCGTCTTTGCTTTACTCACCCCCTTGCCCACCTACCACCGCAAATCGATGACCTCCGTATCAATTGTCTTCCATGTACAGTTCACTTTCGTAAGTCAGTGACTTTTTGGTTTTTTGTAGCAAGCATAGGCGCATGAATGGTGTATTGTTTGGCCATTGTACGCCATTAATCTTTTATTTGTTTATTGCACCCTTGTGCTCAAAGTTCTCGTGCCTTCACCACCACCACTATTACTAAATAACTTCATTGCCGTAGTCACTTTTCCGCTGTCTGTTTTCATCTTCCATTACGTGCCTGGATCTACACTCCGACTAGTGATATTCAGATATACAGCACCACTACCACAAAATATCATACAGTCTACTCATCACTATCAACAACTTCATCTATTCATTTGAGTTTTATAGTATTTTTTAATGTTATTTATTATTTGTTTAATTGAGTTTAATTATTTTGTTTTATGCCGCTTCGCCGGTCATTAGCATTTAATTCCCTTCCGTTACTCCTCAAATTTAAAATACTCATTGAAGAACTTCTAATATATGTGGTTATTTGTTATTTAATTATTGTGTACTCTCGTTACTTATTGGATGTGCGGTTAGCCGTCATCCATCCAAGTGGCCCCTCTCCCGCTTCTATAAAAGCGATTTTTAAACACGCTTAAGATAAAACGGCATTCTAGTGCGATGCACAACTAGCCGTCCTACGGTCTAGCTTCCTCGTACAAAACAGATATTTTCCTTTATAAAAAAAAAATCAAGGTAACTGATTTAACTTTCGAGGACAATATTTTCAACTAAATAAATGTTGGGTTCTTTTATGTATTAATCAACAATATCAGTATAACGACAGGTAAACATTATATGCATAGACATAAAAAAAAACGGATAATAAAAAAATAAAGTATCTTTTGAACTTTTCATTGAAACAAAAGTGTGTTAATATAAGAATTAAGTAGATAAAAATCGCAGAAAACTATTATATACTTAATTACATTTTCATATATTATATGTTATGTTATAAAAAATTGTATTATGAATACTTCAATACCTTGCAATTCTCGATGAATTACCAACGATACTATTATCATAAACTTCAACATAATCATTATTACAAGTTCTATGATTTTCAAGTGAAAATGATAGCCATGTGATTTGTACTTGACTTGTTTCGTTTACTGAAATTATCCATCTGCACATTTGATTATGTGGATATTTTTCTGGGTGCTTAGGTGTTTGAATGATTCCATTAAGTTCATTAAGTATTCCTCCGCAAGCTATATTTTGTAAAATATTTAAACAAATTATACTGTAGATTAAGTATTATACAAATGGAAATGTCAGAATACTTATGTCTATTGTAGTATAGTTCGCCCGAAAGCCTTTGTTATTATTGGAACTATCTGTTGTAAATTTTAGTATCATAAAGTTATGTGTTGATATAAAGGGAAGTTTAGGAAGTTTATCAGTATGGCCACATAGCATTGCTATTCTATTCGAATTTTCCGTATCTCCGTCTCTAATCTATTAAAAAAAAATAATATCTATGCTTGTTTAGAAACTTATTTATCTGAATAATTGATAATAAATGACATCCAGTAAACAAAAACATCAGTAACTGTGTATAAAACCAGTGACTGAGCGTATCATGTTCAACCATTTAACATACTTAACCTATTATCCTTGACAAGTAAATATAAAGTATACCTCTAATGAATCATAAGTACAGTTAGGATATGTCACATCTTCAATGTCCATTGATAAAATTGTAAGTCTTATAGCTTTACCAACAGGTTGAGAAATTATATAAGTACAAACTTTATCATTTGGATAAGGATTTGGATAAAATGGAGACTCCAAGATTCCAGTTTTTTCGGTAAATATTCCTCCACATACTATAAAAGTAAAGTCAATATTATTATCTTAAAATTAACTCAACCCAAACTACTTAAAATTTAACTCATAACCATTATTTCTGAGGTTCATTAAATAAAATTGCTTTATTTTTTAATAGTTCATTTGAAAAATATAAAATATTAAAAACTAAATAATAGAAAAAAAAAAAGATTACCAATAAATTATAGATTGAATAAAATTAAAATATTATGCAATCATATTTTATACTAAAACCTAAGAACATCTAATATAACTTTTTTACTTCTTGCAAATTATAAAATATTTTATTTCAATATAATATTAGCATTGATTATGAAATATTAAATTATGATTTTTTATTAATTACTAGTTTCATATTTAATAACAAATCCCTCTATAATAGCTAATGGATCAGCTTTAAGTAATATAGTAACTTCATTGTTATTAATTATAATGGGTTGTTCAGATTTTGTAGATCCACAATAACGACTAATTAAAGGTGCCTTTGAATTTGAACCATCATGAATCTAAAAAAATATTTTTTTAATAAAATAAATATAAATATAAGTATAAATTTAAAAAAATCAAATTTCAATAAAACATTTAATTCTCACTTGCAAAAAGTTAGATTTACAATCTTTAGAAATATCTATCACAAAATGTTTTATGAACATGAGTTTTAACTTTTGTTTTTGTTTTTGTGGCAATTTTATATGCCATTCACAATTTAAACTGTTTGTGTTGCGACTATTATCACTCAATAAAACATTAGAAGATACTGTCCCCGAAGGACTTGTATATATTCCTCCACATCCTGGAATACCTAATTAAAACATTCAAGTTAAAAATCAAAATAGTATATTGTTTTAAGACTTTAATACATATTACTTTTAATAAAAAGTGTAAATTAGTTCAATAATAAAAAAATACCGTCTAAAGCAATATATGTTATCTGAAACCCAAGATCTTGACTGTCTGAATCAGAGTGAAAATGTATATGCGCATGTGAACCCGATGTTAACAAAGGAGGTGGTATTGAGGTATTGCATAACTTTTCAATAATTGGACTGTTTTTATTCATTCCATCTCTTATCTATAAAGTTCATTAATGAAATATAATTTTATTCCATAAATTTGTTGAAGAAAAATTAAATAAACATTAGAGCATACTGTCAAAAAATCATATTTGCAATTTTCATGATTTTCAATTCGTAGAGAAAAAAATTGAAACTGTATTATCTTTCCGGGTGGAGCATTAAGAGTCCAGTAACAATCTCGATTAGGGGGATAATTACCAGGAGAACCCGGAGAACTTAATATTCCATGAGTTTCAAAATCTATTACTTCACTACAATCTAAGAATTAAATATTTTCATTCATTTTTTCTACAAAACTTATAAAACATTTGCATTAAAAAATATTAAAATGATAAAATAAAATTATACAAAGTTCAATGTATAAAACTCATTGAAAACTATAAATCAAATTTTACTTAAATAATTTATCTGTGTAAATAATATTTATATGGTGATTCTGTAGTCATAAATCTCTCGTATAATCGAAAAATAAAAGAATTATTGTTAATTTCAATTTGTATTTTTGATTTATATGTAGTTCCCAATTAATTAATTATGAGGAATTTTTTACATTCTTTCCTTCCATTTTAAAAGGGTAGTAACTTAATTTTTTTAATGAAATATACATAGGTGGTTAACTTGTTTATTAGGTGATAATCAAATTAAGAAAATGGGTTTACGCCAGATCGACAGTCAGTGTAAAATTTTTTCAAAAAGTATGAGGAGTTCTCATACAAAGGAGGAGAATCGATGACCTAGTAATGGAAATCGAAAGGGCAAAAAGAAAGAGATTTTTTGAGACGGTAAAAGATAGAATGATATAAAATGTGTGAAGGAGACATAAATTATGTATGATATAGATTTGCTAATTGTATAAAGAATATTGCAAAGGAGATTAATGGTGAGAGTAGAAGTATAATTCTAGGAGACAAGGAAACCTGGTAGTGGGATGAGGACGTTCAGAAAATCATAGAGAGTAAGAAAAACAGTTTAAAGTATGACCAAAGAACAAAAGGATAGAATATTGGACGGAATATAAACGCTTGGGTAAAGTAGCCAATAAGTCTATAAACTTGCAAAAGTGAGAGAAAAAAGTCTAAATATTATCATTATGTAAGTTATATTAAAAGTGTTAATAAATGGGTACATAAATAAAGTGATGATGATGTGAAAAAAAGACGAAAGAGTATTTTGAAAAATTACTGAATAAAGAGTATCCTAAAGAGACATTAGAGAATATGTCGTGAAACGAGGGACTGGTAGATTTAATTAGTGAGAAAGAGGTATGGGAGGCAGCGGCATCGTTGAAAAAAGAATAAAGCAGTAGGACCAAATGAAGTGCCAGTAGAAATATGGAAATTATTAAGCAGTGTTCGCATAAGGTGGTTGAAGGAACTTTTAAATAAAATCTTATTAGAAGGGAAAATTTCAAATTAATGGAGGAATAGTATTATGGTGCCGATATTTAAAGGTAAAGGTGATATACAGGAATATGGAAATTATAGAGGCATAAAGATTATGAATCATATTATGAAAATTTGGGAAAACATAATAGGTAAGAGAATAAGAAATAAGACATCGATATCTAAAAACCAGTTCGGATTTATGCCTTGTAAGTCAACAATGAAGCCAGTATTTTGTGTGTGGCAACTAATAGAAAAGTTTAGAGAAAAGAAGAAAAAGCTGTGTATGGTAATTATAGATTTGATATGATGGCACTTGCACCAGGGTAAAAAGTAACAGAAGGTTTTAGGGTAAGATAAGGAATGCATCAAGGCCTTATTTATTTTCTATAGTGATGGATGAAATCACTAGAGAAATACAAGAAGAGATACCGTAGTGCGTGTTGTTCGCTGACGATATAGTGTTAATAGGATAAAATAGAGAACAAATTAATCAAAAGCTAGAGGTTTGGAGATCAGTTTTTGAAGAAAAGGGTTTAAGAATAAATAGGAATAAGAAAGGGTATATAGAGTACGAGTTTGAAAAAGGAGAACACGAGGTAGGTGAAATGAGGAGTTCAGTGACAATAAGCGAGGACGTGATAGGAAAGGTAGAAATTTTTAAGTATTCAGGATCAGTTGTATAAAAGAGCGGTGATATTGATAAGGATGCAAGACATAGAATTAAGTGCAGGTGGTTAAAGTGGAGAGAAGCGTCTGGTGTGTTATGCGATAAAATAACTCCAATTAGGCTAAAAGGTAAATTCTATAAGACTGTGGTGAAACCATCTGTTATTTAGAATGTTGGACGGTTGACAAGAAAGTAGAGCAGAGAATGAGTGTAGCAGAGATGAATGAGTGGAATGACTAAAGAAGATAGGAGAAGGAACGAACAAATAAGAGGAAGCATAGGTGTAGCGTCTACCGTGGATAAGATAAGAGAAAATAGACTTGGATGGTTTGGTCATGTTACTTAGGATAGGGCGAGAAAAAAGAAGAAGACATAAAATTTATTTATTAACAGAACGATATTTATAAGTCTTTAATAGAATAAAATTGATTACGCTATTCACTGAAGGTAGTTGGTGAATAATTTAAAGTTTTTGCCAACTATTTTATACAACTTATCCTCACTAATATCAATGATTATAAGCCAGGACGAATTGAAAAAACTTTTAAATGAAGTAAAATGACACAAATCGACGCACGATTCCTAGGTAAAATAGTCTTGTCTTCTCAATTCTTTATAATTTTAATTTAAAACTTTGCAGCTCATCTGGAAATCTCCTATTTTCCTGCCATCCAAGTTACTCCTTATAACTAATTAAACTATAACGTTATTATAGACGTATAATTTAATGCTTCTTTAGGTATAAAATATATTTTTAGATTTATTACAAAATATTTTTTTTATCGAAAAATGTTTGATGGCTAACATCAAAATCAGACTTTGAAATAATCGTTCTTTTAAATCGTAATAAATAATTCAAATATTCATTATTTATTTTAAAAAATCAATAAATGTGTAATTACCGACTGTTATTGATGTATAGTTTAATTTAAACCCTCTATAGTTGCGAGATGAATCTGTGCGAAATCGTATGGTTACAATGTTTGTAAATGTGATAATGCTGTTATTTGCTGGTAAAGTATTTCCACAATATTTTCCTAAAGCCTTATTATCTTCGTCACTTCCAATTACATTTCTTATCTAAAATTATTTTTTTTAATTGATAATTTTCATAAATTCAATTACCAATTTACTTCAACATAATCGCTTCGACAATCATATGACTTTTCCAAATCTATCCATTCAAATGATATTTTTATAATTTTTGAATTATTTATTTCAATAGTCCAATAACAATTTAAATCACTATCATACGTTGAAGTGGTATTACTAATAGGGTAATGTATTTCACCCTCTGACTCAAATAAATCACCACCACAACCTAAGTTAAGTTTAAAATACAAATGTTTAATTATTTTAGTAATAAACCTAATAAAAGTCTGGTTTTTACCTTCTCCTAAAACATTTTCACAATTTCGTCCGTAAAAACCAAGAAAGCATTCACAAGAATAACTTAAATTATTTCCTTCTTTAATGCAAAAACCATTTTCACAAGGATTTTTTTCGCAAATGTCAACTTCTGTTTCACATTTATTTCCTATAAAAAATCAAGTAGTTTTACTAGGATATAAAAATAATACTTTATATATTTATCTTTACCAGAGTAACCTGGTTTGCATATACACGTGAAATTTGTTTTGTTGGCAACACAATCTCCATGAATTCCACAAGGTTTTGACACACAAAAATTTGAATCAATATCACTTGTATTTAAAATTACACAACCTCTTTCACCAACTCCATTTCCTGTATAACCCGGCCGGCAAACACATTGAACAGGTTGGCCAAAATATGCTACAAATTATACAAATAAATATGAAAAGAAATTTCTTTGTAATATAACATTATCTTTTTATGACTATGAGAATTTTAAAAATGTGAATGGACAGCAAGTGTCGTCTAATGAAATATTTTAAGATTGTAAATTATTTTTGCTAAAAATATAATTCATATTTTTCAATTTACATGTACAAACAGCATTAGGATGGCAGTTTCCATTGTTAATTGAACAAGGTCCTCCAGTGACAATAACACAGCTTATGCCATCACCACTATACCCGGGTGGACATGATTCGCAACGGAAAGACCCCTACAATTATAATAAGTTAATATTAATAATTCAAAACAAAACAAATAAATAAAATAATTTAATAATATTAAAACTTTAATTAAAAAGTATAAAAAATATGTAATTATATTGAGACTAATTAATCAATTTACCCTAGTGTTAATGCATTGCACTCTTGGCGCTAAACTACATCCACCATTATTTTCTAGACATTCATTAATGTCTGAGCACACAAATCCATCTCCTTCGTAACCTTGATACATAATTTTAAAATTAATACAATACAATTAATTGTATTTTAAATTAATAAAATACTTTTTTTAAATTAGTTAAATTGAGCTCATGTAAAAATATAAATAAAATTATGTTAAAATGATAAATCTATTATTAGAAGATTAAGGATCTATTTAAAAAATTACGCAAAAAGAAAAACGTCTATAGATATTATAAACATGTATTATTTTGACGCCATACCTGCATAATCTATATTAAGTAATATTTATAGTTATATAAAATATTTTTAATAGAGTCCAAAATTGTTAAGAACTAAAATATATTTTGTTAAATCAATTAAAAAGAAAATCAATACCAACTTTTAAATGAAAATAATTAAATTATTTTAAAATTCTTAGATTAAAATTATAAGTTTTGAAATAAATATAAATACATTTTTTTTAAATTATACCTCTTGGACAATTTCCACAAGTAAATGATCCTTTTGTATTTTTACATTCGACAAGTGGATTAGAAGAGCATGTGTGTTTATTTTCCTTACATTCATCTACATCTTTCGTACAAGCCGGGATATTCAGTTCATTTGTCCATCCCTAAATTTAGAATGATTGTAAATTTTGGGTACCAATGAATATTAAATATACTGACCTGATTACATATACAAGTGTATCCGAGGGACGTTGGTTGATTAATACACACTCCATTGCCACACAATTCTTGAGACGTTACTGCATTACAATCGTTTTTTTTTCTTGTACAATGCAAACCATACCAATTGGGAGCACAATGACATTCGTAACTTCCTGGTGTATTTTTACACTCGGCTCCATTTTGACAGCCTAAATCTGTTTGCAAAAAACGTGCACATTCGTCAACATCTACTTCACATAACCTCCCCTAAAAATTAATTAACTTCAATGACTAAATATGAATTTAGATACTAAACTAGTACTTAAAATGATCTATTTACTTTAGATCATTTAAAACAATTATTAGCATACATTTATTATCATACATTTTGATTCTAACCTGCCAGTTCTGAGGACAATTACACTGAAATCCATTATACTGATCTAAACACGTACCTCCATTTAGACATGGATTACTCAGGCATTCACTTACAGACAGTAGATTTATGAGATTAGTTACTTTTTTCTCTAAATTGAATAGCTGCAGCAGATAAAAAATTTTTATTGGTATTTAAGTTACTGTATAAGGTATTCCACCAGGTTTCAACGTCTTTAATAACCATAATCCAAAGAACTTTTCGTTACTTTTTTAATTTTTAAGGTTTTGGATTATGTTGAAAGTATATTTTTCATTGTTTATTTTTAAAAAAATACATTTTTTTTATTTAAATAAAATTTTTAAATAATCATGTTTTAGCTCTTTTCTTACAAAAAATATTGATGGGTAATATAAACTTTAGGATTAGTACTTATTGAGTTACAAGCATTTAAATATACAGTGTAAGTACGTAACGTGAGTACTTGAACAGTTGCATATATAACGTAATTCTCCAACCGTTACATACTTACTCTATATATTTAAATTCTTGTAACTCAATAAGTACTTATCCTAAAATTTATTTTAACCCATAAATATTTTTTGTAAGAAAAAAGTTAAAATATGGCTATTTTAAAATTTTAAAAAACAAATTTTTTTTTTATTATTTAAAAATAAATAATAAAAACGGTAGTATAGTGGGGTCGCGGCACTGTATGAGCGTGACATAGTTGTGACAAGTGTAGATGATATCTAACAGTGATTAAAATTACTATCATAAGAAACGCTTCGATGAAAATCTGTAGATAGTGTTTCATTTTAAGAAATTGGTGGATTATTCAAAAGCAAAATTAACTCCTATTTCCTTCATTATTCCTAATTAGTAGTTCTATGATAAAAAATTAATCCAGTGAGTCCTAAGAAAAAATAGTGACAGACCACTCAAAAAAAGATATTTATATAATATATATATATATGATGTATTTATATATTATATAAATACATCATAAAATTAATACTACGTCAGCTTTGCATCAAAAGTAAAAAAGTAACAAAAAATATACATTGATCCAAAAATTAATAAAGATATCTGGTAGGATATTTTGTATAACGCAGAATAACATGTTGTAATTAACCTTTTTTTTACTTACTCTTACTTCAAACTTTCCGATTTTATTCTTGGTCTATTAAATAAATGATAAAAAAAAGGTCATTTTTAATTAAAAATTAAATAATTTTGTAACACTTACTGGTTTTGAGGGCAAAGCTATAGAGGAACTATTTATCAAATTCATCTCTAAAGCAGTAAGACGTTGAAGTATACTTCTAGGTCCTTCTAATAAAGGTCCAAAATTTTTTATAGAGTCTGCAAAATTGGATAAATCATACGATCGAAAATTTTCTACTTCCTCCCAAGCTTCTTTAGACTGTAAAAAGTTAAATGAGAATGAAGTAACACAATTAAACAATTTCAAACAAATAAAACCCTTACCATTGTAATTATATGTTGTAAATTTTCATTGTTAATATTAATGAAGCCTTGTCCTTTTGTAACTAATGAAATATTGTGATTTGTAGCACCTTCTATATATAAATGGCCATTTTCCGAACGAAATCGAGGTCTAAAAATTGACATGATAATTCTGTATTTTTTTTATAAATATGTTGCTTATGTTTACCAAAAAGGAACTATAATTTTCACGTTAAGAAACCTAGTAAAACACATCCTTCACAGAATGGTAATGGCACAATTAGGATGCGGCATAGTTGAGTAATTTATAGATGATATCTGACAGTGATTAACATCACTATCATTAAAAACGATTCATTGAAAATTTGTTAAATTTTATTACGATCAGTAAAAATTACGATTTTTTTTTACCTTGTCGGCTGATTTATCATAATAAAACAATCGGAAAACTTTTTTCAAAACATTGCATATTATATATTACTACGTATTATAGCAATATAATTTAAATAACTACCTTATCGTTCTTTTCTATTTATAGAAATAAAAACAATGGATGATATATAATTAAATTTTAAGATATATTTTAGGATTTGTAATGCGATTTTTGTTCTATATAAAATTTAAATATTTATTTTAATATTTGAACTTTTAATAAAACACTTAACGTATACATTGCGATATCACAATGCAAAGTCTAAATATAAATTTAAGCTTTGATTCCTCATAAAATTTTGATTATTTAATTAATTTTATCCGTTTGACAATAATTTAGTTTAAACTATACTAACCTTATAGCTAATATATAAAATCTAAAATACCATGATAAATATATATATATATACAGCATGGAACAGATCTAACTGACAACTCATATAACTTATGATCTACATAACATTTATACTTTTTTTCTTTTTAATCAATTTTCACAATATAGGACTATATTTAAAATATATTTTGTTATTTTTCGCAATTACAAAAAATATTTTAAAAATAATTTTTTTAATAAAATTTGTTTTAAGATTTAAAGATAGCCACTTTATAGATAAGTTTTAAAAAAAAATTTTGATACCAAAAACTCTTATTTTAATTCAGTAGTTACTTTTATACAGCATTTTAAAATTTGTTAAATTTTGATTTTTTATAAAATTTTCATGGTATCAAATGTTCGACCATTTTATATAAAGTACAGAAGTAAACATTAATTATGTTATTTACTGGTAACAGTACGCGATTTCTTTTCTATGGATAATAATAACGTTTAACGTGCTTTATTTAATTATAATTATTTTATATCAAAATCCTAGATTTTTACCTTTCATTTAATATCATTTTTTAAAAATCTAACCTTTAACCTGCTCACTGAGGGGGATTTAAATAGCAACTTTTTTACAAAAACTAACTTTTTCAACTTAATTTTTGAAAATGTTCCGGAAATATTCACAGTTTTATTTAATCTTCAATTAAAGCTTATATTATATACTTTACTATGAAAAAAAAAATTTGAAAATAAGAAATTAAACTTATTTAAATTTTTTTTTTTTTTTAAATTTGAATTAGCTTAAATTGCTAATTTTATTAGTGAACAAAGTGACGAATAGTTGCCGAAACAGTATCACTTTTGTTTTCACAATCAAGGTACAAGGTTCAATTTAAGCTAATTCAAATTTAAAAATTTCTTTTTCGACTTTAAAAAAGTAAAATAATTTAAATAAGTTTAATTTCTTCTTCTTAAATGCTGTATAAACGTAATTACTGAATTAAAATAAGAATTTTTGGTATCAAAATTTTTTTTTAAAACTTATCTATAAAGTGGCTATCTTAAAACTTAAAACAAATTTTATTAAAAAAATTATTTTGAAAATATTTTTTGTAATTGCGAAAAATAACATAAAACATATTTTAAATATAGTCCTATATTGTGAAATTTGATTAAAAAGAAAAAAAGTATAAAATGTAATGTAGATCATAAGTTATATGAGTTATCAGTTAGATCTGTTCCATGCTGTATATATATATATTCTACCTAAATATACAAATTAATTAGTAAAACATATTTTTAGCCGACATTTTATTTTTATAATAATTGTTTTGATAATTAAATAAAAAAAGTGATTTCTATTTAATAAATTATATTTTACTTACTGACTACTGTATAATCCATTGACAAATTCAACTAACGTTAAACATAATAGAACACAAAAATAATTTTTCCTTTTCATTTTTGAATTTTGAAAGAATTAAAAATGAGAATATATTTTAAATGTCATAGATATATTAAGAAATCATTTTATTGTTTTACATACATATATATATATATATATTTATATATTTATAGTCTATACAATATTATGTGAATTTTAATTAGATACACATAGACCGTAACTGTATAAAATATTAAATAGTACTAGCAAAATAGTAATTATTATTTTTTTTAAACAGAATGCTAATGATAGTACTAATGCAATGCTTGAAATAAAGCAGTGACAGTTTGACTGAAGAATCCACCCCCAACGATAAAACATCATTTCTCTCGTTAATACAACGCTCACATGTGATTTCTGTCATAATGCTGATATAAATTAACAGTTAGTTATCTACAAAAATAAAACAATACTGTGTGTGTTATTAGAATTATTTTTTCATAGTTTCCTTAGAAATTTTGTTATAAAGGGCATGTTTAGAAATTTGGTTCGAGGTATTAAATCACTCCCATTTTAGAAAAGGAAAAGTTTTGATGGAAATATTTTATCTTGGATCATTATCTGAATTTCTCCAATTAAGTATATTACAGGTTTTAAGGTTTTAAAACTCAAATTGTAACGTAAATATATCTCAGATGTATATACGTTAGGTATTAGAAATCATAACTGATTGGTGCAGCATTAAAAACATAAATTAAAGGTTTTTTTTCTTATTTTATAACAAAAGTAAAAATAAGATTTTATATTAACTAAAAATCGGCCAACAGATTTTTTTCAAAAGAGGAAAATTTATATTTCCAGGATTGTAAAAATCTTATAAATATCATTGATAGTTAAAAATAAAATTAACTTCACTGTAAAGCTTAGCATTTATTTTAAAAATTAATATATTGATATTTTGTCAAACTCCAAATATTTTATGTGTGCATGGTACATTCTATGTGTCATTGTTATTAAATACAGGCTTCTGCCCGTAATTGAACAAAAAAACTTGTGTTTTTAAAAAATCAAATGTTTCAATTTCAATTTTCATATGAGAGTGAACTGACAAAAATATCTGTACTTAAGTAGTAAACTATCATAAAGTCATATTTTTTTCGAAAATGAGTTGACACTAATTTTTGTAAGCTTGTTGAATATCCTTTCAAATATGTTTCATCTTATTTTCATAAAAAATATGATTTGAGATAATTTACCTCTGGTGTTCGGATATATTAATGACTTAATTTTTTCATGATGTATCAATATCAGTGATCATAGTATTGCTTATAATTAGTTGTTATGCAAGTAATAGATTTTAACTAAATAAAATTTTATAATTTTTAGTATGTAAAATAAAAACTTATAATCAAATGTTATATTTACAGAAGTACAAAGATATTCAGAACCTAATAAAATTACAATAAACTAAAACAATAATTTTCTTATTTATAACCCATCTACCCTCAGGATACTACATACGTTAGTACTAATGTTAACTTTTTTTAGTGATAATAAAATCCAAAACACTTAAGATAAATTATAATTCCTATTTTAATATAGTTATTTACTAATTCACTTGTGATGATTGTTCTTACTAGGTATTGCATTAACAATAATACTACTTTCGTAACCAAAAGATTAGATAACAAATTGTTATTAAAAATATTTTTATGTTAACTGAAGATTTAGTTTTAACCTAAAGTTTTTTATGAAATAATTTATTTTGGAGAATTAAAAATTATTTTTCAATATGAGAGAACAAGAAGAGTACTTTAAAAACGACGTAGAACTTTTGTGTAAAGTTGATAAGATTAGTATTCAAATTATAAGAGAATGGTTGAAAAAACAACCTCATTTGCCGAAAATTTCAGGTATGTATATTAAATATATTATTTACAACCAAATAATTGAAGGAACGTCATTAAATTATTGTAGAATTTTTAGCTTTTTTTATAGAAATGAAAGTATTAATTTCACAGCGAAAAATTATATTATTTCACTAAAATTTCTGAAATTTTTGCAAATTTTTTTAAACTTTCATTCTGAATTAACTAACGAGCTTTCTATTTATAAGTTCCTTGTAAAATTAAAACTAAAAACTTTAATAACATATCTGAGGATGAGTTCATTAATCTCCTAAAATTTTGCAAAATGAAATTACATCTGTGAGGTTAAACTATTTTATAGGAAAGTAATTTTTTTTTATGGAACACTTTTCCAAATTCTGGCTACTTACTTAAAAATAATGACAATATTTATCTAAATACCATAACTAATATTATTACCGAATTGACATAAATTTCAATCGTAAACAGTTTCAGGATACTTCGAATAATTAATTAAGCGCATTTTTTGGTTTTAGATAAGCAGCTAGTAATATTTTTAAATTGTTGCAAAAATAATTTGGAACGCACAAAAAAAAAAATTGAATCATATTACACAATGAGGACAAACTCACCTGAAATATTTGCCCATAGAACTGTAAAAGAACTCGAAAAAACCTTTGATACATAGTAATTAATAGTTAGGATAAATCTTAATTAAATCATAATTAATAATTTTAAAATACTTTTGTAGCTATATTTATAAACTACCAGTAACGCCTAATGAGTGTAGAGTTGGATTTTCACGGCTGAGGGACTTTGAATCAAATAATTTCAATATTTTAGACACAATACGACTTTTGTTAGCAATGCTTGATATGTCAATCAATGAAGATCCCTTAGCTCTAGAATGGAGATTTGTTATTGATATGGCTGGATTTTCTATGGGTCATTTAACAAAGCTAATGGATTTAAAATTAATGAAAAAATGTTTAACATACATTCAGGTAGTTTCAAAAACAGAATAGTTATATTTTAAATATTTGTCATGTAATTTTACCCAAGTCGATTTTTCGACTTATATATTTTTAGAAAATAAATATTTTAAATAAATGTAGTCAAAATTCTCAAATTTTAAAAGATCTCATAGATTTTAACAAGTTAAAAAGCAGACCGTAGAGTTTTATTAATTGAAAAATATGCTCCTAATGGATGTGTAAATAAAAAATGTTATAGTTTTGATACAAAATTATCCAATAATAAGGATAACAAATGTTATTTTTCCAAAAATAATAGTATTATTTTTAGATATTATTAGTGACTTTTATTAAAGGAAATAAAAAAAAATTATGCATTTTAATGAATCTTCATTTAGTTACAGTTGTTAAAACAATACTTTTGTTTGTTCTAGAAAAAAATATTCTTCGAACAACTATAATTTAATTGAAACTAATTAAATTTATTTTCTTTTTCATGAATATTTCAAATCGATTAAGCTATACGTATATTAAAAAAAACCAGCAAAGCGGGATAGCAGTTAGTGGTAACGCGGCATAGTTGAGATAAGTATAAATGATATCTGACAGTGATTAAGAGGACGTTATTCAGCCAATTTTAGAGCGTAAAAACATGTCTTTTTAAAAAGCATTTTACACACTAAGTACTGCACTTAGAGCAATAACACCCATTATAAAAACGAAAGAGAACAATATTTTGGAGATGATCTCATATTCGTTTATGGATATATTGTATTAGTAAAGAGTTATAATTGATTGAAGTTTAATAAAAAAGTACATTTTCAAATTCAATTATCAAGCTTAATATTAGGTTAATCCCAAAATGGCTATGAGATTTTCTTCGAAATATTGTCCTCTTACAATTTTGTAATAGGTGTTAAAGCTGTAAATGTAATACAGAGTGAGTAAAATGCATTCTTTTAAGATATATTTTAGACAACTTTTGTAGATTTTTTTGCCGACTAGTGCTGCTCCTACCGATTATATTTTAAAAATATTGACAGATGATGGTACGGCGTGCGGTGTTGCTCGATATTTCGCCGAAAATGTTATCAATATTTCTTTAAATAATTTTGCTAACACGTGCGGACCATTTTTGTTATGCCCGCACTCAATGTTTGAATTGTTATTGCTTTTCAGAATTTTTATTAAATATCGTTTAAATATCACCATAAATAAAACACTTCAAATCTGTTAAATTTTACTATTATTAGACTAATAATATAAATAAAATGATAAATATATCACATAAATATGAAATACTTGTTAAATTCGCTGAAATTTTTTTTTAATTAAATGGCCGATTCTCACATTAGATAAAATTGGGTTTTTTTAAGTTGTTATTTATTAAAATAGGTTCAGTGAGATCTGAGAATTCTCATAGACAGACAATAAAAACCGCACACCATCACAACACTAATATTTTTTCAGCTTTGCATCAAAACTAAATTTTCTTTCATAATTAAAATTCTTAGATATATCGAATGAAATAATTTTTAAAAAAATAACTATTACTATGAAAATTATAAATTTGCAATTTTACTAAAATTATATATATAATATTAATATTAATATTACATATTTTTTAAATGTGAACAATTATTTATTATAATCCTACCATAAGAGTTGAGAAGTTTGTATAGATTTTATCAATTTTATTATAACAATTAATATTTTACATGAAAAAGTCAAGAACTTTGGTAAAAATTAATTATACTTATTTTTAAGTGTTAGTTAATTAAATATGTTTAAATAAAAAATTTAATAACGTATATGTACATAGTTTGGCCAGCCATTACGTTTAATCGGTATTCATTTGATAAATGCTCCTCCTTTGGCCAGTCAACTTATGATGTTTTTGAAACCAATGATGCACAGAGACTTGTACTCATCAGTAAGAACACACGAGTAAAACATAAAATATGATTTTGCACAAAACAACTATCTATTTTTGGGTATAATACTTCATAAAATTTTTCTTTGGTAGATTTTTGTGTATTCACATAATGACATGAAGAACTTTTACAAAATCATTCCACAAGAATTCTTATCTAGTGATTTAGGTGGAAAATCACTATCACTCGAAGAACTAAAAGGTATTTTAATAATATTAAATGAGTTATGTGAAATTAAAAATTAAATTGTTAAATTTATAGAACAGACATCTGAAACACTTCAAAAGTACGAAAAATGGTTTGAAAATGATAACAAATATGGACGTGTTGATGAAACTAAGAGAATTGATAAAAATCAATATGATTCAGATGAATATGGAATAGAAGGCTCGTTTAAAAAATTGGAATTTGATTGAACGTAATTTTTAAATGTATAAAATATTATACATTTATATAAGATATATAAGTATATCTGGTATATAAGAAAAATACACAACTATTAACTGATTACCAAACTCAATGTAACACAATATCAATTTTATCGATGTTTTGTTTGATATTATTAAATACTTTGGTAAAATGCATCAGACAAAAAAAATTATTTTAAAATTGGTTGTTTAATAAAAAAAATTTTATAATAAAACTACAAGTGATATTACGTTTAATATAATAGTAATATAATAAAATAACTTAATAGTAATGACAGAAGTATTAAAAAACTAATAAATAACTCAAGAAAATATATAGTTTAACTACAATTAGATCAGAAAAAAAAATTGTTTAAGTATACTGAAAATTAATGGTTTTTTTATACTGTTATCAAATGTTATCCATTCCAATCATTTAACTTTACTAGATTATTGGTCCCTTTCGACAAATATTCAAATATTTACACCAATATAGTAACTAACGAAATATTATGTACCTCTCTCAAAATTTATTAATAAGCATATTCATAAAGCAAAAATAATTTTTATTTCTTTTTGGAAATAATGGAACTAATATGATGATCTTTTAAATATTTTTTTCCGCTGGTGTTTCATATGAATAAAATTTTCAATTAATTTTGAGTGTTGAATTCATTTTAGATTAATAAAATTGTTTAAAAATGACAACGATACTATTAACAGGATTCATCTGGGAGTTAAACCTCTTTAAATCAACTATTAAAGTTTTAAACATTAGAATTGATATTTAAAAAACATTAATTAAATAATAAAATGTCAAAACAAACAAAAACAACTGAAACTTTTTTAAAAATTTATTATTTAAGAAACTTAAAAATTATATTTATAATACCTAGACACAAATATTATAAAAAAATATTTAAAAAAAAACACCTTTACATGTATTATTTCATTGAATAAAGTAAAGTCGAAAATAAACATATGGTATATACTATATCATTTTATTTATTTATATATTTAGTCTATAATGATACGTAAAATACACAATAAAAGATAACTCGTAAAATATCAAAAAATGACATTATTTTTGGAATCATGTACTAACACATATTTGATAATGACCAGGGTTCGGGACTTATAACACTTAAAATCATAAAAAAAAGCGCTTAAAAAAGCACTATAAAACAAAAAAAGCACTCAAATAAGCATTTATAAATAAAAAAAGTAATCAAAAGATCCCCAAAAATTTCTTAATTTTCTTTTAAATAATAAAGTACTAAATATTTGTAACCGTGCTGAATATACTTTTTTAGGACTTTAGAATTAAACTAGCTATATACTAAAATAGCTTCACCTGGAAGAGATTTTACGTTTTTTCTGCTTTAAAATTCCGATTTATTTGTATTGCGGTCTCCACACAATCTCATATCCGCTATGTTGTATTTCTTTATGCTAATAAGTAATTTCGTTAGGGAGTTCCATAAATTCTTTGAATTACATGAATTTGATTGTAGTAATGATTCCTAAGGGAAGGCGTACTTTTAATTTTTTAATTTTAAGATTAATTTCAAACAATACGACAAAATGTAAAAACTATAATTGAATCAAATTAATCATAGACGGGAATATTTATTTAAAAAAACATTATAAATGTTGTAATTTTGATTATAAGTAATGTTTCAATAAGTAAACCATTATGTTATGATAGTAAATGAAGTTCAGAAATATTGTTCGACTTAATACGTTATCAAAATCGTTTTTAGTTAAAATAAACCCCATCGTACACAGTAAACCCAACAAATTCAAACCCACGTGTTATCCAGCAAAGAGGCTGCAAAAGCGAAGTGGGGTCGGGAGCAAGTGATAACGGAAAAATGTGCAACCCCACCCTACAACAAATCCAAATCCGTCCGCTATTCTGCAGAAGCTACAAAAGCGAAGTTGGATCGGTATAAGA
>NW_026099574.1:34113687-34114578 GCF_025091365.1 Daktulosphaira vitifoliae
AATATATATATATATATATATATATAAATATATATGGATTGTATAAACTGATGAAAAACATATTGCAGCAATAAATGAAATACAAATCGAACTAATGATTAAAATGTATAAAGAAGAACTCTATTTTGAGATACTCGAGAACACCACAAAGACGTTCATGAGTGTGAATAAATAAACATGACAACAAAAATTAAAAATGTATGATTAATTTAGTTCAATATACAACACATGGTGTAGTCACCAATAGATAAAACACTGACCGACTAATTTTAATTAACAAATGAAAATGAATTACCCGCGTAATAAATCCATTATCCATTAGAACCAGCACTTTTGGCCAACAGGCCGAGCCATTATTGAAGCATTCTTCAGGATACAACAAACTCCTTCTAAATATTACAAAATCAAATTAATCAATACTGCCTTTACCATAATAATAATTATATATATATATCTACAATATTATTATTACAAATGTTGCGAAATTGTCAATAAAACATTTCAATAAGAAATATTCATTTTAAAAAAAATCAATACATGTATATATGTGGGAAAATGCAAACAGGCAATTACAGGAACAGAGCGAAGACGCAATACTATTATTTAATTTATATATTTATAAATTAATACACAAAAACTCTATTAAATGTTAACAAACAAAAATAACACATATATTTAATTACACACGAAAACTCTATATAAAATATTCACACAACACAAAAATATTATATAAAACAGAATACACTTATAAACTAAAGAATATACATAGAGACACGTCTTAGCCGACTCACGACTTGACTTAATCTCCCTCTATGTACTTGATACCACTATCTATCTCCAGACCCTGGAAGTGGTGCCATCTAGATACCAATAGTACCCACATATATATAT
>NW_026099574.1:34115471-34119322 GCF_025091365.1 Daktulosphaira vitifoliae
ATATTTTTTTACTAAAATTTTTCTTAAATTCTACTCTACAAAATAGCTATCTTAGATTTTTTTTTTACATTTTATTTAAAATTTAAAAATAATTAATATTTTTAATAAAATGTAAAAAAATTAATTATTGAGATATAGCTATAGACCTAACGTCTAACTAATATTTAAAAAAAAAATCAGCTAAAAATATTAACTGGATCAAAAGTTATTTAAGTTGTCAGTGAGTGGTGGGCCACCCTGTATAGACTGATGAAGAACATATTGCTTCACCAATTAACAAAATACAAATCCACATAATGATTAACATATGCTAAAGAAATGGATTAAAATGCAAAAGGATGAACTCTATTTTAAGAAAAGTCAATAGCAATAAATTTTTTTTAACTAATGAAAATTAATTACCTTTGCAATAAATTCAATAGCGATGACTGCCATGAATCTCTAGGTCAGTCTTTATCCTGGAACTACAATGGTAGCACAGTCTAAAAATTACAAAAACAAATTAAATTAATATAGCCATTACCATAATATATTATATAATCTACAATCATTTTATTGTAATTGCTGTGAAAAAATAATAGTAATAAAAAATGTATATATATATATATAGATTGTATTGTATAGACTGATGTAGTAGTACATATTGCACCAATAAATAATACACAAATCAAACTAATGATTAAAATGTATAAATATGAAGTCTATTTTGAAAAAAGTCAATAGGAATAAATTTTTTTTAACAAATGAAAATTAATTACCTTTGCAATAAATTCAATAGCGATGACTGCCATCAATCTCTAGCTTAGTTATCGTGGCACAACAGATACCGTCTAAAAATTACAAAATCAAATTGATGAAAACAGCCATCACCATAATATAATAATAATAATAATATTTCTACAATATTATTATTGCAATTGTTATGAAATTGTCAATAACACATTACAATAAGAAAAAAATCAAAAAGAGAATCAGAAATATAAATGTAGTACTGGCAAACAAAAAATTTAAAAAAAAATGTATATATACAGAGGGAGATATATATATAGAGGAAGAGATTATATAGACTGATGTAGTAGTACATATTGCACACCAATAAATGAAATACAAATCGACCTAATGATTGAAATATGCAAAGTAAATCGATTACAATGTAAAAAGATTAACTGTAATTTAAGAAGAGTGAATAACAAAGATTATTTTTAAAAAAATTACAAAATCAAATTAATTTTTACTTCCATTACCATAGTTATATCAATAATTTAAAAAAGAAAATCGTTATTACCACAATTTAATAATTACAATATAAAAAGATAAACTTTACTTTAAGAAAAGTCAGTAATAAATAATTTTTTTTAAAGAAATTAAAACGAATTACCCTTGTAATAAATCCGTTATCCATTAGAACCGATTGGCCTACGGGCAGAGTCATTATTGAAGCATTCCTCAGGATACAACCAACTCATTCTAAAAATTACAAAATCAAATTAATTAATACTGCCATAATATATAATATAATATAATATATTAAATTAAATATATTATATAAAAAATAAATATTCTTTTTTTTAACAAAAGAATTACCTGTGCAATAAATCTAAAACTATCAACAACAATCTCCAGCACAGTCATCAGAGCACAACGGATACCATCTGAAAATTATAAAATCGAATTAACTAAAACTGCCATCACCATAATATATCTACAATATATTATTACAGCTCGGTTATCCGGGCACAACAGATACAATCTAAAAATTGCCATTACCATAATATAATATAACAACAACATTATTATTATTATTATTATTATTATTATTACGATTGCTGTGAAATTGTCAATAAATTATTTCAATAAGAAACAATCATAAAGAGTCATCAATAATAAATGAAATACCTAATAATTATTCGAATTATAATTAAAGCGAGCAAATTTATTTCAAATAAAATAAGTAAAAATCGGTTACCCGTGCAATACAACCGATTATGAATTAGAGCCAGCACTCTTCGGGTCGGTTAGGGTTCGGTGTAAATTTGAATTGCCCTCGTAATAAAAAACTAAAACCATCAGCGATTTCCAGCGTATTCGTATGGGCACAACGGACGCGAGTCTAAAAATTACAAGACGAAAATTAATTTATCGGTGCCATTACCATTTATTTAAAAACTATATTAATTACTGACCGACTAATATTGTAAAAAAAAAAAAAAAAAAAATGAATTACCGGTGCAATAAATCCGTTATCCATTAGAACCGATTGGCCTACGGGGCGAGCCGTTATTGAAACATTCCTCGGGATACAACAAACTCCTTCTGAAAATTACAAAATCAAATCGATTAATACTGGCGTTACAACGATTTTGAAATTATATATGAATTACAATTGTTGTGAAAACGTCAAACGCACGGGTTTTTTGTCGTGTTTTTTAACGAAAAAAAAACGCGTTATCCGTTTGATAAATCCGTTTGTCAGAGATCGTTAGAGCCGGCACTCTCGTTATCGAAGCAGTCCTCCGGGCACACGACAAACGGCGCCGTGTAAAAATCACAAAATAAAATGAGACTGTCACAATATCGACAATTAATAATATAATCGCCATAGAAGTAGAAAATTTACAAAATCACATTAAATAAACGGATACGGTCAATACGCAATATTGAAATAACGACAGAATAAACGACGACGCACAAAACGGCGGCGCGATGGTGNGCGGTGCGATGGTCATAACGAACACGCGTTCGGACGTCGGACGCGCTGATAACGACGAAACGGCGGGAACGCGACGGGCCGAGTGAGAGGCGCGCTCCCTTATTTCGCGTCGTTTTCCGTTCCAGGAAATAGCGTTTTTCGCGAATTTAAGAAAACGTTGAAGGCGAAAAATTCTAACGAAGGTAGGAAAAGACGCGTAACGATAAGCGTCGTCGAACGGTACCGAAAAGGCGGCGAAAAGAGAAAAACGTGAATTTTAAAGCGGAAAAAACGCAAAATCTCTTCCAGGTAGACCTTATTTGATGGGCTTACGATTTTAGTATGTAGCGAGAGACGAGAGACGAGAGATGAGAAAATAGTATATAGCGCAGGCGCGGTTCTAGGACTAAATTTTGGTATGGGCAACAGTAGATTTAAAATTATAGGTTTTAACTGCAAATAATATTCCTCATTTTCCCCCCTTCCCCATACCATTTTTTTAATAAAATTATAGTATTATTATTATTATAGTGTATAGCTTAAAATATTCATATTAATTATAATAGATAGGTAATAAAGATTTTAAATATTAAAAAATAGAGTAATCCATAGTTTTGAACTAATTATGTATAATTAGTTAATTAAATAAATTTAAATTTAACTGTTAAAAACGTTCAGACTGTTATTATATTTGGTTGTACAGGAGGTTGGTCATAGTTTAAACTTAAGTCTAATCCTTTTAAAGATTTTACCAATTGTTTGGTTGGTTCTGGGTTAAGAGCAATACTACTATTTACACTGGTGTTGTCACTAGCTGTAGAGTCATTTGTATGTACTGATGGAGANTGGGTTGGGTTTGGTTGGGTTTCTATACGCATTTTAAAAACTTTGCACCCCCCCTGTATAAAGGGAAAATGTCCGATTTAAAAAAAAAGGACGTCGAATGAAAAAAGTTTATATAAAGTATTTATTGTTGAAAANAAAGTTTATATAAAGTATTTATTGTTGAAAAATAGAATTGATTCATGCATTTTTTAAAAAGTTATAGCATCATGATGTTAAAAAATGTAAAATATAATAACAAGAATTTTTTCAAAAAAACAGCATATTTTTGCATACGGTAGTCATTTTCACCATGAAGACAAGTCCAGAGGTCAAATTT
>NW_026099574.1:34119422-34134035 GCF_025091365.1 Daktulosphaira vitifoliae
TTCCTAAATTTTTTCTATTTAGTTATCTTGCTATTCGAAAACCATTAAATTCTATTATACTATGTTCCAACTTTTTAGTGTAAAATAAAATAAAATAATTCTAGATAAAATAAGATTATGAGGNTATATTCAATTATATTTACACTGTATATTTTATTTTCTAGATAAAATAAGATTATGAGCACGTGTAGTTAATTTATCAAGTCATATGTGGAATACCATAGAGATAGTTACTCATTTTTATAATTTGATAATGTTTAATATTTTCACATAACACGTGTTTAATAGTAAATACTATGCTCACTATACATATATATATATTTAGTCATGGATAATGATAATTTTCTTGATAATATACGTGGTTAAACTAAATAGATAATTTACAACTTAAATTTGTAGAGTAGTTTTTCGATTAATGTATAAAACCTATATCTTAGTTTAACCTATAACGTACTGTTTAAAGGCATGAAAATTGAAGACAGTTGATTTTAATAATACTTGAGTATAACACGCTATTATTGACATTAAGTATAAATAATGTATGCGGGCTTAGAATTACGCTTTATAATACAGTATAAAAATATTCTGTTTACTGTCTAGACACCTAATAGTAGATATAGAAGATAATGTAATCGTGGCATAATTATTCTAGATATAGTATCCGATAATTAATTTTAAATACGAGTTGGTCAGTCATAAAATGTTTCAATGTATTAATTTCCCCAAAAATTATTTTTGTACATATTATAGTTCGGCAAAGTTGTAACTAGGATTTTTAAATAGGAGTCATACTTAGAAAATATTTTTACCCTAGTATATGGAGATAAATATTGTGTCTAATCAAGAGACCATAGCTTTTCAAAGCTCCGTTTTGAAGTTCCGTATTTTAATAATTCACCAAAAATTATTAATAATAATTCTTGGTGCATCAACAATGTTCGAAGTGTTATTATTTCGAGAGAGTGAGCAGATTTGAATGGCCTTCTTTATGTTTTGCGCCCGGACATCATAAACTATAAAGCTAACATTGGTCACAGTTAGTCAATATTACTAGTCACTTCCCAGATAAATAAAATAATTTTACTAAAATTACATCACTAAAAATATTAAAAATTAGTAAATTGTCGTTGCACAATGATCCCAAATATGATTTTATCTAACCATAAGTAGAAAATGTTGTTATCTAAAGATATTGATTGACTGTTACTTAGCGACAATGAATTTAATAATATTGATAGTAATTGTGATTTAGGACAAATAAGTGTTAATGTTAGTGTAAATGATGAATTATATAAACCACCACATTTCAACTTTGTATAAATAATAATTATATTTTTCTACTCAAACTAAATTTTTAACGGTTTAATCTTAAAAATATACATCAAGATATTAAGTTTTATTATATCCTCAAAGAAGTAATGCAGGCGAAAAACTATAATTATTAACAATGATAAAATAGGAAAATTCTAGGGGTTCTGGGAGGTTTGATTTATTTTATTTAAAGCATATATATGTACTCTTCCAAATATTGCATTAATAATTTCCCCAACTTACCTTACTTAAAATACTTACTAACTTAAAATTATAATAACTTTTGTGAAAAAAGTAATATTGAGAAAAAATTTACTTATCTGAAATCTTTAAATATTATATTTGTGTTTTACAATTATACTCCAAGTGAATAACAAAATATTTAAATTCTTTGCATAAAAAATAGATTAAGTAATTTATAGTTTTATTTTAAAATTAATTTAATTATTACTCTTTAGTGATTAGTAGTGTTTCCGTGAAATATTCGTTTATTTATGAGACTTTACCTTATGTATTAATACATTTGTTGTGAATGTATATATACAGTGAGTTAATTAAATATTTGAATTTGGTTTAAAAAATATAATTTTTCTCTCGAATTTCCATCGTCTTACAAACCTTTAAGTGCGATCTAAGCTATTAGAAAAATATTTGAACGAGTGATAAAACTATACTTAAAGGTCTGTAAGACTATGGCTATTTGAGAAGCAAATTATTTTTTCTAGACAATGTTCGAATATTTACTAGACTCGCTGTATATGCGTGTAAGCGTATACAGTGAATTTATGTAAATACGTATAAGTCACATAGTCTCCAATATTATATTCCTCTGGTGAATCAGCATTGCTTATGATAATGTAAATGTATCATTAATGATTATAAAAATTAAGTCTGGAGCAGATAAGTTTTATAAAAACATTCAAATTATTGAATTTAATAAAGAGCACACAGTAACGCATACTTTACATTTAAAAACTTGTACTTTAAAATTAATTAAAATTGTGAAAAAATGTTTGTACAATATATAATTAAATAAAAGAATGTGTTTTGAGTAAAAACTTTATTTATGTTATTGTAATAATTTTTGTCAGTAGTAAAATATAAAATAATGTAAAAAATTAAATATAGACTTTATCTTTTTAAAGAAAAGTGGATTGAAAAATGCTTATTAATTTTTAATTCAGCTACCTCATAAACATATATTTTAATATATAACACTAAACAAATAACTAAAATTGAAAAAAGTCACTATTTATTCCTCCTAAAAAATGATGAAAGTGAAAAGTTATTGTCAAATTTGCGATCTCAAAAACAAATGTTACGATCATTTTTTATTGATAATAACTTAATAATACAACTTTTTATTTCAGCGACCTCATAAACATATATTTTAATATATAACACTAAACAAATAACTAAAATTGAAAAAAGTCACTATTTATTCCTCTTAAAAAGGATGAAAGTGAAAAGTTATTGTCAAATTTGCGATCTCAAGAACAAATATTACGATCATTTTTTATTGATAATAACTTAATAATTCAACTTTGATAGTTATTTATTATGTTCAGCTAAAATTGTGTTTGGGACTTTTGTACGTTATTATATTTAGCGAGGTCTTCTGAAGTTTTTTAAGTAAAAACTACTTGATTGACCCACTATTATCAGTTTTTTTTAATTGCCATACTTTTGCATTTAACATTGTTCACTGAATGATGTTAATAAAATGTTTACCGGGGCTTTTTGAATTTTTTTTTTAAGATCAATAATAATTATTATGTATGGATAATATATATTGGGCACAATAATAATAAAAATATTTTATTAAATAAATAAATACGAATATATGTAAAAGAGGGAGTTTTTTATGATATGAAATCATCCTATTTTTACTAATTAATAAATAAAATTTAAATTGAGAGCGGTTTGTAAATGTATAATTTTATGAATATCCTATAAAAATAATTGAAATAGTTATATTACAAAATAGCTAATAATATAAATAAATAGCCTATAACTAAATCCTACAACGAATGATGATAATATCAACAAGCATGTACAGGGCCGTCCCTACATTTTGCGGGGCCCAGGGCATAACTATATTTGCGGGGCCTACCAAAAAACCCTTTCAAAAAATTACACTCACGTAAGTCGTAACCTCAACCATTTCAAATGTTAACATACATAAAGTGTTATTTTAAAAATAATATAACATTCCATTGTTATTTTTATCCTCATACGAGGTGTGACAAAAAAAAAACGAGACTTTTTTAATAAAAGTTATTTATTTTTAAAACTTTACAATTTAATGATTGTCACCTTCAAAATACCTTCCCTCAGCATTAACACACTGTTGCATACGTCGCTACGATTCTTGAAAACAATGTTGACAATCGTTTTCAGTAAGCCCTTTTAGAAGTTCTGCCGTTTTCATTTTTACATCATCAACCGTTTGAAAATGGATTTCTTTTAATAAACTTTTAATTTTTGGAACTAGAATAAGTCACAAGGAGCAAGGTCTGGCGAGTACGGGGAATGTTGAAGTATAGAAATATTTTTTTCAGTTGCTCCGGGTGCAGAGGCGGGCGGCGATCCGGACCGTGTCGGCTTACCGAACGGTCTCCGGAGTGGCGGCGGGAATACTGTCGTCACTGCGGCCCGCCGACCTGCTAGCCGCGGAACGGGCCGCCGGACATGAGCTCCGCCGAGAGCGCGACCGACCCCTCGAACCCGAGGACCGGTTGGCGCTCCGGCGGACCACCTTGCTCCGGTGGCGGGCTCGCCTCTCGGAGGAAACGAAGAGAGGCGAGTGGACCAGGTCCCTCATAGGACCCGACCGCCTGGAGAGGTGGGTGGCCCGGACACACGGTGAGATGTCTTACCGTCTCACGCAAGTGTTGTCCGGCCACGGCTGCTTCAACGAATACCTTCACGGTATTCGGAGGGCAGCCGCGCCGACGTGCGACCACTGCCAGGATCGCCCGGGAGAGGCAGACAACGCTCTGCACACCCTCTTCCGGTGCGAGGCGTGGGCCCAGGAACGGGACTCGCTGGAGTCCCGTCTGGGGTCCACGATCCGCGTCGGGTCCTTGGTGGACCTCATGTTGGGAAGCCGGGAGGCGTGGAGGCTCGTCCAGGCGTTCGCGGAATCCGTCCTGAAAAGGAAGGAGGAAGCCGAACGCCTGAGGCAGCGGCAGCCGCGCCGCCCGGTACAGGAGGACCTAAGGCGCTGGTTTAGGCCGGTGCCTTAGGTATAAGTGTGCTTATATGTTTGTGAATTATTTTATGCCCCCTTCGCAAAGTCCTGCCCCCACCTCCACGTGGTGCAACCCGGGCAACGGATCCCGACTTTTGGGATCCGGCTAACGGGGGAGGCCACACCACGTTGTGAATCAGCTCTTGATTAATTTCGGGCTGATTCACAACGTGGTGGTGTGAGTTTTAGAGACGGCGTGGGCCGCCCTGAGGCAATACCTAACGGTAGTTCCGGGGCGGTCCGCATGTAGGCCGGTCGTGTTAAAAAAAAAAAAAAAAAAAAAAAAAAAAAGGGGTAAGGATTAAGCGTGGTCTTATCATAGAGGAGGCGTGGTCTTATCATAGATAGGGTAAAGGGAGCCGTGGTCTCACGATAGTGGGGGTAATAGGTAACTTAGGTGGGGGTGTTAAGGTCAATTAAAATGGGGATTAAAGTGCGCATGCGCACTATAACTTCATGTCAGTGGTGGGGTAGGTAGCCATTCGGAAATGGTTGTCTCCTCCTACGATGTCATCTACTGGAGGGTAAGGTAAACCTCATGTGAACTGATAACGGTAACTGATAAAAGTACGTGTAAACATACACATTACATTGAAATAGTGTACGTCAAATAGTGGCCGCCGTTGCCACTTTAACATATTTACTTAATATTAACGCTACAAAGTCTTCATCAACAATTCCTATACAGGAAAGGGGTAACGAAACATAACATAAACCAACCTATAATGGGTGGGGATGAATCCAAGTTAAACTAAAACGTTTTCTAAGAATTTTTATCATTGCCTACCAGACGCATAGGTAAGCATATTTCCAACATCAAAGGCACCGCCATATTATAACTCACATTACCGTCTACATTTTATAAGAACAAAGACAACCTCTCTCGTTTTGGCATAATAAATTCTAAGAAATTTATCATGGGTAACCAGACGCTTAGCTAAGCATATTTTAAACATCAAAGATTTCGCCGTACAGTAATAATCACTGTTGTATGCATTTATTTTTTACATAGTATTTTATTGTTGGTAACCAGACGCTTACGTCAGCATATTTCAAACGTCAAATGTATTACTATATTATAACTCACATTACCGTCTACATTTTATGAGAACAATGGCAACGTCTGTCGTTTTGGCATAATAAATTCTAAGAAATTTATCATTGGTTACCAGACGCTTAGCTAAGCATATTTCCAACATCAAAGGTACCGCTATATTATAACGTTCATAGGCGTCTGCATTTTTATTTTTTACATAGTATTTTATCATTGCCTACCACCAGATGCTTAGAAAAACATCTCGTTAATATTAGTATATTACTATTAATTATATAATTAATATAATTACTATAATTGGTAATATATTTTTAGAATTACTATGTTTAGGTTGCTATAATAGTATAATCGCTATTATTATTATTTTCTACTGCGCCTTTAAAATAATAATATGTGTATCGCATTTTATTTTATTATATTTAATTTGACAATTTTTTTATACCTATAACTAGAGGTATTACATTTAAAGTAGCACCCCCACTACCAGCACCACCGAGTCTTCACTGCGCTTATCATTTAATGTATACATTACATTTAAATAGTGTACGTCAAGTAGCGACCGCCGCCACCACACTTGACTATTCCTTGAACGATTTGTAACAAACTCTATTAAGACAATTGGGTGTGAGGTGCGCACAATGTTTGAAACCCAATGAAAACTAACCTAAGTCAGGGGAGCGGGATTTCTTCAACATGTCGTAATGAGCGACGAGGTAATGAAACTTAACTTGAAACCAACCGCCATATTATAATCCCACATTACCGTCAACATTTTACGAAAAATAATTGCTGTCTGCGTTTTATCAAAGTTATCTTTTTCTAAGAATTTTTATCATTCCCTACCAGACACTTAGGTAAGCATATTTCAAACATCAAAGGTACCGCCATATTATAACACACATTACCGTCTACATTTTATAAAAACAAAGACAACGTCTGTCGTTATGGCATAATAAATTCTAAGAATGTTATCATCGACTACCAGACGCTTAGGTCAGCATATTTCAAACATCAAAGAGGTCGCCGCATAAAAATGTCGTATGAATCTTATCATCGGATGCCAGACGCTTAGGTCAGCATAATTCCAAAGATGATACAATATATTAATGTTCACTGCCGTATGCATTTTATGAGAAAAATGGCAACGTTGTCTTTTTTCACGCCTACGCATTTTGTTATTTTACTATATAACCGGTTAAACGCTCTGTATCTTGTCACATTCGTGTTCAATTAACGTTAACGCATAGTTGATTATTTGAAAACTATAAATTTATTATTTTAACGCGCAAATAAAAAATCATGAACCAGCAAACGTCTTCAACAGGTATGTACAATTATTAACATTTCTCTTTAATTTTATCATCCTTACTATTTTTATTTATCTTTTTCCAATAAATAAATAAATAATTTATTTTTGATTAAAGCTACTTCCACGACATCTGTTTCGTCACATCAGACGGCGAAGCGTAGTAGGGCCAACAACAGCGCGGTTAGGTCGAAAAGGTTACGTATGCAATTGACGGATACCAGTGATTTCAGCGAGATCGATTCCGCATTGGAGCGGGGGGCCGTTTGGTTTTACCGGAAGAACGTGGAAAATTTCGCGAGCTATCGAGATTTTCTGCGCGTCGTTAAACCTGAGCTGGTGGCCAGACTCGCTGAAATTGTAGGTAACCGGCCGATCAAGTATAATCTCAAATTGGAGGCCTCATACCATATACCTCGATCAGAAGCACCGTCCGAAGACCGTGCCTTCAAGACACGGGCTAGGGCATTGCTATCCGATACAGATATCGGGTGTGCGGTCGATGAAGATTTTGAGGTTATGCTTGCCGAGGAAGACGCGTACTCGGGTAGGGGTAGCGGATTCACTCTAACGCATATCGACGGTCTTATGCTCAGCGTATACAAGTATACGCCCCTCGCCGGCTCATCATATATTCCTGTCCCGCCAGAGATTAACCAAAGAAAAGCAATCATCAACCCACAGAATATCGATCAGTCTTGTTTCAAGTGGTCCATTTTGGCAAGACACGTTGGTGGGAGTAATAAATATCGCGTTAATGAAAAATATTTTAACGAGGAACACAGGTATGATTTCACGGGGTTGACGTTCCCCACACCTGTGTCCCAAATTAAAATATTTGAACGACGAAACCCTAACGTGTCTGTCAACGTGTACGGCTTGGAACGAGACGACGATAAGATGAAGTGGTTGGTGTATCCTCTAAGAGTCGCCGACCAAGAGCAACAGAATCATTTTGACCTGTTGTACATCGGTGACTCTGAAAAGTCACATTACGCGTACATTTCCGATTTTTCGAGGCTCGTGCGCAGCCAAAAAACCAAACACCTAGGTCGCATATACACTTGCAAACGTTGCTTCACCAGCTTTGATGATCAGCCTAAAAAGCATATTCTTCGGGGTCATCAAGCGTTGGAGCAACACAAGTTGATATGCGGCAAGAACAAGCCTATTTTACCCGTTATGCCGGCGGAGGGCAGTAAGGTCGAATTTGACGCGTGGGTAAAGACGCAACGGTTACCGTTCGTCATCTACGCCGATTTTGAGGCCTTGCTGGAGAAAACAGACGATCGCATGGGTACATACACCAGGACTGTGCACACCCACCATCCCATGAGCTATGGATTCATGGTGAAAACATCGGACGATGTGCCCTCGGAGCTCCTCGAACACTATGGTATACCGTAATCACCGGTGATATACCGTGGGTCCGAGGATCGCGAAGAGGTCGCCAAGGCATTTGTGATGGCTGTAACTGAAGTGACGCGCAACATTTCTAAATTGTTGCGCAAAACCAACGTTCCCATCCGAATGTCTATCGATGATGTGCGCAGGCACGGGGAGAAAGTGGTATGCGACTTGTGCCGCACGGCATTCAAGGATTCCAACCCCAAAGTCGCAGACCACTGTCATTTATCGGGCCGATTCAGACAGACGTTGTGCAATGCATGTAACCTGAAAGTAAAGACGGTCAATTTTGTGCCGTGCTTCTTGCACAATCTTTCGGGTTACGACGCGCATTTCATCGTCACTGAATTGGGGTACGACGACCAAAGGATTTCGGTCATACCGAATTCCGAGGAGAAGTATATTTCGGTCACGAAACACGTGACCAATAACTTCTCCATACGGTTTGTCGACACCTTCCGATTCATGGCCTCCTCCCTGTCCACCTTGGCCGGTAACCTAATGACGCCCGACTTTGTTAAATTCCGGGAGACGGCCAAGGTGTTCCGCCCGGAAGACATGCCGTTGGTGACGCGTAAGGGCGTATACCCCTACGAGTACACTGATAGTTGGGCTAAATTGGAAGAAACGGAACTACCACCTCAGGACGCTTTCTATAGTCAGTTGAGTGAGTCTAATATTGATGACGACGACTATAGACATGCCACGGAGGTGTGGAACCGTTTCGACTGCTCAACCCTCGGTGAGTACAGCGACCTATATCTTAAGATCGACGTGTTGTTGTTGGCTGATGTGTTTGAGAACTTCCGCGACATCTGTATTTCAACATACAATTTGGACCCGGCGCACTATTACACCGCGCCTGGTTTTAGCTTCGATTGTATGTTGAAATACACCAGGATGAAGCTGGAGCTCTTGAACGACTATGACATGCTACTGATGGTGGAACAGGGCATTCGTGGTGGGCTAGTGCAGGCCGTCAAGCACTATGCCAATGCCAACAATCCGAAGACACCCGATTACGATCCGTTAAAACCAAAATCATGGATCGTGTACCAAGACTGTAAGTAATCTATACGTGCATATATAAACGCGCAATATTTGAGCGGTGGTTTAATAACGTTTAATGTTTACAGGCAATAACCTTTACGGGTGGGCTATGAGTCAGCCCATGCCGTACGGTGGCTTCCGGTGGTATAAAGGAGCAGACCCTCTGGCTGACCTCCAATCGTTGTCGGACACTGGTAATACGGGGCGTATATATGAAGTGGACGTATCGTATCCACAAGAGCTGCATGACGAGCACAACGACTTGCCGTTCTTGCCTGTCAACGATGTACCGCCGGGTTCCAAAGAGACCAAACTCATGGCTACTTTGAAACCCAAACAGCGGTACGTCGTACATTACGTTAATCTTAAACAGGCGATCGCACACGGACTGCAAGTCGATAAAGTATGTATAGTTAACCTATAAACTATAAGCGATGATACTAATATAAATATTTGTACTGCAGGTGCACCGCGTTTTAGAGTTTCAACAAAGTGCTTGGTTGAAACCATACATTGAGTTGAACACTGAAATGCGGAAAAAGGCGGCAAATGCTTTTGAAATTGCATTTTTCAAACTAATGAACAATGCCGTCTTTGGTAAGTGCATGCTCAATGCTAAAGTGGGTTATTCGATAATTTTTTACATTTTATAGGGAAAACAATGGAGAACATGCGGAAACGCATCCGTATTGAGCTAATCTCCAGTCCCGAACGTCTAAGCAAGCTCGTAAACCAACTAACCTTCAACGACTGTATCAAATACGGTGAAAGGTTGTACTCACCAGTATCCATGTAAACCAATTCGATTGCGTTGTCATAATGTGGTTTCAATACGTCGTAGAAGTACTTGTACATTAGCGTCTTACTAATGTCAAGCACTGCTAAACCAACGTATATTGGTTTGATAAACTTGACCATCTTTGTGTCCATTATGACGGCGCACAACCTTTCACCGTAATGACGGTAATATGAGTTATAATATGGCGGTGCCTTTGATGTTGGAAATATGCTTACCTATGCGTCTGGTAGGCAATGATAAAAATTCTTAGAAAACGTTTTAGTTTAACTTGGATTCATCCCCACCCATTATAGGTTGGTTTATGTTATGTTTCGTTACCCCTTTCCTGTATAGGAATTGTTGATGAAGACTTTGTAGCGTTAATATTAAGTAAATATGTTAAAGTGGCAACGGCGGCCACTATTTGACGTACACTATTTCAATGTAATGTGTATGTTTACACGTACTTTTATCAGTTACCGTTATCAGTTCACATGAGGTTTACCTTACCCTCCAGTAGATGACATCGTAGGAGGAGACAACCATTTCCGAATGGCTACCTACCCCACCACTGACATGAAGTTATAGTGCGCATGCGCACTTTAATCCCCATTTTAATTGACCTTAACACCCCCACCTAAGTTACCTATTACCCCCACTATCGTGAGACCACGGCTCCCTTTACCCTATCTATGATAAGACCACGCCTCCTCTATGATAAGACCACGCCTACTCCTTACCCCCACCCTCATAAATCCAATCTTCCATTACCCTCACCATCGAGAAACCATGTTTATTGATTGACCTTGACTACGGTCATTACCCACACCATCGTGAGACCACTCCACCCCTTCCCACCACCATTAATAAGAACACACCTCCCCTTACCCAATCAATGATAAGACCACGCCACCCATAACCCCACCCTCATAAGACCACGCTTCCCCTTACACCCACCACCGAGAAACCACGTTTATTGTTTGACCTTGACCACGGTCATTACCCCACACCATCGTGAGACCACTCCTCCACTTCCCTCCACCATTTATAAGAACACACCTCCCCTTACCCAATCATTGATAAGACCACGCCTACCCTTACCCAATCAATGATAAGACCACGCCTTCTCCTTACACCGTCAATGATAAGACCACGCCTTCTCCTTACCCAATCAATGATAAGACCACGCCTTCTCCTTACCCCCACCCTCATGAATGCGATCCTCCATTACCCCCACCATCGAGAGACCACGCCATCTACTTACCCCCACCATCGAGAAACCACGCCCACTGTGTGACCTTGACATTACCCCCACCATTGAGAGACCACGCCCACTGTGTGACACGCCCCCCCCTCGACCACGCCCACTCACCCAGTGGGTGGGTAGGTGAAGGGGTGAGGCGGGGGGTTCTAGAACTCTCTATTTTACCCTACTCACACTTTTTTCATATTTAAATTTTCAACTAAAATTTTTCGAACACTTTCTTTTACAATATTTACCATCTCTGCTACAGCTCTAACACTTAATCAACTATCTTACCGAATAATTTTGTCGATTTTTTCCACGTTTTAGTTTGTTGAACATGTGGTAGGACGTTCAGAGCGATCATCGTCTTACACATCCTCTCTTCCATTGCAATACCGTTTGAGCCATTCAAAAACTCGAGCTCTTGATAAACATTCTTCACCATAAACTTCACATAACATACGAAATGATTCCGCGGCAGTTTTTTTTAATTTAACAAGAAATTTAATGTTAACACGTTGTTCGATTTTTATATCTAACATTTTTCGGCAATATAGTCGAATTCGCACTAATAACAAAGTTACTAACGTATAAAAAAATTAATCGGTTTAATCAGTGTTTATAGTACTTTTAGATAAATGTTTCCTAATCATATTTCAATAATCGTTTTATAGATAACGTTAATAGTTTAGGTTATATTTAGAAAGTCTCGTTATTTTATTGTCACACCTTGTATGTGCTCTTTATAGTGCCAATTTGATTAGATGAACACATCTAAAAATGTAATTTCCATCATACACTTATACATAAATAAATTGTTGTCATTATTGTAGGTACACATATAATACTATTTAAAAATTAATTTTTCTTGATTTGTGATCAGCAAATGTGTCAGTAACATCATCAAAGTCCATTTCGTCTACTATATCACGTTCAATTTATATTATAACTAAGTTTGTCATTTTTTCTTGATTTAATGTGGTTCTTAGGTAATTTTTTATCAACTTAGTTTAGAGAATGATCTCTCGGCTGTTGCTGTTGAAACTGGTAATGTGAACATAATCCTTAATGCTATAGCAAAATTAGCATAAATATCACCAACATTGTTGCTAAGGATTTTTTGTAAAACATGAAGTGGTGGAGTACCTTTTTCTATTATTTCTGAAAGAAGACAAAGCTCATCATACAACTCAGTTTCACTTATGTCCATGTTTTCACCAGTTTATAAAAGAATTTGAAGATCATTGCAACTCTCTATCAATGTATCTGAATCAACAGTGAATTACCAATATCAAAGAGAAATCCAAAATAATTGTGAAAATGATCCAATTGGGTGAATCTTTGATTTATAGTGTATCAAAAATTAAACAAAAATTAGATGCCACAATAGAATTTTTTAAAAATGCAGGCCTATTGTACAATCCTGACAACACTGAAATAAACTTCAGTGACGATAGAGATCAAGAAGAAGAAGATCAACAATATGAACATTTTTTTAAATTATTTAATAAAAAATAAAACTTAATACACGGAAAAAAATTATATTTATTTACTTCAACACTGTCGTAGCATGTTTAGCGTACTCACGAATACTGCTGGGACATTGTAAACGATCACAATCGATAAACAACGGTTAATTTATAGGATATATATAGATTATCATAATAATATGAGTTCAAGTAGACGACCAACCGTCGATAATAACCGACCACTTTTACCACGATAACAATCTAATCGATAACTTTGAAACGTTATAACTTTTGAACCATATACTTCCGCTCGAAAATTTTTACATATTATTAATCTAACAAAAAAACGAACGTTTAGAAAAAAAAAATTCTGAAAAAAAGGGTGCCTGGTAAAGTAGACTTATACCTTTTTTTTTTACCTTTAATAATTATCCCTAGTTTTAAGGTAACGGTCTTCGACATACTAAAGTATGTTCACCACTGGTGTCATCAAACAAACATAATTTGTTTTATTTACAAGGTATCAGCGTATTATAGTCTACAACAACACTTTATATTTTAGTATATATACTAGCTAAGTGCAACTCCATCGTACACAGTAGACCCATCGTACACAGTAAACCCAACAAATTCAAACCCACGTGTTATCCAGCAAAGAGGCTGCAAAAGCGAAGTGGGGTCGGGAGCAAGTGATAACGGAAAACTGTGCAACCCCACCCTACAACAAATCCAAATCCGTCCGCTATTCTGCAGAGGTTACAAAAGCGAAATTGGATCGGTATAAGATGATTTCGGAAAGGAAGTCCAAACGTTTCGAGCGTACGTCTCGCTACGGAAACCAAGGGTTTACTCCGCGATCTAGAGAAGATGGGTTCGGTAGCAGGTTGTTACGGAAGGGTAGTCGGATCGGTAGCAAGTCGTTTGAGCTCTCATATCGATCCCCATAGTCAAGCGGAAGCCGTATATTTGGTCAGAGTATCCGGTCAGGAAATAATCGACACAATCACTCGTCCCAAGTTAGGTCGCATCTAGCGGAATAAATATGATTAGATGTGTACTTTTGACGCTATCCAATAAAGACGTTAGGTGCATTTAATGTATACCCGCATTTTATTTTATAATTTTACTAAACAGGTTATGTTGTTATTATCGTCATTTATATATTATTCTATGTTGTTTCGCGTGTGTGTGTTACAGTACAGCGTACATAAATGTGATTAGTGTATGTATTTATTTAAACACGAAAGATACATTTAAATAATTAACAATTAGCAGTGTAATATTTTTCACTTTCAGATTTGAATAACAAAAAATATGGCTCTAACCAGCGTTGGCCAACTAATTAGCCAAGTGGCAAAACAAAAAAAAAAACTGCTTGGTTCAACTACGCATTAATAATAATACTTGTTACTTATTTCATGTATGTAATGTTACACGATCTATTTTATTTTTATTTGACGTATAAAAATTAATTTAAACAGAAAATAACGTTATGAATAAACGATTACTGGTCATTCAATTGTGGCCAATCACTTACAACTGTATTTGTTTAACTTATGAAGCATAGAAATATGTCTTGGTGTGGTATTAATATAAAAAAGTAACATAATTATGTGTATTGATTATATTGTTTATTTTCTATTGATTCTATTGATGCAAACAATTTTTAGCTTCGATGCGAAGCTGAGAAGGTATTGGTTTTACTAAGATGTGTTTTTTTTTTTTGTTTTTTTTTTTTT